>NC_142677.1:5909897-6244897 GCF_964200805.1 Pocillopora damicornis
TCCAAAGAACAACAGCTCGGTAAAAACAATTTCCATCTCTTCTGACAACGACATTTCCTAGCGATTTATGATTACTTTTTTAATTTTTCAAGACCATTACGTGATGACGATTTCAATAAATCTTACGCTCGGAGAGTTTATCGGTCTATTTTATAACATATTTCGTGGTTGTTCGAACAAAACTTACACTTCCCTCGTATCAACACTATCTTAATCCATTTTTGACAAAGCGATGATGACCTCACCAAAACTGTTTTTTTCATGGACGTCGAAACAATCTTTCGCCATTTATTTCCTGCATGGTCACCACTTGCAATGCTTGCCCCGTGGTGATCCCAGAAATCTTTGCTCAAACACAAGGATCCGACTACCGGAAACTCATTGATTACTGGAAGAGGGTCAAAATAGGTAAACCGCAAGAAAACCTAATTCAAACGTGATCAAGGTAAAACAATAGATTATACGAACAGGCAGGTAACCCCACGTAAGCGAGTTACCTCACCTACCTGGGGTCCCCCCATCCACGTAAACAGGCCCCAGATTTCGTCGACTGTTAGCGAAGGAAAATTATACTGTCGGCGATATGGGAAGGTAAACGATTACCCAGCTTAAATGCAAGACTACTTTCTTATGTACATCGGATTCAAGAGCGGAAATTTCGCAGCTGCCGTAAGGACGGGAAAACCTTATATCCAACGATGGGGCCTACGGAAAAGTACCTACGTAATAACTAGTGGAAAATGCACGAAAATTATACTATCAGAATGAAAGGTATTTGTTATTTTGTAGAAGGAAATCTAATGTCAGAGAAATATTTTAAAACGTTTTCCTCGTTATTTCACTTAATTATCAACAAAAAACTCTATGATGCATTCACCCAGGAACAATTCGAACAGCCGTTATATTTCTTCGCAGTTCAATTGACCGCCTGACCGTTGTTCGTGTCACAAAAAGCTGGTCTGGTTACAAGTGTTTGATAAGCCAATTCAATTCAACGACTGAGTTTCTCGGCCCACCCATATATTTCTGAGAAGACTATGTCTGTTTACCTACGCGGAACGCAGTCAATCGTTACGTTGAGCTAATGTTTTGGATGAATTTTCGGAAATTTTCAACCTGTTAGCTACTCTTGATTTCCAAGCGTCAACCATTAATCTACAAAAGGTCAAATCTACTCGGTTTCGAACGGTAAGCAAAGTTATTGCAAGTAAATGAAGTAAGGATTTTCATGTTGTGAGAGTTGAGCATTTGTTTGTTTGCACCAGTTTGCGCTACACAACTGGCTTCCAATCGCAGTAGAAGCTCAATTTCAAGTGAGTACTCACCGAAGGTGTTTTGAGGACTATTCCAACCTTAGCGTAGATTTGTACATCGAACCAACTAAACTCAAATTTAACTGCTATCTTGACTTTGAGTTAAAAAATATTTGAGTATAGAATGGCTACTTAACCACAAGCCTGAACAGACAGGAATGTTGAAACGTTGCTATGGGTACTGTCATTTACTTTTTAATTCCGGTTTTGCCGGTTTTATGGTCGTATCAAGTTGGTCTGCAAATAGCCAAGATGAAGACATCGTTTACAGCCTGGATCAGTTTGTCTCTCTTCTTTACAATCATTTGCACCATGCAAGGTGAATAAAACTTGATTTTGCAAGACTAAAAGTTTTATCATGTTAGGCTACCAGATTTCTCTTCTTTTCAGTTAGGAATTTAAGCTGTTTTGAGAGTAGAATGAGCGAATGTTTCAAACCCATCAATAACGAAAAACGCAAAAAGTGAATGAACGAGTTCGTTTTCATCAATTGATAATTGGATCCACTCCGTAGAGCGAAATGGGATAAAAACACTGTCGAACGTCATAATATAATTTAAACACTTGGCGAGTAAATTGTGCTAATTCTTGAAAAGTTGAGTTCTTTCCGGGTCCAAACACGCGCAGTTGAGTCGTAAAACTTTCAAACCGGCTGAGGTATTGTTGTGAGTGTTCATACGTTTACTTAGTGAGACTAAGAGACTCACTTGCCTTTTTGTATTCCGCAGCAGTCTAAAAGTTTCACATGATTAGCAAAGATGGGTTCTTGGTAATTTTTTTGGCCTGTTTCCAAGATATTCTACCAAGTGATAAGTGTGTTCCTGAGAAAAGAAAGAGATAATTTCATCATGGGATAATTTCTTGTCTGCAATATGCTTATCCACTTTCTACTGGCTCCGCGTAAACAACAGGATAAATTAAATTCATTGTAAGCCTTTAAAGGGGCTTGGTTTTCGCAGTAAATTTAGGACAATTTGCCAAGCGGGAAACCGCACTTGAACTGCGTTTTCAAATTTTCGATTTCTAAAAATTTAAGACTTCCCGCAACCTTTACACTTTCTTTCTATAAATATTTTACCAAAAGATATCTTTGGGAAAACTTGAACAATTTACCAAAATGGTCGTTGACGGAGGATTCTCGATCATGACGAGCAGCCATTACTGAAAAGTTGTTGTTTAGTTGCGTGAAGCAACAAATAACAAAATTCTTAAAATAAAGTTGGAAAGAACGTGTTAACTATGGTTGCTATGATGGTTTATTGGTGAACAGAATTCAATGCCTTTTGTATGATGGTGACGTCATTTAATTGTGAGCTTTGTCCATCAACAGTTAACTTACAAAAATTTAACTTTTTTCAATTACTTTATAGTAAGAAAAACTGAATAATCGTAGACAAGAGACTATAAACAGTCGATATTCTCTTGTCGTAGATGAATGCTGATACAATATTTGCATTAATTTTGTTTTTGTGCAAGTTTGCGCTGTAGTGACGAGTAATCTCCAATTTTTTGCTGTATAGGTTTAGTTTAATTAAGGGAAGAAATCTCAGTCGAGTTTTTCGGTTTCATCGTGGTTAGATACATAAGTTATATGTTACTGAAATGTTATTAGAGAACCTTTGGCCAGGAGCAGAAACTCATATGCAAATTATCACCAGTATATTTTTGAAATTTTTTTAGATCAACATACTGACGAGTTGGTCTGTAAACAGCGAAGATGAAGACATCGTTTACCGTCTGGATTAGTTTGTCACTCTTCTTTACAATCGCTGGAACCACACAAGGTGAATGAAACTTGATGTTGCATGACTAAAAGTTTTATGATGTTAGGCCACCAGATTTGTCTTCTTTTCAACTCAGAGTTTGACCTGTGTTGAGAAATGAATGTGCAAATGTTTAAAACTCATCAATAAATTGTCCGACCAAAACCGGATTTAAATTCCGTCACAGTTTTAAAACTTATAACAAATTTTGAATGATCACCACTTCTCTGGTCTTCTTCTACTTGTGTTCAATCTATTTATTTTAAAAATCCTCAGACAAACGATGTTAGACATTAACAAGGAAAATACAAAATCAAAATGTAAATTTAGCAAAGGACATTTTATTAGGTGGCTCTCATAGTCCTCCGTTTCCATTGAGGTTGAATTGAAATTTGAACTGTTAATTTTTGAGGGAGTTAAACCGAAGGACCCGGAGAAAAACCCTTGGAGCAAGGACGAGAACCAAAGACATACTTAACTCGCATGTGATGCCAGGTTCGGGAATCGAACCCAGGGCACAGAAATGGGTGGCGAGAACTCTCATCACTGCATACTTGCTCCCTAAAAATACATGCGGGAAACGGTGGGACGATATTTGAGAAGTTTGGCGGAGAAGGTCCAACCCGCGATTTTGGATATACTAATGTGCTTCATATCGTTCTAGGTTCCACCCTCTGCGATCACAGTTACCATTGGAATGGAGTGGAATACGGACGTTATCGTGAAGCCCATCCCTCCTCCCTACACCACCAAAGTCGCCAGCGGCAAGACACTTGCAGAAATCATAGACAAAGCTGCAGATGAAAATCCCGAGGGCCCTTTTAATAAGTATTCATCCACATATTACGGCGGAGAGGGACATTTTGTCACTGCCATGAACGGTACTCAAGAGTTATGTCATCAGTGGGCATTTATCATCGGTTATTTTACATAAGCAAGATTTACGGATTCTCTTATTGTTCGCTTCAAGGTGTTAGTGCAGTTATGAAGCAAATTTGGAGTCCAAGTTGGTTACTACAAAAGCTGCTTGAACTGCGAAACCCCAATCCATAAGACAGAACAAAATGGAACAAATATCCCCATCCTACGCTCAAATTCCGCTCTCTTTCTTCAGTAGAACAAAGAAGATGCGCGATGGCAAAAACGCACCATTTTGGCATCATTAAAAATGGTGGGAAGATGTGGAGGAGATAGCACAAATATTATATTTACGTACGTCAGAATATTTGGATCGAGTATATATTATCGCCGCCGTAACGCTTCCTGTTTTGTTTTTTAATGATTCTACCGACTTGTGGCTCTGGCGGATTTACGACAGCAGAACTGGAGAACTCTTGCAACCCTATGTAGATCAATACAAACCACAGGACGACTCAACTACGATCCTTAGGTTTATCACAAGCTATGAATTGAATCTATGTCTAACGCCAGTGGGACACTTGTGGGGATGGCGTTGGTAGTCCTGAGCATCTCAGCCATTGTGGAAGGCTTGCTGTTTTTGTAGCTCAAAGTTGAAAAAAGCAACCTTCAATTACGCGATAGATGCAGTCAGTAAAGGAACTTTAAGTAATTTCGCAGAAGTATTTCAGTAGTACGCTATCAATACAGAATAACACCAGATTTCGAGGTGTAAAGAATAGTAAGCGTTAACGTTCGACATTCAGCTTTCTTCATTGTTTTACAAGTAACTTTCAAGAAAACATGTTGATATTTTAGATTATTATGACGAGTGAAACAGAGAGTGGAAACGATTTACATTTTTATAGCTTTTCATAGTTTTGTTAGGCTTTTTGTATGCTGTTACTGTTATCAATGCTTTTAATCTCAAATATCGAAACGCTTTTTCTTTTCCTCGCTGAATTCTATTCTTATTTCAGTTAAGGAGAATATAATGCTGCTCTATATTCATTGATCTGCCATTTGTCTGTTTATTTGGTGTTGTAATGTGGGGAGTTAGCCGCTTTTAAGGTCTTATTCTTTAGGGAGAAGCCTTTTTAAGCACAGTCGAATTGGTCCATAAACGTTTTGAACCTGTTTTGAATCAGTTCGAGTCAGGTGAAAAAGCATAGGTAGCGACCGCTGTCGTCTACGCAGGCTCTTTGAAGTCAGGCTCCGGTTGTCAGCAAATAATGGTGGGGGATGAAACGGTCGAAATCAATAGAACACGACCCAAGGTATATTCCTCGACACGCGATAATAATTCTTTAATAAAAAAAATCCCCGTTTCCTTTCCATGAACACTTGATGAAAATGCTGACAGTGCACTTCCAAATCTCTCTGAGATTCCTCACAGATAGTGAAACCTCAGCAATTTAAACTGAATGTAGAAAGTAACTTGATTTTGCTGCACAGCAAATAAGACAGTAAAAGTCGCTCCATTCTTCTAATACTGAACACCCCAACATCTCAAGTGAGAGCACAAAGTCAAATTTCTTTGACTACTGGAAAGGGAAAATTATTCGACCGGCGACAAGTGCAGGAAAAACGTGGAACAAAAGACGGGACAATTTTATCAAGTGCATCGCTTTCCAAGCGCGGGGGGAAGGTATTTGGAGGATTTTGGTTGAGTTACGATTAAAACTTACCTGATCATCCCTATAGGCTCTGTAATATTCCTATAATCCCTGCTTCCCCCCTCCCCTCCCCCTTTAACTCTGGTAGCGATGCTGATCCCCCTTCTCCCCCACCGGCTGTAAATAAACGACTGGTCCTTAAGAGGGCGGAAAAGCGTACGAAAATGATGCAACCAGGGAACGGGATTCAAACATATTCGATTAAACATACCCTATAGCTTGTATTAGGTAATCTTAGGTCAGAGAAACATTTGCAAACAAGTTCCTCCTTATTTCTTGTATTCAAGTGGCATCTTCTCGCTTCAAAGGTGATGAACGAGTGTAATTCAGGGCTACAAATCCACTTAACTTTCCTCTCACATTTTTTTCCGAAAGAATAACTTGATGTGAAGTTTTGAAATTGAAACTGTTGCAAAAGTTTTTGCTGGATCAGCTAAATTCGAAGATCCTAAATAAGCAATGCCAAAATCGTTTTAATATATCAAAAAAGTTTGGGAACTTTTCGTTGAAAAGGCTCTCCGTCGCATCACGCCCAGATACAATTTGAAAAGCCATTATATTTCTTCTAAGGTAAATTGATCGCCCAACCGTCATCCGTGTCTCAAAAAAGGTGAACTGGGTACGAGTGTGTGATGAGCCTATCAAATTTGCGAACTGAGCTTCCCGGCCCGCTCAGAAATTTCTGAGAAAACTATAAAACAGTTTTGCTTCGCAGAACACAGTCAGTAGTTGCGTTGAGCTAATCTTTCAAATTGATTTTCGGATATTTTCAGCTTATTATCTACTCCAGATTTCCATCGGCCATCACCAGATAATCTACAAAAATTCTATTCTACTCAGTTTCATTAAGGTAAGAAATACTGAATTATCGTAGAAAAGAGATTATAAACAATTGATATTCTCTTGTCGTAGATGAATGTAAATATCATCAATCAATTTTGTTTCTTTGCAAGTTTGCGCTGTAGTGACGAGTAATCTCCAATTTTTTTTGCCGTATAGCTTTAGTTTAAGAGAAGGAATCTTAGTCGAGTTTTTCTGTTTTATCGTGGTTAGCTGCATAAGCTATTTTAAGAAATTTGTGTGAATCACGATGTGCGAACTTTTTCCTGTTTATCACTGGCCACCGATCATTCGTAAGAAGGTCGGATCTCAATCGACCCGCAAGTCACAACTACTGATTGAAAGCTGTTTCGTCGTACAACTCCAACCACAGCTTTGTAGACTGGACTAACAACTTTTGCGAGTTTAATTGTTGAACTGAATTCGATTTACATAAAGAAGTTGAGAAAAAATATCTGCGTCGTGTTGCTTGTTTTTCACGACTCTGAACAAAGAGAAATTTATGCAAACTTGAAACGTGCCGTTGCTATGATGGTAACGTCATTCCTTTGTAAGATTGTACTTGCGGTTTGCGATCGTTAAGGAAGTAAACTTGGCTGACTCGATTTCTCACGCCATCATAACCTCGCATCAAGACATAAAGGCTCGAGTTCAGAGCCGCAAAGACACGGAGCAATCGGAAAATGGTTGTATTAGTTTTAGACCGATAAATTAAACGTCAAAAGGGTCCGTCTTTTGGTCGAGGAGACTTAAATGTTTTATTCCGGAATAACTCGGTAATCTTTGTATTGAGTGCATGTGAGATATTTCAGTTTCATTGGTTTTGGCAGCCGAGCTGTTCTTGTGATCTTTAAATGATGACGTTTTTCTCGCAAGAAAACTCTAAAATTGCCTTATATCATGGCTAACATGGCGAAGCGTAATTCACAGTTTACTGATGATGGCTCATTTCGATAAAGTTTGTGACGGAACTATCTTCTACTCTCCATCAATCTCGTTCCCAAGGCTCTCTCTTACTCGGACAACAAGTCAGAGAGAGAGAGAGAGAGAGTTGGGAACGAAGTTGAACCTTCATAGACATCATCATAATTTCATCGCACCAAAATAACAAAAGTGACATTTTGCATCTACTTAGAACGAGATGGAACCTATTACTGTTACAATTGCACTGCACTGGGATACAAATATTGTGGACAAACCAATCCCTGCTCCCTACACCACAAAGGTTTCTCAAGGTACATTTCTCATTGACATCATGAAGAAAGCTGCAAACGAAGATGTTGATGGGCCGTTCAATAAATACTCCACCACCTACTACGGTAATGTGGGGGATTTTGTCATCGCCATGGACGGAATTGAACAGGTATTGCATTCTGATGATTTCTTTCTCTTTCTGCCTTATTCTTAGGAGAGGATATCGAGGGGGGGGGGGGGGGAGGGAGAGGTGTTTTAATTCCAAACCAAATGAAAACGTAAACTCTTCGTATGTGTAAGGTTTCCATGTCAACAGAAATGCTTCTTCATGCAACGCTCCATCGTAAATTTATTTTCGCAAATTTTTGCCGAATCTAGATACCATCCAGAAGAAGTCTCTTGACAAAAATTTTCCTCTAACTAACATTTCTTTGATTTTGACTGTTTAGGATCCCGCCAAAAATCTATACTGGATGATAAGAGACAAACAGACTGGAAATCTCACACCAACGGGAATAGACCAATACCAGCCACAGGACGGGTCAACTACAGTCTTCAGCTATGAAGAAACAGGCATGAGTCACCACGAAAGACTGACTCGTGGTTAAGCGTCTGGATAAGGGTGAGGGGTCCTCTGTATAAAATCATAACCCAAACCAGATAATGTAAACCACCTATGATTAGTTTTAAGAAAACTGTAATAGTTTATACATTTTTTTACTTTGCTGCATCTAGTGCTAGCTAAGTCATGACGTCAACTTCAGCTTTACTTGAGAATTTAGACGTTTCACCTTTTGATTCGTTTCTCAAAGATCGTTTTGCGATGCCGTTGCGTTGAACTGATTTTCAAAATACTTTATAGTTATATCGTAAATTTAGGCAAATTTACCATAACGATGACGTATAGTGATCAGAGAACTTTTTTATTTGCTTATGCAAAGTTTGGAAAATAGCTATAGTTATTATATACTCCATAGATTTTGTATTTTCTCATCAGTTCGATACTGGTTTCAAAGCCCCTCTGATTTCCGGTTGTGATTTGTATTAATAAAGGGAGTAAGTTGCTTAAGAAACTAGTCTCTGAGTCATTTTGAAGTAATGTAAAGTTGTTAAGAATGATAGATTTAACCGAGTGGTTGTGAGGGTAAAATGTGAGAGTGAATGGAACGCGATCGGTATTTTCCTTCTAAGCCGTTTGAAGTGCTGACTGTTGATCAGTTTGTTGGACGCGGTGGTAGCTCGCTTGAACGACAGAGACAGGATGGCCACTTTTATCGAAAATCTGGCGCGTTGCCTCTGATTTGTCGAAAAAATCAGAGTCGTCTCTTCATAAACGACGAAGTCTGAGAAACTGCCAAAGAGGAGTGGACTGCTCGACGTGATGCATGCGACAAGTCACTATGTGAATCTATAGGTTTATAGTAAACACAAGTGCATGGACCGTTATTCGATTGTGATCAAGCCCATTCTTATTTCTTGGAGATTCGTTGTAAATATTAAAAGTAGAGCAGTTTTCAGTGCAGTGTCTAACGCTTCCGTCCAACGTAATCTCGTGGGTGGAGTGCGTCGGTGTTGATTCATTTTGCCCTGTGATTGGTCCAGGAAACTCACGCCATCCTCACGACAAATCGGATGTAAAACTGAAATTAGCCACGGCTTTGCCACCCGCGTTTTCTCCACGCTTCAGACAGTTCATAAGTGTTTACTTCGGTTTCTCATTAGTTTTGTCGCATTTTAATTTTTTTTTCAATTCGCAGTGGTAATTACTTTGTCATAACTCAATCGAAAAGCGATCACAAAAAGGACCCATTAAACACATCACATTATTAACATTTCTTTCAGATGAATGCATTAAAATCAAACATATATTATCGTGAACAATGTTTTAATTTTTACAAATTTATGGTTAATCACGTGCTACACACGAGAGAGACAGATAGGAATTTTCTCTATTACGCCTTTCATTTCCAGGAAGTAACCAAGACAGAATTTCTCCTTACAATAACAAAACAACGTCAAGCAGCCAAGTGATGAGAATAAAGAAAATTATCAATAATGGGATGAATAGTTGATCCAATACAAAATTCTTAGAACAAACTTTGCAGAGAATGAATGGCAGACTGTAAGGAGAATTTTCATCAAGTTACTAGAGGTGAAAGTTTTAACACGCAAACCAAAAATTGTTTTTCACCGCAAAATTGACCATCTATACTTTTCGTGGGGATAAAATCTATCGATAACTAATACAGGTATTCTAAAAAAAAGATAGAAAGAAATAGTATCCTATTAACAATAAAACTCTAAGATCGTTTTCCAAGGGGAAAACTGGGGAGTATAGCGCTTGAAGTCAACTAAGTGAGGATGTTTATTCCTTACTGCACACCCATCAGTAATAAATTATGACTGTACAAATTGGAAATTAATTTGACATCATAGTGTCCACATTCTTGCTCTGAACAACGTTTAAAATGTACAATTTGAGGCAGGAAGGAATGTTCAGAGAATTGATAATATCAATACTACAGGGAGACAGCAACTTGCGGATGGAAAGACGACAAAGGCGTTTCAGACTTATGGGTTTTCCTGCAAATGAAAATTAACAAATTGATCAACCAAACTAAATGAAGAGTTAGGATGAACTGGTGAAAGTAAAACTCTCTGTGTTAAAGAAAGTGTTGATCCAATGAGAACTTTAGGTGACTTCGGTGACCAGGGCGCGCGAAAATTATGCCGACAGCAAAAAAGGCGGGAAAATCGGGTATCTGTGGCAGGCAATCGGCATCTATCGCGGGAAAATCGTGTTATTTGCGTATCTAGAGAAACTAAAAAGCACAAAGGTGGGAAAAATTTAAGTAGCTTAGGGACACCGCGGTCAAACGTCTGCGTATGTAGATGTGATGTGTAGATAGCGTGCTTTCAAGATGTCAGAACCAAGTTGTCTCACACAAGTAAACGACAATACAAGGCAGTACGTCATGGTGTTATAAAAGTGTGTTACCTTTTTGGTAAAGCACAGAGTGGTAAATCAGCAGGATAGCCGTACTAGAATAAGCTTTGCAATCGAAAAGTGTCGAATATTCCTTTTCCCTTCTTCTGTTTCCTTTTTCAGATTTCTATAAACGTTTCAGAAATCTTATGCTTAACTTGCGAGACAGCGGTTGTTTCTTATATTTTCCTTTGAAATTTTGCGCGGGAAATTGGCGCGGGCTGCCAAAATTGATCACCACGCGCATGCCTGACGTTTGACCACTGTGTTCACCCTTTAGGCTTGTCACTGAGGATGGTTGGTACAATCATGAAAACCGCATGAAATTATTGCAACCTAATAAAAGCACGGGATAATCTTGGATCAAGATAAAAATTTTCGAAAAAAGAAAACGCGCAATGGTTTTGCATTCGTCACTTACACCTGAAAGCCCTGAGCGGATAGACCCCAACGTAGCGACAAATATTCCCGCTAAAAACAAAGGAAATGAACCATTCGAGAACTCACCGTGGCTTTCCCAAAATAATTCCAAAAGTTGTTGATATGATAAAACTGTTTCCATATTTGGACCATTCCCGTAACGAGTCAGCAGTGATTGGACGAGAGTCTCCGCTGAATTACCGCTGTCATCTACAACGTCACTTCGAGCGCCATACTCTATCAAAAGGTGTGACAATGGTCCCGACTCCTCCCCTCTCAGGGCTGTAAAGCAAGGAGTGTGAACACACTTAAAAGTTCTTTCCCGTTCGAATGTTTCTAAAGCTTTACTCTGCTTTTCATGAATTTTACACCATGGAAAAGTTCATTAAGACGGTTTTCGTACAGCCAGTGGCCAGTTTATAGCTTTCCATACTCGGCCGATGGTTTACCGACGCTTGTCCGATAGTTAGCCAATTCTCGGTCAAGATGTGGACAGGTTATAAAGTCGTTTGGAGCTCGACCGACTATAGATCGAGTCTTTGTCAACTATTAACCGACTATTGACTGACTCTCGGCCGACCACTAACCCGACATTTGACCGACTAATAGCCGACAGCTTGGTTTTTATCAACTGAGTTGACAACGTAAATTTGCCACCGTTAAGAGTTTCTAGAGCTGTTATTTCTGGCGTTAGCTCTTCATCAGAGCGTATGAGTCGGTATATCCACCGAGGCCGACGTAATTTACATATGATCGAAACATTTAAGGCTCTACTTGCTTAAAATGGAAATATATATATATTACGCAACAATTTAGTGTCTGATGACGTTTCAGGGTTCTACATACCAATATGCAGAGGAGTCAGGCCACTCTCAGCCTGGACATTGGGATCTGCCCCAGCGTCAAGTAAATACTGGACACAAGCGACATTCTGAGCTTCACACGCCACGTGTAAGGCTGTCTTGTAATGAGCTTTATCTCTTTGGTTTACACATGCTCCATACTCTAACAGAAGCCTTACAACGTCACTAGAAAACAAAAAGAAAAAACATTTGAACACCTCTTAGAGTGCGTTTCATCTAAATGCCCAACTCCTTGAAAATCATGCTTTAACTAAGTACTAAATTTTCTTAGCATAAGGGACTTGTCAGAAATTAGCAGGGGGGGAGGGGGGGTGGAAACAGAGGGGGGTCACAACTATTTGAGCCTCAGAAAAGGGAGGTGTCATGAAAATGGGCAGTTAAAAGGGGGAGGGTCATGCAAATATATGCCCGTGATCATGTAGAGGTTCACCCACAGAAGAAAAAGGAAGTTCTTTATTTGGAAGAGGTGGATGATCATGATGAATGTGAGGTAGATGAAGGGGATGAGGCATTACCCACTTGTTCTAGTGATGAAGACTTTGTATTGGGAGAAATAGGAGAGTCCAGTGATCAGTCGGACTCTTAATGCTGTCATCGAAAATGTATGTATGTAGCATGACAAAGAACAGATTGTGATAAGAATACATGAAAGTCATATATTTGTACTGCGGAAAATACATTTTAAGCAAATGAAGATCATCGCAGTATATACTCAACTTAAGCAGTTGAGAAATAAGGCCTGAAAAAAATTCAGGCCTGAACGGGAATCGAACCCATGACCTCTGCGATACCGGTGCAGCGCTCTAACCAACTGAGCTATCAAGCCAACTGGGAGCTGGTCAATTGTGAGTTAGTTATATACCCGTAGATGGAGAAGGTGTGATAAGAATACATGAAAGTCATATATTTGTACTGCGGAAAATACATTTTAAGCAAATGAAGATCATCGCAGTATATACTCAACTTAAGCAGTTGAGAAATAAGGCCTGAAAAAAATTCAGGCCTGAACGGGAATCGAACCCATGACCTCTGCGATACCGGTGCAGCGCTCTAACCAACTGAGCTACCAGCTCCCAGTTGGCTTGATAGCTCAGTTGGTTAGAGCGCTGCACTGGTATCGCAGAGGTCATGGGTTCGATTCCCGTTCAGGCCTGAATTTTTTTCAGGCCTTATTTCTCAACTGCTTAAGTTGAGTATATACTGCGATGATCTTCATTTGCTTAAAAGAACAGATTAGAAATAAATTTTGAGTTTTCATAATACTGACGCACCCTAGTGTATTGCAAGAACTAGATTTTATCATTTATACAAGAAGGGGAGGGTCATGATATTTTAGGCCAAGCTCAAGGGGAGGGTTAGCAAATTTCACTCCCATTGCAGGCATGGGTCACCTAATTTCCGAACCCAAATTTAAAATTCCCACCCCCCCTCCCCCCCTGCTAATTTCTGACAAGTCCCTAACTATTTATTTCTTTGTTTTTCAACAAAGAAGCAGTGAAATTAAATGTCTTTCAGCTTGATATGTAAATTTTTAATAATGTGACATTGGCTAATTGCCCCTTACAGTTCAGTTGAAATCCTGCAGATATTTGATGCTTTCTATTCTAGGGTCATACAAACATGAATATGATCAATTTCCAAGAAAAAATCTCCAGAGATCAGTTACATGATCTGTTATTGGACAACAAAACAACAAGGTGAACAACATGTTGTTTTCATGTCTTTCTGAGACTTTTCTTTTCATACACATGTGGGTGTTGTAACTTTTAATAAAAACAAACCTTTGGAGAGATTTAATATTCTCTGAGATAGATATACAATCAAGAGATTCAAGCTAAAAATGTACCTTGTTTAGAATATAAAGAACTAACCTATGAGCTCTTTGTGCTGCTAGAAATAAAGGCGTCTGACCCCATGCTTCTTCCACATTAACCAAAGCACCACCAGCCAGCAGCACAGCGGCGCAATCACAGTGTCCAAAATATGCCGCTTGATGTAAGGGGGTGCTACCAAACCTGGCAACAGATATATAACAAGTGAGACACTTGAGACATGTTCCTACATGACTGACTTATCAATATTGTCTGTTCTTCCTGCTTTCTTGTCTGTTGGTTGATAAGATTGTTTGTTTACATTTCCTTCTCTTAGTTTTTCTTTTACTGTGACCAAATGACCAACTTGCTAACCACCTGACTGCTGACTGATCAATGGACTGACCAACAGATGGACAGACAGACAAACAGATGGAGACAGTCAGAAAGATACACAGACAGACTACTGGAGGGCAATTAATGGAGTTTTCTATTCCAAATACTAAACTTCTTCCACAGTTACAAGTCTTTTTCAATTTTTTGTCAGTTTTCCTACACGATAAGCCACCTTACTGTCCTCAATAATGTATCATTAATATTTATCAGAAGCAAATTACCTTGATGTACAGTTCACATCTGCCCCATGATCTATCAGTAGACTCACACATTTGACATAGCCATGATAAACAGCCAGATGCAGCGGAGTAAGACCATCTTTTTCTTGTACATTTCGTTTTGCTCCTGCCAATTTTTGAGTTGGAGAAATAGTTAAAACATAATTTAGGACCATTGACAATTTATAAATAGTTATAAACAATACTTTAATCAATAACATAAGATAATATTTCCTCAAAGAATGGCTAAGGTTTTTTTTGGTTGAAATAGGTACTTCCACAGAATTATTTTAAAACCGTATCTCCTCTTCCCATGTTAAAAAATGGCTGAACAGGTGTAAAAATAAAGAGATTGGTGCGCTTGGTCAAACATTCTTACTCCCAAGATCTCATTAGCAATTCTCCATACTGTCTGCCCAACAATTCTAATGAAGTTAGATCTGAGAATTTGGTATTGAATCAAATACTAATCTCCTGATTTATATCATTCTTCATTCTTTTCACTTGTCTATTTGATATTGTATTGATATTGTGCAGAGAAATTCTGTGTTGGTCATTCATGGTAGTTTAAGCTTGTTATCAGGTGAAGTGACATGTACAATTATCACATGTATGAATAGAGTCCTGTGTGTTAGTCATATTCTAAGGATTTTTTATGTGTAAGTTATTCCTACCAGCTACTCTGGTGGTTTTATGGGAGATCATTTTTTGAAGATTTTTTTTTTGCACCTGCCTACAAACAAACACTAATTTCTCATAATTTTCTACTTACATTTAAAAATCTCTCTGGAGAATTAAGTGGCACATAGCACAAATACTCTTTATTTTCCTAAGGTAATAAGCTAACTAATCAACAACTCTAAATAATCAACAACTTGACCTCCCTAAGAGAGTTGCCTCTGATCCTTTCACTTTCAAGATCTTTAAGCTACTGTATCTCCCAGCTATCAAACATAGACAGTCCTAAGAAACTGGTGTTCTAACCATGGAATATCTCCTTGTTTCATATCTTTCATATCTTTCATATTTCGCTATCTTGTCACCTGTTTGCATGGCAGTGTATCAAAATTATAAAGTGAATTTCTACTCTGATCACTAAAGGAGGTGAGATGGTAACTTGAGGATTTTCCTGAAAGCACTTACCAGCATCCACAAGCAGCTTCACACAACCCACACGACCCTTGGCAGCAGCTAGATGAAGAGCTGTCTGTTTTGTGTCTGGGTCTCTCAGGTCAGGGGAGATCTTCCTGTCATGGAGGGCCCACCGCAAGTCATCTTCACGGCCTTCACGTGCTGTGAAGAATAGTGTGTACCTCTGACCCATGACTTCTGGAGCACAAAGTTAAGTGCTATATGGGGGTACTGAAAGAATTGAGTGTTCAAATAAGTAAAAATTAGATGGTGCCCTTGAGATTTCAATAACATAATAGTTGATGTGGGAAGAGCAAAAATCAGTTAACACCCACAGAAATCAAGGGCAAATAATCTCATTGTTGTAGCTTAAATCTATAAGTCTTTCTGAACTTAACCCTTTAACTCCCATGAGTGACAAAGACAGAATTTCTCCTTACAATAACAATACACTATCAAGCAGACAAGTGACAAGAAAAAAGAAAACTACCAATTAGGGGATTATTTGTTGATTCAATGTCAAATTCTTCAAACTAACATCACAAGAACTATATGACAGACAGTAAGGAGAATTACTAATGAGATCTTGAGAGTTAAAGGGTTAATAACAATACATGCCCACACTTTTATTTTATTTTGTTACTAACTGCTCTATCACAGAATAGATAGCCAGTGATATTACAAATCACATTGCAGCATTTGTGAAGGTTAGTGATTTACTCTGATGAAAAATAGAGATGAAGTACATTGTATCCTGATTTACCACTTCCTAATGAAGATTTCCTAAGGTAATGTATGGAACATTTGACACACATCATATGCATCTATAGTGCTCTGGCTTTATGTAATTAATGAAAACACAATTTGCTTAACTGTCTGCAATTTTCAGTTAACCTTTGGAATCACACATCAAGTTTTACTGATCTCGAACTGTTCGTTGTTATATCAGTGTGATGACACAACAAAAACAGTAATGCTGAGTCATGTAAATTTTCATTAAAAATGGTTGAGTACTTGAAACCTTTAACATACATCAGAACATATTCTTTCACTAAACAATGCACACAAAGGTAATCTACCCTCAGAAATCAAAGGAAAATTGCGACGACAAAGAAAAAGGTACCAAAAGTTACGAATTGTAGATACAAAAAAATACTATGGCAAATTTCCCAGATACTGAAAAAAATAATCATTATCAATACCTAAATGGAATCCGATAATATTTGCATCTTGAATATTCTGTAGAACCATAAGGCGAAATGTTTGTGATAAGCATCAAATCGATACTCGAACAGTCCAAAGCTGTTTAGCAAATTCTTCGTAACATTAATTTGGGAAAATATCAGGGGAAATTCATTGAACGTCACATGAGTATGAGCTTAATGTATGGTGATAAACCGTGATGTACAAGCGGATAAAATCTTTATTTCATGTTATAGAAATTTTTGCTGAGATTATTGCGTTAAAATATTCTTTGAATGGTGCGTAAAAAACCTGCGGATAATAAAAAAATCTACTCGAGCTATTTCGTAAAACAATTTCATGCATCTCGACATCGCAAATAAATGTTTGGTACGAAAAGCTAGAGGATAGTGGATCCCTAAAAAAATTCTAGATCTCTTTAAAATTTTAATACAAGCAAATATCGAGTGTAATCGCGCGATCAAAAGCGAAGAAAGACAGAAACTAACCTCACTGTTCCCTTCGCTTTACCCTCGCGGCCATGTTTGTTTGTTTGTTATAATTTGTTCCTTTTTGTTCCCAGACTCCCGGGCATAACTATTGACTCTTGAGCTCGTCGTTACTCACTTGACGTCAGTGGTCACTGCGATAATCTTTTTTTTTACTTTCCCGCAAATGCCAAAGTTGACTATGGGAGATGTGAGGAGGGAGGGGTGAGGGCCTCAGAAGGTAAAAAGGAGAAGCTCTCCCCGATAAAGGGTTGTCTTATACACACGAATAGATATTCCAGTGGTAGACTTTGTCTTCTGAGAGATTATCACAACCGCTATCACTGCTATATTGCTACTAAGATAATAATCATTGTCTGTGGATCAACACGTTGTTGTTGTCTTGAATTTGTGCGCTTGGCTGTTACGTTCGAGTTGGCTCCAAAGCTATTGGCTTCCCCTGTGACCCTTGAAGATCACATTATTCGGGTTTCCCACGCCTTTATTCAGATTGCTTTGTGTTCATGTTACCCTAGGCGGCTCAGACTGTGAACGCGATTTACATTTCGGCAAATCATGACGGCGTATGTTAAACAATATTGAGCACATATCGTTACCCAATGATCGCTTTGTGTCAGTTTGATGTCTCTATGCCCGTGGGATCGATTAAAGTCATCTGGGCTAATTAAACTTTCTATGATTTCGCTGCCCATTAGAGAGTAGAGAAGTGGGAAGTATATATGTGTGCCACTTGGTCAAAACTTGAAAAATAAATCTGTAACTGGAGAGTAACATATGAAAATCTTGAGGAAGAAAAGGAAAAACTGGCTGAAGAAATGCTTTCAGAGATTGAAAAAGATTATGCCAGGGCAAAGGAGAGAACTAAAAAACTGAACGATGAAAATCAGCAACTGACTAAGTACATTGACAGGTTACAGAATGAAAACTTGGGGATTCACAGAGGAGCTGGAATTCCAGACCTCAAAACAAAACAGGCACAAACAGAAAATTAAAAGAACTGAAGACTCAAGCACAGAAGGCACTTAATCTGGTAGAAATAATTGGCCTGGATTTACAGCTTTTGAAACTTAGAGACCCTAGCAGTGCTGATAGTTTTTCTATAGACTTCTCAACTACAAGTCCTCCCAATTCACAACCAGAACATGGTAGCGTGGCTTCCCCAAAATCAAAATATGAATAACTGCATCCTGATGACAAAAACACAGTGAAGAGCATACTCTTT
Organism: Pocillopora damicornis; assembly: GCF_964200805.1. NCBI lineage: Eukaryota > Metazoa > Cnidaria > Anthozoa > Scleractinia > Pocilloporidae > Pocillopora > Pocillopora damicornis. Next base: position 5,928,319 of record NC_142677.1, read on the forward strand.
TTAATGTAAATTTTCACATTTGCATTCAATGTTGAATGAACAGTTACTGAGGCAGATGAAATGTGTGCTTACAAAGATTTATTGTTTTTTTAGAGGGCACGGTAACGAATCCTGCAATCTGATTGGTTCTTTACCCGGTCAGTATTTTCCTGTCTCTGCCCATGGGCCACGGTAATGCTTTCGTGAGTCGCCGAGTACATCCCACTTTTGTTGTCATTTTTCATAAATATACCTCGTTTTCCGGCTGGGCAGTATTTTAAAGCAAACAAGTCGGTCACTACCTCAAGCCGATGAATAACTTATGAATCCTCTCTTTTCTCTCTCTCAAATCACTTTCATCTGAAAAGTGCATATTAGGAGAAAATTTTTTTTTATTTTGAAATCACATGTACGATTACAGACCTAATAATATCCATGGAAAAATTACTCAGTTCTGATTGGTTAAGATAAATGCAGTTTTCAGGTAGTTCAGTGCAGAAGAGAGTTAATTCAGTGCAGAAGAGGGTTAATTCAGTGCAAAGAAAGTCACAAATCAGACATTCTGATTGGTCAATAATCAAAGAAACTCACAGATAGCCAATCAAATGCGAACCTCGGATGTCGCAACAAAATTTGAAAATTTGCAAGCAAAACAATGGCTGTCATTTTAAGTAGGTTTTCTTTTGCCACCACAGCTGAAAAACAGCTCAAACAATGAAAAGACTGCTTTTTGGTTGTGGGTTTGGAAAAAGTGGTGTTTAGAGAAGGGGATTGCCAAGGAAATCGAAAATTACGAGCCAACCTAGCTTAATACATTAAAAACAAACACGGTTAAACCTCAGAAACAACGATTCCTATTTATCAAAAGTGATTTGGACACAGACTGTACAATTCCTTGAACTGTTAAGCCAGACTTTGAACTTTTTTCGCACTACAAAGATGTGAAGATATCATTGCATATTGTTGTTTTGATTGTACGCGGTTGTTATTATTTTTGCACTTAATGTGCAGGCTTTGCTTATGCTTAATTATGATAAGCCATCTCATATTTTTTCATGAATATTATTAGGTAACACATAATCACATGATTTTCCTCTTGCAATTAGGAATAAACAAGCACTTGTTAATTTTTTCAAAGACCACAAATTGCACTCGCCCTAAAGGCTCATGCAATTTTGTTAATCTTTAAAAAAATTTACTCAAGCTTATTTATTCCACATTGCGCTCGTAATCGTGTGATTACCTATACAAATTGCACTTTTCTCAGTTCAATTACCACATTTAATTTTATTAAAGTAGCTCTTCATGATTCGATCATTTAGAGCCACTTTAGTTAAATTAAAAGAAATGTTCTCCTGATATGCTATTGGTAACAAAGTAGAAATCCCACCATACCCATTTCATACTTCTTTGGGACCAAGAAATATACGTTTTTACCGTCATAGGGTAAAAAACCTTCATTCCTTGGCCATGAGAATCCACCCAGGAATCTCACCCAAGAGGAAAATAAACAGCATTGAAATCATCTTTTTCAAAAAATGTCCGTCTCTCCCTCGACACTCCCTTACCAGCAAACGAGAAACGAAAAACATTCCCGAAAAAACAACCTTACAGACAAATGTGACCGCGATTTCAAGTGCCGTTCGACGGCCACCCTAAAAGAACACATTTTCTGGAATTATTGCAACGTCCGGGCTTGGCCTGTTGAATAGTTCCTCGCATCGAGGTAAGATACCCTCCTCTGGCTCCCACGAGGCTTCGTAGGGCAAGTAGCCCTTCCATTGCACCCAAGCATTCTACCTAATTACATGAAAAGCAAAAAAAAAAGCCTGTGCTGATTTCGACTGAATTCAGTTAAAAATATATTAACACAAGCGAGCACGTGCGAAGACAGGCACTACGGCCAAACACTTACCGTTTCATCTGTTTCCCTTCGTTCGACAAGCCTTTCGACAAGCCTTTCGACAAGCCTTTCGACTTCCCAATAAGTTGATCCTCTGTACTAGATTAATCTCTTTGGCTGGACATCAGCATCAGCGAGTGAAACGGCATTAAATATCAATAACTACCCTTTCGAAAGTCTTTCGCGCAACGCCATTTCGCGTTAATTAAAGTGTTTTCTTTAACAGAGGGACCAATCACACGCTAGCTTTCTTGACAGGCTGTCGTGTGTGCTGGCGTGTAACAGAAATAAGCACCACCCACTTTGGTTCGGAATTTCTAGCTATGCGATAACAGTCTCTGCGTCAAAGTTTAAGTTTGTTGTAAATTCTCTCGATTTTTACAGAAAGTACTTCTTCACCAGCTTAGATGAAGAATACAAATTCCTATGCATTCAATTCTACAGGGTAAATGAACTTACTAATTACTTCCTCTGAGTAGTGTTCATTGCTGGGAAGATCACTCTCATATTCACCTGTTTAACTCTTGTTTGCAAGCAAGAGAGTCCGTCTAACCTAAAATGTATCACAGCGTGGGTTTGCAATAGTTCATTTAACAGCAAAAAATGCATCCTCGACAACTTGACTTCATCAAATTACAAGCAAAAGACTCAGCAAGGGCGTAGCTATAGGGCCCTGGAGTGCCCATGAAACCCTTCCTTTGTAAGCCTTTTTTTTGTCACGCCAATCACATGTCACATGTCAATCATTCAGTTAAACCCTGTCCTCTCATTGGTCCATTTGAACCAGGTGGCCCGAATGTTAATTCTCCTATATGATTTTACGCCCAAAACTGCACGTTCTTTTCGATTAACACCAGCTGCAGTGAGACTAGAGTTGAGAACCATTCCAGATTGCTCTAAAAAATCCAAGACATTCTGAGACGATGCCGCTGAAGGAATCTTACGTGATCTGGAACAACAAAGGCGGAGTGGGGAAAACTACTCTCACCTTCCATATAGCCACAGAGTACGCTAAGCAGCATCAAACCGAGAATGGAGCTACCGTGAATGTTCTTGTGATCGATTTGTGCCCACAAGCGAACGCGTCGATGGCGCTGTTAAGCTCACCAGAACTTTACGGAAGTGCGCATTTGTCTACTTTGTACAGAAATGGAAAGACTATCAGTCACTACCTGAAAAAATCGACACAAAGAGGACCCACTATAAAGGTGAACGAATTTATCACTCGCGTTTCAGAATACAATCGTCAAGTGCCTGCGAATTTATTCCTCCTCTGCGGAGATATGAAACTTGAATTGGTGGGTCGCCACCTCGAACATTTGCGACGCGGGTATGATGAACCCGACGACAGCCCATGGTTGAATAATACGTGTTCCGTTCGGAGCTTCATTGAGGGTTCAAAAGGCCTAGTCGACGGCGTGAGTCAAAGCGATGTAGAATGGGTCGTGTTTATTGACACAAACCCAGCCTTCTCAGTGTACACCGAGATTGCACTCGCAGCAGCAAGAAAGCTAATCATCCCAATCAATTCTGATGATTTTTCCGTTGAAGCTGTGCGAGCCATGCTGGATTTAGTTTACGGTATTCACCCACAACAAGGTCAAAAAGAACAGGATCAGTACTTTGAGGCGTACCGACAGTACATGTTCAGCAACAAAGCCAGATCGTACAACCTTACACTACCGCAGATCCATTTGCTGGTAAACAACAGAGTGACGGTGTATGACACACGCGCCGCCACAGCCTTCAGTGCTATGGGCGAAGAAAACCTCAAAGTCCTTTATGAGGCCTACACGCAACATCAAGCGAAAAAGCAATGCTTTTCACCGCCCAAAGGGAAAATTGTTGATGAAAAAGCCTTCAAGGAGCATTATTCTGTAGACCTTCGTGATTTCCATTCGATAGCTATAGTCTCTCTTCATACAGGGTGCCCACTCTCATGTCTTGGTGGAATTCAGGGAAAAGTTAAAATCAGTGAAAAAGTTATGGTCCATATTGACAAAAATTTGTTGTCGGCCTACACTGTCACACTCGAGAAACTCGTGCAAAAGTTGTGACTTATGATTTTAGCATTTGTATTGTGCTTACTAGATCATTCGAAGTGAATGCTTAGATAAAGTCTTTTTTATTAGATCATAAACTCAGCTTTACAGGTTTGGCATATCTTTTTGCATTTAGAGTTTTGTTGTTACTTTGTACTTATGTAGCCATGATGATGAACTGAGATGAACTGGGAGAGGAAGTGTACATCTTAAATTGATTGATAAGTAGATTGTATGTGCAATTAATGCTCAAAAATTTACCCTAATGAGTAGATTTCGACTTCATGGTTGAACGGTCATCTGTATTTTAACAATTTGTAAGGGTTTTTCAGACCAAAAATAGCCGTAAGTGCTGGTTTTTATTTTTGATGAATACTTAGAATGTCTCGATTACCGTAAATGGGTCCGTTAGCTTGAAATTTTGAATTGGTTGTCGAGGATATATTTGTGATGTTTAGTAAAAGATTTGCAAACCCACGCCTCATCTGTCGCAGACAACAAGAGTGAAACTGGTGTAATACTGTCATAGGATAAAAGCATTTAGTTTTCAGTGGGTAAATATAAAGTTCACTCAACAAAATAAAGTGCTCATTGAATTTTGATGCATGAAAATGCTTTGTACTCCTATATTTGGGTAAAAGGACTGCTTTCTGTGAAAAAGCTAGAGAATTTCCCAATGAACTCCATTCTTCGGTGGAAACTGTTATTTAGGTATTTTTTCTAAGGACAACTTCGTTCAGAAAAGTAAAGAAATCATTGTGAATCAAATTATATCAACAAAGGAGTCATTGATACTGACCGCGTATGTTGATCTAGATCAATTTCCCAGAAACAGCGGAAGCAGAACTTTATTTTAAGAAATCCATGATTGCGCGACTCGTCCGCATGACAGGATTGATTCTAAGATGTACCACAATAAAAGTGTTTCCCAGCCCAGTTGTGGAAATATCCCATCTGAATGCCGCAAACCTTGCCTGAAGTGTCAAGGCCGACAAACTTTTATAACAAAAAGCTCAAATTACGGTTCGCTTCAATTTCAGGCGTGAATTTGCATAATCTTTCATGGACGAAATCTTTATGACTTTCAAAGATCAAAACCATTTTCTAAACTACATCATTCTGCTTTATCTTTATCCACTTAGCAAACAAAGCTTTCCAGTCAAAACACCAGACGTAGTTCACTTCGAATTTCTCGATCTTAGTTTCTCAGGCTAGGCCGCATCTAAACGGGTTTTGCTACACAGCTTCCATCTAAGACTCCCAGTGGAAGGTGACGTAAAATACGTCACGTGTTACTAGGTAACGGTGCTCATACATATGCACGAACCCCACTCAAGTGTGGTTTGCAGAATTACACACTTTGTCCGTGTTGAAGTCGTCATGCCCACCTTTAAGTCGTGTTACGCCATCCTGGTTTCTAAGAATTCAGCGACCTCCGCTATTTCGGGAAAATTGACCTACGATTTTTGACATAGATTTTGTGATTCGTATTTTCTCACTTATCAAACACCGATGCATCAAAGGATTCCCACCTCTATGTAACTCAGCCACTATCAAGAAAAAAACTTGGATCAACATATGCTGTCATCTAACGTTTTCTGGAATCGAATCTCTCAAGGTTTCTGATCTTGCGTGTAGCCGAAGCATGCGCCACACAATCCTAGTTCCCAGGTATCAGGTTTAAGAGCGTCTGTCTGTAAAAATCAAACATATCGCGGCAAGGGTGGAAAATTCGATTTCTTTCTTATTTTAATGTTAGATAGGTTAGACTATAACTAAAATCACTGGATCCTTTTTTTTGCAAAATATCTTTTTATTTCAGAGAAAAATACAGATAACGAAATTGCGTTAAAATCGTCATTTTTAGCAGCAAATTATTGCACTAGTTTGAGGGCTTCGCGTGCAAAAACGAATCACTATCTCGTCTTTTTAAACACTCAAATCTTCTTTTTCGATCTCATAAGACCTCACAAAATGGTTTTTGTAAACATTGCGCTCTTCTTTGCGCTTAAAATAATTTAATTTCAAAAGCATGCATTTCTCTTCAGTAAAAATACTTCGTGAATAAAATTAATTTTCACCATAACAACAACAACAACATACTTTATTGACTTTCCCCAAGGGGGCTTTTCAAAGACAATGTTATAAAAATGATCCTATTACAATTAAAAATCCTATTTACAATTAAAAATGTTTTAAAATCTGAATGTTCTAAAAGAAAAATGAAAGCATACAAATATATAAAATTACAACTCTGTGAGTAATTTGGTCCTTAAACGTTTTTTAAAAACCTTAACGGAGTTGCACAGTTTTAAGGAATTATCCAAGGAGTTCCATAAGTTTACAGTTCTATAGAAAAATGTTCTCTGACCGCTAGCTGTTCTAAAGAATGGAATTTGCAAAAGCTGCGAATTTCTGGTGCTACGTCGACTAACCTCGGCGCGCTTTATGAATTTTGATGAGAGGTAATCTGGAGCCTGACCAGTCATGCATCTGAAGGCCGTAGTAGCGTTCCGGTAGTAAAGCTGGCTTTGAACTGTAAGCCAATTTAGTTCCTTGCGAATTGGTGTAACGTGGTCAAATTTACGCGCACCGCTAACAATGCGGCATGCGAAGTTCTGCACCGCCTGTAACTTGTCAACATTACATTTTGAGGTATTTGACCAAACATTGGAACAATAAAATAACCTGCTGAAAACTAAGGAATTAATAATCATCAGAAGTGTACGTTTGTCGAAAACATGCTTGACACGGTTTATTTGGCCGAGGCGGGACATGCACGAGGAAGCGGTCTTAATTATGTGTTCATCGTAAGTTAAATTAGAATCTAAAATCACACCAAGGTCTTTGGCGGTGTCTGCGGGGACGATGTCCTCACCCATAATGGAAAGGGAGCGAAATTGCAATTTTGCACGCATCTGCCTGCTGCCAAATATCATCAGCTTGGTTTTGCCAGGGTTAAGTAACAATTGGTTGTTGGAACACCATTCTCCTATTTTAAACAAGTCGTCTTCCAAATCAGCAATTGCATCCAGGTTGTCTTTAAGTTCGAAGGAAGTGATGAGTTTCGTATCATCTACATAACTCTGAGTGCTGCATTTCTGTGGGATCGATGGAAGATCGTTCGTATATATGCTAAATAGTAGTGGGCCTAAGATACTTCCTTGAGGGACGCCGTTGGTCACGGACAAAGGCTCAGATAGCGTTGAATGGATTCGTACTACTTGTGTCCTGTTGCTTAGGTAACTACGAAACCATTGGAGAGCGTCTCTGGAAATTCCGACGTCTTGCAATTTTAAAATTAACGTGTCGTGATTGACGCTATCGAAAGCTTTGCTCATATCTAATAGAACAACTGCCGTTAACTTCTTTTTGTCAATCGCGTTAAGAATTGTGTCAGTTGTTTCAATCACAGACGTTTCACACGAATGCCATCTCTTGTTACCGCTTTGGCTCTTTGATAGGGTGTCATTCGATTGCAGATACGAGGTGAGCTGATTATGTACTACCCTTTCGCAAACCTTTGATAAGACTGGTGTAAGTGAGATGGGTCTATTATTGTTTGCCTGTTCCTGGTCGCCCTCTTTTGGGATTGGTGTAACCACAGCTGTCTTCCATTTTGATGGAAAAACACAGTTTTGAAAGGATGCATTAACGATAGACGTTATTGGGTGAACAATTGGATTAAGACAATCCTTGATGACACGAATCGGGATTTTGTCTATCCCTGGGGCTTTGTTTGAAGGCATCGCTGCTATTATACGTTCTATTTGTTTATAATCAATGGTACTCAGTGTGAACTGGTCAGAGAGAGCGTATTGTCTCGGTACAAAATAATTCTGATTTAGTGTTAGGTTGCATTCATTAGCCAGGGACGTAATTTTGTCAACAGTGCTCTGACCAACAGATACGAAAAACTGATTAAATTCGTCTGCAACAGCTTTGTCGCTCTTACTGTATGTTCGCTGAGATGTAGATTTGCAGGGGATGCACTGGCGAATTGCTTTCCAGATATTATTGGTGTTATTTGGATTCCTCTGGATTTGTTGGGCCACAAATTCCTGTTCAGCAATTCTGATTTCCCTCTTTACTTCCTGTCTGAAATATCTGTAGGCAGTCCAAGATAGCGGATCATTTGTTTTCTTTGCTTTCTTACGCCAATCATCCCTGGTCTTCATCAATCCCCGGATGTTGTCTGTTACGCATGGATTTGGTTTACAGCGTGCTTTGAAGGTTTTAACTGGGGCATGGCGGTCGAGTATCTCAGTAAATAGCGAATCAAGTGCATAAAGTTTGTCCTCGACATCGTCGAAAACATCGACTATGGACCACGGTGCCAGTGATACGTCGTTGCTAAAATCAACAGGACTGTAGTGTTTAAAACTTCTGGTTGTAATATAGACGGGTTTGGCGCGCGCTTTCTTCAATTTTAAGGTGACATAAACCAAGTCATGGTCGCTAATCGTAGCCGTTTGAACTTGTCTTGTGTCCGATGCAAGGATAGCATCTAGAATTGATTTCGAAGTCTCTGTAACAGGCTCGTGTTGGCGTGTTGATCAGTATTGACAAGTTATAGGAACGGCAGAAATTAACAAGGACATTAGCTCCAGGATCGTTGCTATTCTCAAGTCTGCAGTTCAAATCTCCCAATAAATAAATTGGAACATTGAACGACGAGGCATAAATAAAGTTCTCTGTGAGATCTGAATCGAAACAAGATAACGATGCGTCCGGTGGTCTATAGGTTGTACAGACAATGAAAGACTTCATGTTCCTGACGTGGATTTTTAGCCACAGTTGGTGAAAGCCAGAGGCCGTGATAAGAGATATATCGCTCAAGTACTCCGTCCTGTAAATTCGTGAGACATAAGCACATACTCCACCGCCAATCTTCGCTTGTTGGTCGATACGGTTGATAACATAGCCAGGAATTTCTATTTCCAAATCCGTAACTGAACTGTTGAGCCATGTTTCGGATACGGTAAATATGTCAAACTTGTTTTCCAGTACCGTTTCCTTTACAAGAACGAAATGCTCACGGCATTTAAGCGAGCGAACGTTAAGATGTGCAATCTTCACATTGCCATTTGACTTTTCAGACTTGTTTCTAATAGAGCTGTTTGCTGGTCCAGGGTTAAGTTCAACATCATGTAACAGTTGTATAACAGGTCTAAAGGTCGAGGTTGAATTGGCATAATAGGCTGTAGTAACGTTTGCTCGTTTCACTCTAATAGTGACATGCACGTGTGCCCGCCATTTTGTATTTTCTATTATGCAGAGTCTCGAATCCCAGTTTGCCACTTTAACCGACGTAGAGTGCGGGAAACGTAGACCAAAGTACTCATTTGTAAAAGAGTAGTCATGTTTACCTTTCCTCGAGGTATGAACAAGACACAAGAGGAGTACAAGTCCAATAACTCGGGAGCTCAGAATCACACAGCCGCCCTCCTTCATGACGAGGTGAACATCATGTGCTAAACCTTCGAATGGATTAAGCTTTTGGTGATTGAATTTCGAAAAGATGTTCTCAATATTACTGTAAAAATTTGTTACCTTTCCTCGAGGTATGAACAAGACACAAGAGGAGTACAAGTCCAATAACTCGGGAGCTCAGAATCACACAGCCGCCCTCCTTCATGACGAGGTGAACACCATGTGCTAAACCTTCGAATGGATTAAGCTTTTGGTGATTGAATTTCGAAAAGATGTTCTCAATATTACTGTAAAAATTTGTTTGAGCAAATGATTGAGAGCGATACAAAAGCTTTTCAAAGTCCGTTAAAATGCAGTTATTTGACCTTTTGCGGTCAACATTCCAGTCGCGAGTCACACATATTTTAATATGTTTCAACCAATATGAGGCCGAAAAATGTACATAGAAAGATATTTCCAAATGCTCTGACCTCATTTGCCGCAGAAGAACGATCCAGAGACCATTTTAGTGTGATTCTCTTGTCGTTCGTCGTATTTAGGTCTGTATAAGTGATAACGTCCGATGAAACCGCCAACCCTGTCGAACACCATCTTGTTGTCAAACGTTCGATATCTTTCTTCACTGTAGCATCTTATTCAACGGTTCAGTTTACTGCGAGTATTGCTCAGTTTACAATGCACTTAAAAATTACATCTGACAGTCTCATTCAATGCTAAACTGAGTTGACCACAGGCGGCCCAAGCTCCAGCTGTGAGATGATCATCTTGCGCAATAACAGTCATGGCGGAATTATAAGAGTTTGTATGGGAATATTTACGACCGCTCTAAGGAATAAAAAAATACGTCAAATTCTCAATAAAAATACTTCACCTTACTTCCACAGTGTATCACTTGTTATCTGATCGCTTAATTTGATGAACAGAGCCCATTTAAGCGAGTTGTTCATTTCGTCTGTTCATCAAATTAAGCGATCAGATAACAAGTGATACACTGTGGAAGTAAGGTGAAGTATTTTTATTGAGAATTTGATGTATTTTTTTATTCCTTAGAGCTTGGGCCGCCTGTGAGTTGACTACAAACATGTACGCCCTTTGATTGGGTTGTCACGCAATACCGGTGACAAAGGGACTTTAGGGGGTAGGTGAAGGGCAAAACTCCATATAATTAAACACTATCAGAATTGAACTCTTGGAACCTGCAAAATATTTTATTCTGTAAACATTTTTGTAATAGTGTCATCTTTGTCTGGTGACAAACAGTCAAATACATTTATTTATTTATTGCAGGGAATAATTCTTGCTTTTTTGGCGCTCTGTGCCTGTCGTACTTATTAGGGGTGTTTTTCTTTCCACTAAAATTGCAAGGAATACCCTAATAGCATGAAAGAGAACCTTTTGTACATATTTACAACACCATGCTACAAAACGCAGTGGTGGGGATGTGTGGCTTATGTGAGGCTGGGATGCTATGCTCCATGGCCAATGGGTGGGGCTTGCATAAGGGAGTGGTATTTATTAACCGATGTTAACAGACGCAACTACCGTTTAAAACCATAAACTACAGAGGGGCCGACATATGTGCGCTCGGCACAAAATAAGGTCGATCTCATCTTCAGGACCGGTAAATTTGAAAGCCGACTCATGACTTGCGATATTCTTGGTGCATTAAAGTAAAGGAACAATTTTCGTTTCACGCATTCGATCTCTAGTGTTGTAACCACAAACTCTGCCAATAAGCAACTTAAACGAACAACAACCTTCCATTTTTTTACGTAATAAAGTTGACTGTGTAAGTTAGTGTATTTGTGAAAAACAAGGTCCGAAGCCCCGCCTCTAAGCGAACAATAGGTATTGTGTAATAACCATAAACCAGGTTTTGTTTACTTAGGCTTACTATTTTTAGCAGGTACTAAATTTAGCTTTCCAACGAGTATTAGCCAAAGGCCAAATCTCCGCGACTTACATGTAAGAGATTTCGATGTTCACAACAACAAAAAATAGGTCCGCAATGCGTACTTGTGTGGGATTTTATTGACAAAGTGTTTGGAAGGGGTTTTTGAGCGGAAGCAAACCTGTCGCTCACTGTGAGTCAACTGTACTACAGGGGTGATATTAGGCCTGGAATCAACAGTCTGAATAGTAATTTTTGTGTGGGAATTATTTGAACAAATACAGATTCACAGGAGGGATCTGGGGTATTAACTTTTCCTTTTATCAAGCAATATGCCTTTCCTTCCCTCCCTGGAAGCTTTTTGGCGTGTTTTTGAACGTTTGGTAATCGTCTTCAACAAATAAATTACCTCTTGGTGGCTTAGGCTATTTATTTGTTTATACGGCAATACTGGAAATACTTGGAGCAGTAAATATTTTCGTAACAGTCATTGAAAAAAAATTGAAAAAATTTCTGCTACTGCTTTTTAACTCGTGGATACACGATAGCGTAGAAACGAGTTCTTGTGGGCGCTCTGCGATATGCAAATTAGCGTGGACTCTTCGTAATTAGTCGTAATTAGTCGACTTCGAACTCGAGATCTATCCTTCCGAAGAAGTAAGTCCAAAGTCGTGGCGCTATTATGATTGCACTGATCGTTGCGATTATTATTGTCTTTACACGCCTGTTTCGACATTTACTATATTGAAATGGACTTCAAATGTTTCAGATTAGTGCTATGATCAACTTAAAAACCAAATTTGAAGCGCCTTCGAATCGTCCATGCGCTGAACATAACGAGGACCAGCGAGAATCACGAAGAGTTTGTGACTGATAGCAAGCTGTTGACACAGAAATTCCCACGGAAACATGTACACATGACATTAAAAAAAATGGTAATTTGCAGCATTATTTCTTTCTACGCTAATTTGGGTCTTTCCGTTGTAATCGTTTCGTTTTGTTATTCTTCTATGCAAGCGTGACTGTTTTGATGCTAAGAATGAAAGATGGTCGCTTTCCACAAGTCGTTGCCGAGCACGTGACTATAATCTGGCCGGTGTTGTTTTGATCACTTGACGATCTTTTTCGCTGATAATACAGGACGACTTCCTATTTCAAGGAATGTTTTTCCAATTAATTTCTATCGCATCGGTGTAAAAAAGTACAGGTATATGGGTGTTCTGAGAAACAAAAGGGAAATTCAAAACTACGAGAAATTGCGAGTAATCGGCCTCTTGTACTACACGCGGGTTTTTTTGGTGTAACATGCGTGTGTTTCCCGTAAGTTACAAGCACTTTACGCACGTGGGAATGCTGCAATCACGAATTTTATATTACGTGAAAGTCACGCATGTGGTTGTTTGCTCACTTCACTAATATGTTTGTTTGCTTGTTGTTGTTTTTTTGGTATCCTGGAGTATTTCAGGAGGGGTTGCAGACTTAACTGTGGAATAATTGTTTAATGCAGGGTTGTCAATAAAGGTTTCAGTTAGAAATTAGCCAAGATGCTAAAGGAGCTGCCTTGAAATTTCAGGACTGTGTGTTATGTAGTTTATTTTTGTCTTTTGTAAATGGTTGTTAAACTGGACAACTCTTAGAAAGATGACTTCAAACTTAATTTTAAAAGGCCTGTTCCCGTATCAAATGAATAAGCAGCATTTCCTTATTAATAGTTTTGCAAGTTTCTCATTACAAATTCCTCTGAAAAAAGAGAAACAACTCTTTTCATAACTATTTACTGCTTTCTTTTGTTGCTCTCTTAACTTAAAAACAATGTACATCATGATAAAGTAATTTGTTATAGGAAACCGTGAAATGAGGCCCAAACAGCTTTATGATCTGTGAAATGTGTTTCTAAAACATCTGCTTGTATATCAATGTTAGATATATTTGTATATATATGATCAATTACTGTGTTGTTGTCAGTTGTATAAGTTGATATGAACTGTTTGTAGTGGTTATCCCTCACTAGTAAATTATACAAAGGTCTTCTGTCTGTTTCAACAAGCCAATTTATATCAAAGTCTCTAGTAATGATATTGTTGTCTGGTGAAATGTTATTTAATACCTCAGTTATTGCTTCATAAAGTTGTCTTACAGGCACGTTTGGGGAGTGATATATCCCTATGATTGTCCAATCCTCAAACCTTGCTAACTTAATTACTGTTATTTCAACACCATGTATATTGTGACAATAGGGGTATCCAGGTAAGTATGGGATTTTACTGTACACAGCTGTACCACCATAAGACCTTGATCCATTGCTGGAATTAAGGTTATCATTACGGAAGAGAACATAACCAGCAATGTCATACATGTCATTATTATCTTGAGAATTAAATCTTGTTTCTGTGAAAATATTGATATCAGCACTTAGATAAATTAAGTCTTTACGTTTATCTTCTATGTGTTTGTGAAGAGACCTTACATTAAGATAACACAGTTTAAGAAGGGAAAATGTTATGTCATGGAGAGGGAGGTGCAAAGCTTAAGTTTTGCAGTTGTTCTTAATCTCTCCATCTGGATTGACAGCAATCTTGCTTTCACACAAATCAGAAATATATAGGCCTTCTATAGCAGTCACTCTACTGAGTCCCATATAATGTATGTGTGGAATAGTATATCTGGTACTAAAATCCACAACAATTCTACTGTCAGTATCACCTTGTGACCTGTGAATTGTTTTTGCTGCTGCGGGATGCAGTGGAAATTGTTTTCTAACAACTTGTGCTGTTCTGTTTCCACCTACTGCAAACTGTGTAGTCACAGGGTTTACTGGGGTCCATGTGTGTTCAATTCATTGTACATACAAATGTCTTTTTTCATTCCTTGTTTTCTGACCTACATCTGAGTGGTCAAATTGTACCCATACAATACCAGATGGTTTGGTTTGTTGATGTAACTGAACTAGTTTAACAACATTTCCAGCACCATTTGTCATGCCATCTTCGGTTCGTACATTCATGACAAGGTGTGTTCTTTCACCCTCAGCAAGACGAAGGGTTGAGGCTAACTGTTTTGTTTTTCTTGGATCATTGGGTATTTGTCTTAGTATTTTGTTTCTTAGCTCTGGAGAGATAGCTCCAATAACACTATCTTGAGCATTTATTGTGAATTTGTTTCCTGTGGCTGCATTATGGGCCCTTTGTTTAAATTCATCTACTTTAGCATTCTGTATAAATAGGTGAGCTGCATCTATTGGGTTGTTGATGTCTTCTTGTATAGCTCTCTTTAAGTTTTGAAATGTCAGCTACTGTGTGTTTACCTTTACGCAACCTATTAAGTAATTCTACAAACAATTTGCTGTCTCTTTGACCCATGATTTCATTAAGTTCAAACATTTTAAAGTGTTTATGCCATAAACTGGGAGAAAGAACAGAATAAATCTACATTTTTGAGGTCTTTGAAAATATAAGCATCCATAACAGATTCTAATTGGAATAAATCACCAATAGCAATTATGCTCACACCTCCAAAATCCTCTCTACAGCCTTTTATATCTTTAAGCCTATTGTTTAGCTGTATTGCAAACATACCATTTCCTACCATTGAGATTTCATCAACAAAAATCAATTGACTTCTCAAAGTGTTTAGTCTACTTGAATCAAGCTGTTTGTAATTTCTCAGTGATTGATTGGCAGGAATGGCCAGAGTGCTATGAAGAGTGTCACCCTTAAGCTTTACCAGTTGGAGCTAATAGTATAACTATGATCTGATGAAAACCATCACCAGCTCTAGTGTTATAATACTTAAGCACTGCCTGATACAAAGCTTTTGTTAAATGCGATTTGTCAACACCAGCCCCTCCACTAAGGAAGCAGTAGAAAGGGGTTTCTGAGGTTTTAATCTGATGTAAAATGTGTTTAAAAAATTCTTTTTGCTCTTTATCGGGTGTCTGGACCATTTGACGAAAATCAAAATCAGGTAATTCATTCAATATCAGTGATTCATTATTCAGCGATGTTGATGAAATGTTGAGATCATCAAAGAGGTCATAGTTTTCACTAAAATCAGGATGTAAATCTTCATGAGATCCAATCCTTGAACGGAATTGGTCAATGGAGATCCCCATATTTACTTGTGTGCTTGAGCGAGCAACAACAATAATCCAACTAACTAGCAACTCAGTTTATTAAAATAGATAACACTCTTGACAGTTCAAGGCAAACAATAGTTTCTTTCAGTTTGTGACACTTTGAGACACTCGTGAGACATTTTGAGACACTAGTGAGACTCTTTGAAGCGCAACCCGCACAAATACATTCAAGCCGACAAATGTTGGCTTGCGAAAGTACAATGACTCCTTTCAATCTGACACAACCCGCACCGAAGGTCCAAGCCGATAAATGTTGGCTTGTGAAAGCGTAAAAGCTCCTGTGCATCCTGCACTGAATACAAGCCGCGTTTCAGCGTGTTGACTTACGTGAAAAAATCTTTTGTTATAGACACCTGAAGAAATAACGAAACAAACGCCTCAGATTATGAAAGAAAGAACACAAACCAGGTGTACAAACGTAATCGCCTTTCGTAAGAGCTTAATCATGAAGCTCCCACAACAAAATTGAAAAGTTAAAGCACGCAAAGAACCCGTGAAAATATGAAATGACTTATCCTTACCTTGGAAACAAAAATCCCCAAGAAACAAACATGAAATTCCGAATAAGTTCTCCAAAACCCAACGACTGAGAAGAGAAATGGCCGCCGTACAATACACTATGAAAAAACGCCGACTGGAATCCAGTCTTCACGGCTCACTGAACGCAAATAGAAACCACGTGACAATCACTTCTCTCTCCAACACGATCTCCACTGCAAATGATGATCTCGAGACCGAAATTACGATTATCGTTATTTCTAAATTGGCACCAAATTTATGGATATAGTAATTTCGTGGCACTCTTTACCAATCCTCTTTACACGTTTTAAATAAAGAGAAGGACTCGGTTCCACTGTCTTACAACATTCAAGATGGCGGAGGAAAGGGGTAAATGTGCGTTCAGTTGTGATCAGCATGATCTCGACACCAAAATAACGATTATCGTTATTTCTAAATTGGCCCTGAAATAACGAATATCATAATTTCAGTGCATGTCTGAGACCTTCGGGCTCGAAGCTTGGGAACTAGTATTCAGGGAAAGATAAAATGGCGGCTTACGGCGGCGAAGGAAATCTCAGTAGTTTAATATTTAGCGTGAAAAGGCTTGGGTGTTGTGATCTGGTTCTCAAGTAAAAAAAAAATCACGGTCTGCAATGGCCCTACCACCTTTTGAACAACAAGAAAACATTGAAACGGTAGTAAAAAGCAGCAAGTTTCGAAGTCTAAACGAAAGATGGGTAAGCTGAGTTTCAGTCAAATATCATGACATTTGGGATGTAATTTCGATACCGAATAAATAGTTCTACATGGTTATACACGCATAGGATTCTGTTGTGTTCACGTGAAGGCCATTTCAGCCATTCCTGCCACTTGTAAGTGGTAGGAAATAAAAGATATGTATAGTTGTTTCGTATTGAAGCCCTGTCAAATCAAAAATTTGATTTATTTCTTCTTTGTTTTAGGTGGTCATTATCCATTACTTTTGGAAGTCGATGCTGATGAGAAAGAAAAAATGTTTATGATTATTTCTTCTCTCGAACATTTTACTATTTAGGTACCAAATAATCTTGATACTGAAGACCATTGCATCCTATTATGAAAAATGTACCCCTGATTGCTTTGTCAACATGTATGATGTAATATACCTTGAGATTTGTGGGATTTTCACATGTAAACTAGAAATACCTGTAGAGGGTAATGATGTACTTAATGCAAAGTGTTTTGGTACAAAGTCTGCTTTGCTGTAATCTACCTGAAGGTGCTTTTTATATGCTAGTAACACTTGCACAGCCCAGTCAAAATGTTCTTTAGTAGTAGTCAAGCTGGCTGTTGTAATTATAGGCAGTAGAGGCCAAACCTCATCCTGAAAAGCAGTCTGAAAGGTGTGAAGTCAGTGGAAGATACTTCATTGTAGGTGGCCAAATTGCAGGCTGTCAGCCCATTTTGAGTGAGTAATTAAACTCAAGATCGGCTATTTTAACTAATTTTATTGAGAGCCAAATCCTGCAAGGCTTATATTCTGTATTAATTTGAAGTGTTACTTTTATGTTTCTTATTTTGCAGTAAGTGGGCTTGTTGTGGCTATTTTTCTCTCAAACATTTTTTTCAGCTTAGTCAAAACGTTTTTTAGAAGTAGGCAAGCTGGCTATAGTAACAAAAGGTAGAGACCAAACCTTGTCCAGACTAGATGCCTAACAAATGTTCTGTGTGGAAAGCCAAATCCCTGGTTACCGGCACATTTTGACTAGGCTATTTGTTATTTAGCTACTCTTATTATTAAAGATTACTGCATTCCTTTTTAATAATTTGCTGCCAATTGTATGCTGTATATAGCTTATGATTTGTGTGATTTTCAAGAGTAAATTAGAAATACCTGAAGATGGTAATGATGTACTAGATAACGTACTTGATGCAAAGCAATTTTGGCACAAAGTGTATGCCTTGTCCTCAGGTGATTTTAACATGCTAATAAGATTTGTTATTCAAATAATATACATCAGCTGGAATGGGAATATTGAAAGAAAAATAATAATATTTAACCATAACAAGTTTTGGTTTTATGTCCAAATTAAGCACTTAGTTGAAGATCACTGCACTGATCAGGCCCCGAAGGCCAAAAAAGAGCTGTCTGCTGTTAGTTTAATTTTTGTCATTTCTATTGATTTATTTTATTTATCAATGTTTCTTTGAGTTATAATTCATTGACCTCTTTCAATAGTGCAGGTTCGCTCGTGTAACCTAATCCCGCATGTATGTATGTACAATCTCAGTTGAAATTTTGAGTGGCAGGCAAGCTGGCAATAGTAATAGGCAACAGAGGCCAAATCTTGTCCTGAATAGAAGTCTGACATGTGTGAAATTGGCAGCTATTTCATTGTAGGTGGCCAAATTGTTGGCTGCAGCACATTTTGACCTGGCTGATTGTGTGTGTGTGTTATGTATGTGTTCTTCTTTTTAGGTGTTAAACAGGTCAAAGTACCGAAAAAAACCTCTGTGATAACTTGGTAGTCTAAGATGTAAAAATTTTTAATAATGAGGTAAAGCTTGATCATTCTTAAGAGTTTGCATCTGTTCTAAAAGTTTTGGGGAGAGTTAGGGGAGCATTATTTATACAAATGTATTTGAAAAGTAACAAAAAAATAAAAAGAACTAGGGCAAAATCCCAATTTGCTTTAAAAGTTTATTTTATTAAGAGCATAATTCTGGATATAGCTTGGGATTTGTGTGATTTTCACAAATTGTTAGGTTGTTATGTAAACTTAATTTACAGGAACCTTGTTAGTTTTCAGCTTCAAGAACAAGTACATAATTGCAGGAAAAGCTTGAAGCTTGAAAAATTGACTGATGAAACTGGAACAGATGTCATGAGATTTGTACAATAGGTTGGCCTGGGAGGGACCAAGAATTAAAGAATTCATTGATTCTCTTACACCTTTTGTCTGCATAGTGTGCTTCTGTAGAGCTTAGTTATTGCTGTAGAAAACGTTTTTGGAGGGCCCTTGAGATCACTCACTTTTGAGCTAGTTGCCCCTAGGGAAGGGGATATCTGTACTTATTATCTCCCTTGGGGGGGGGGGTGAAGGGTTAAAGACTGATTCTTCTCCAGTAGCCACAAGTACCCCTGCATATGGATATTTTGAACACTATTAAAGGGCTAGTACCCTCATTTCATACTTGAATTTCTAATTTAGTGTAAGTTATGACAAATAATGAATGTAAATTCATCTTGGTTGTACAGGTTATATCCAGCAGTCCTTAAAAAAAAAATAAAAAGGTATTTTTCTGAATTAAAAAAAAAGTGTTCTTGCTTCAAAGTAAGTGCATGATATGTCATTCAATTAATGCTCTAGCAGAGTTTTTGTTTGAAATGCCAAAATCAACTTCATGAGTAAGGACAAAAAAAAAGGCAATGAGCAAATGTTCCTCTGTATCCTTTATGTCAATTTGGGCTGAAAAACAGGTTTTTTTCCTTTTGCAAAAATTAGCTTATTTCACGACCAAAAACGATGCAAACAAGCTGAAACGTTATGTTTTCAGCAAAACAGCGATAGAATCTGCGAAAAAACAATGGAGACAAGCTAACACACAGTGTTCTCAGTAAAATTTGGGCAAACAAAACCTTAAAAACCAAAAAAAAAACCATTGCGCTGAATTACCCATTTTTTGCCAAGATAACTGCCAAAACACTGAAAACTAGCTTGAAACTACATGTTTTTCACAAGATCGCGACGAAATCTGTCTAAAAACTCCAAAATACGGCAGAAATGTACGATTTTTGCAAAATTTTTCGCTAAAGTTGACAAAAACACTAAATTCGACTGAAAAACACGTTTGTTTTTTTGCAAAAATAAGCTTATTTCAGTTTTAAAAACGCTGCAAAAAATGTTCTCAGCAAAATAGTTTAAGAGTCTGTGGGAAAACACAAAAACCAAGCTTAAACCAAGTGTAAATTGATAAAAAGGCCCGAATTGCGCATTTTGGCAGTTATTTTGGCAAAAAATGGTATATTTTGATTTCAAGCAAACTTTCAAGTAGTTGTTAAAGTTTAGAGCCAAACACAATACCAAAAAAAAATTGGATGTTTTCAGAAAAAATTGTGACCCTCAGCCTAATCATAATCCCACCCTACCCAAGCCCTAACTCTAGCTGCGAGCTATCCTAACCCTAACCCTAACCCCGGGTTAGGGTTAGGGCTCGGGTTAAGAACGGAACTTTTCACTCCAGTCAAAATGATGCAACTGGTTAACATGGTCCAACCAGCCAAAACAAGATAAAATGGTTTAAACGGTGAAAAGATTTTAAATACGTGACATGGTCCAATCGGAAGAAACGATCTCACTTAGTAAAATGGTGCGACTGGTTAACATGATCCAACTTGATAAAATGATGCCAATATCTAAAATGGACAAACTGGTTTAAATAATCCAACCAGTTGAAATGGTCTAACTGGATAATGCATGTGTAACCAGTGAAATTGGTTCAAATAATTCAGGTAAGGATGGTAACATTAGTTAAAAAGATCCAGCATATTACAGTGGTTCAACTGGTAAAAATAATCATCCAACCACTAAAAGTTATTAAACCCCAATCAAAATTAATCCAACCGCTTCAAATAATCTAACTGGTCAAAATTCTTCAAGTGGTTATTTAAGTGAAAAAGGTGACAAAATCTTCTTAAAAATATTTTTGAAGAGGCTTACACCCTTACCCTAAACACTAACCCTACCCCCAAACACTAACCCCAAACCTTCACCCTAACCCTAACCTCAACCGCAGACCCTCTAACCCTAACACTAAGCCTAAACCCTAACCCTAACCCTAGCCCCACACCATAACCCTAAAACCTAACCCTAAACCCTAAACCCTAACCTATAGCCCTTAACCTAGACCTAACCCTAACCCTAACCCTAACCCCAACCTTCTCTATCTATCCTGTAAGTGTACCAGTCGGCCTATCGTTTGTTTTTCAGTAAACTTTCAAGTAGTTACTGAAATTTACAAACACAATACCAAAAACCCTGCAATTGAATGCTTGTAGAAAAATATTAACGCCAACCCTAAGCATAGCCTCATCCTAGCCTTAACCCTAATTCTAACACTAAACCCCGCTAACTCTAAGCATAATTTTACCCTAGCCCTAACCCTGATTGTAACACTAAACCCCTCTGACCCGAAGCAACCCAAACTCTAACCCTAACCAGGTAATGGGCTCCTGCCCTAACCCTATCCTCAACCCTGACTTAAACCCTTTACCATAGCTTAGGATTGGTTTGGGGTTTGGGTTAGGTTTAGGATAGCACAGAGTTAGAGTGAGCACAGGACGAAATAGCATGATTCCGTAATTCGGAAAAATGAAACTCTATGTTTCCACATCATTCACTTCTTCCTTGGACCTGTTATGTTTCCGTTATGATTCCTGAACGGAAATATGACGACACGTTTCCGTTGCATTTCTGTCAACGGAATATTATCATCGCCTGTTTCCGTTACGTTTCCTTGTACGGATTCAAACTTTTACCGTCAAGTAAAACATATATTTATAAAGTGCTGTACAGTTCTTACACCACGTTACCATGAAGACGTGATCGTTCGAGGACAAAAAAGGCAAATTGACGTGCATTAGGTGTGTACGTTCGTAGGAATCATAAGAAGTCCTAGAAGCTTCGATGTTTTACACTGAGCTATGTGCATGTTAATTTTGGAACTGTTTCGAAACCTTACAAAATTGAATCTTTTAAACTTACTCTGTGCTTAGATTTTTAAGCAGCTGGATCATTTGAGCCAGTTTAGTCACTCAAACCAGCACTACAATACTAGGCTAACTGGATAGTTTTAGGGTTAGGGTTAGGATTTTCAAGTAGGCACACGCAGTTGTGTGGATATTGTGGTACATGGAGTTTAGTAGAGTGTAGATTTTAGCAGTATTTGCCAGTGTTGACATATTTATAAAATTATGGTTCCAAAGTGCGTGTCACTGTTGAGAACCCAAGAAAATCATGAGAAAGTCGCCGATGGATTAGCCATAAAAATAAGCCCAACTCTGAGTCAATGCCAAACCACAAGAAAGTTGTGAAACTCGCGCCAATGTAAAAAAAAAAAAACAACTGAGGTTCGAAGTATGGGTTGCTAACATCCTATGAAAATCATGGGAAAGTCGAGGAGATTGGTCATGGTACCAACCAATGCCACTTTCCCATGAAAATCAAGAAACCTGTGGTAACTAGCCAACATATGCTAGAATGACAATCTTTAATAAAATTCATATCTAATAAGGATGTGTGAAATGGCCAATATCGCTCTTGGCCGAGATACTGGTTTGCCGTGTTTTGGCAGTTATTTTGGCGAATATGGTTAAAATCAAATCTGTGTAAAAACAGTAAAATCAACGAGTTATTGAGGTTCGTCAACATAGGGAGGGTCCTCTTAGTATAGAGAAAAACTTCTGCCTACGGCTAAAGGCGTTAAATTAATAAATTGATATATCTGGGCGGCATATCAAACAGCAACACTAAACTTCTCCTTTCTCACAGCTTTTTCCCCTTTAACATCTTTGTTCATTCCATTTTTTTTAAAGTAAAAACTCGTTTTGGAGGCATAAAGGTCCCTA
Organism: Pocillopora damicornis; assembly: GCF_964200805.1. Classification (NCBI taxonomy): domain Eukaryota; kingdom Metazoa; phylum Cnidaria; class Anthozoa; order Scleractinia; family Pocilloporidae; genus Pocillopora; species Pocillopora damicornis. The sequence continues at coordinate 5,950,810 of NC_142677.1, forward strand.
AAGCAACGTTTCAAGATTTTATGGCGATCTTGTGAAAAACATGTAGTTCCAGCTAGTTTTGGGGGTTTTGGCAGCTATTTACACAAAAAGTGGGTAAAATCAGCCCAATTTGTCGTGTTTCTGACGGTTTTTAAGCGTTTTTTCCCCAAATTTTACTGAGAACACTGCGTTTTAGCTGGAATAAGTGTTTTCACATGGATTGTATCCCTATTTTGTTAAAGACATCGTGCTTTTGAATGTAAAATAGGCTGATTTTTGCAAAAAAAAAAAAAAGTGTTTTTCAGGTCGAATTGAGCGCTTTTGTCAACTTTTGCATAAAATTTGGCAAAAACTCGTGCGTTCTGCCGGATTTTGGTGTTTTTAGATAGATGTCATTGCAATTTTACGAAATACATGTAGTTTCAGCTAGTTTGCAGCGTTTTGGGCTTGAGACCGGCAAGAGTGATGGTAGACACTCTTAAGGCCTATTTACACGGCATGACTTTGTCGCATGCGACAAGCTTACGACAGGCCTACGACATGACTTAAGAGTCGTAAGCGAGTTGTAGGTTTTATTTACACGAAACAATTCGTGTCGTAAGCCTGTCGTAAGCTTGTCGCATGCGACAAAGTCGTACCGTGTAAATAGGCCCTTAGCAGAGATAATTGTGCTAGCAGATATTAAAATTTCACCTGTAAAGACAATAAATTAATTGAACACAAGAAAAAGGAAACTTGATAAAAAAAATTAGAATAATGGCGGGGAGAAAAGAGGGCTGCACTAAAGATTATGTACTTGTGTTCTTGAAGCTGAAAACTAACAAGGTTCCTAACAATTTTTGAAAATCACACAAATCCCAAGCTATATCCAGGGTTTTCTCTTAATAAAATTAACTCTTAAAACAAATTGGGATTTTACCTTGGTCCTTTTTTTTTACTTTTTATGTACATTATTTATGTATAAATAATGCTCCCCTGACCCTCCCCCAAATTTCCAGAACAAATGGAAACTCTTAAGAATGATCAAGCTTTACCTTATTATTTAAAATTTTTACATCTTGAATTATCAAGTTATCACAGAGGATTTCTTGGTACTTTAACCTGTTTAACACCCTAAAAGAAGTGCACATATATACTACACACAATCAGCCCAGTCAAAATGTGCCACAGCTGACAATTTGGCTGCCTGCCACAATATAGCTGCCGCTAACTTCACACTTTTCACACTTCCATTCAAGACAAGGTTCAGCCTCTGCTGCCTATTACTATCACCAGCTTGCCTTCCACTCAAAAACATTTTGACTGAGCTCATCCATACATACATACATAAGTGGGAGATTAGGTTACATGAGCGAACCTGCACTATTGAAAGAGATCAATGAATTAAAATTCAAAGAAACATTGATAAATAAAATAAATCAATAAAAATGACAAAAATCAAACTAACAGCAGACAGTACTCTTTCAGCCTTCTGGACCCGAGCAGTGCAGTGATCTTCAACTAAGTGCTTAATTTGGACATAAAACTAGAACTTGGTATAGCTAAATATTATTATTTTTCTTTTAATATTCCCACTCCAGCTGATGTGTATTATTTGAATTACAAGTCTTATTAGCATGCAAAATCACCTATGGACAAGGCACACACTTTGGACATAAAACCAGAACTTGGTATAGCTAAATATTATTATTTTTCTTTTAATATTCCCACTCCAGCTGATGTGTATTATTTGAATTACAAGTCTTATTAGCATGCAAAATCACCTACAGACAAGGCACACACTTTGCACCAAAATAGCTTTGCATCAAGTACATTATCTAGTACATCATTACCATCTTCAGGTATTTCTAATTTACTTGTGAAAATCACACAAATCATAAGCTATATACAGCATACAATCAACAGCAAATTATTAGAAAGGAATGCAGTAAATTTTAATAAGAATATTACTAAGTAGTTAAATAACAAATAGCCCAGTAAAATTGTGCCCATTGCTGGGAATTTGGTTCTCAATAAAATTAGCTAAAATAGCCAATCTTGAGTTTTACTGCTCACTCAAAATGGGCTGGCAGCTTATAATTTGGCCGCCTACAATGAAGTACCTTCCGCTAACTTCACATTTTTCAGACTGCTTTTCAGGAAGAGGTTTGGCCAGCTTTTCTACTACTCAAAAACATTTTGACTGGGCTGTGCAAGTCTTACTAGCATATAAAAAGCACCTTCAGGTAGATTACAGCAAAGCAGACTTTGTACTAAATGCTCTGCATTAAGTACATCATTACCCTCTTCAAGTATTTCTAGTTTACTTGTGAAAATCCCACAAATCACAAGGTATATTACATTATACATTCCAGTTGACAAAGCAATCAAGGGTAATTTTTTCATAATGGATGCAATGATCTTCAGTATCAAGATTATTTGGTACCTAAATAGTAAAATGTTCGAGAGAAGAAATAATCATAAACATTTTTTCTTTCTCATCAGCATCGACTTCCAAAAGTAATGGATAATGACCACCTAAAACAAAGAAGAAATAAATCAAATTTTTGATTTGACAGGGCTTCAATACGAAACAACTATACATATCTTTTATTTCCTACCACTTACAAGTGGCAGGAATGGCTGAAATGGCCTTCACGTGAACACAACAGAATCCTATGCGTGTGTAACCATGTAGAACTATTTATTCGGTATCGAAATTACATCCCAAATGTCATGATATTTGACTGAAACTCAGCTTACCCATCTTTCGTTTAGACTTCGAAACTTGCTGCTTTTTACCACCGTTTCAATGTTTTCTTGTTGTTCAAAAGGTGGTAGGGCCATTGCAGACCGTGATTTTTTTTTTACTTGAGAACCAGATCACAACACCCAAGCCTTTTCACGCTAAATATTAAACTACTGAGATTTCCTTCGCCGCCGTAAGCCGCCATTTTATCTTTCCCTGAATACTAGTTCCCAAGCTTCGAGCCCGAAGGTCTCAGACATGCACTGAAATTATGATATTCGTTATTTCAGGGCCAATTTAGAAATAACGGTAATCGTTATTTTGGTGTCGAGATCATGCTGATCACAACTGAACGCACATTTACCCCTTTCCTCCGCCATCTTGAATGTTGTAAGACAGTGGAACCGAGTCCTTCTCTTTATTTAACACGTGTAAAGAGCATTGGTAAAGAGTGCCACGAAATTACTATATCCATAAATTTGGCGCCAATTTAGAAATAACGATAATCGTAATTTCGGTCTCGAGATCATGTTGGCAAATGAAGGATTATCATAACTTCTCAAATGACACAAAATGAAGTATAATCATTCAACATTGTGATGGCCGTGAAGCTAGTGGTAGACTGGATATGAGAGATGGATCAAACTAATTTTCGCGGGCCATTTCGGATTTCCTCGGTTCTGTACTTGTTCGCTCTGTTGCCTTTCTTACAGGGAAAATTAGCTTAACATATTTTATTCATGGCGTCTGCTGATTCGGAAGGTAAGAATATTTCTTCTTTTTTTTTCATTTTAGTCTAAGTTATGAATAATTCAGACTTGTGGTCCTTGTGAATTTTCATGAGACATGAGTACGTGATGTGGAACAAATTCGGTAAAAAAGAACTTGATAAATATGCATGCTTGTCAGAACTCCTGAGGCAACTACAGAATGCAGGCCTATAGCAAGGGGTACCTTTACTGATGTATCGGTCGACTGACTCTGCTGCTCGGATGTCAAGGTCACTACCGAGCCAAACCAGCCACCTAGGCACTAACACTTTTATACACATTATATCACAAACACTAACTCCGCCTGGCCGCCGAGCCACTTCACTCCCTAATACAACGAGCTAAAGGATTCACTGATATCTATTTCTACAGAAATGACCTCGTATTCTGTAGTTGGCTTTATTTTGTACTCGGAAATCGCTCAGTTTGTTCAGATTTGTTGTACATGGTGTTAAATCTTATGGCGCCATCCTTGTTTCTCATATCTGATTTTTGCAAGTTATAACAACTGTGCTGAGAGCTTTAGATTGTGGTTGATTACTTTGAACAGCTTGAATTATTTAAGTGCAGCTACGACCGCCACGTTTGATGCACAAGTGCTTCCTTATGACTTAACAAATTTGTTTTACCAGTTCAGATAACTTAAATGAAGCTAAGTATGTGACCAGAGGCATATAATTATGCTTGTGATGTTACCCAACAAGTGAGAATATAGGCTAGTTCCTAACCTGTGATCATACCCTCTCTCCAAGAAAAATGGCCGCCTGATCGCATGTTAGTGTTTTCCACGATGCCTTCACAAGGGCACAACAAGCTCTTTGAGAATATACCAGAATGAAGTATTTTTTACCATTCACATGCATGGCCACTTTCTGTGTTGTTTTTCTCGAGTACATGGCAGCACTGCTCAAATTTACTGAGCTGCTTTGCAGGCGGTGATCTGAATTATCTAATTGTTTCTGTTATAGGTACAACAAATCAACATAGGAGGCAACTCTTTATCAAAACAATTTTAACATGGCTTAGTCATACGCGAAATAACTTTCAACTTCTTTCTACTTCCCCTTTTGCAGGAAAAACAAAACAAATAATTGCAAACAAAAGCTGGATGATATGCTATCAGACAATTCTGATAATTTGAGCTTTGTTAGCTTTTTCCCTACATTTTTTTGGCAATAGTTGCGATTTTTTGCACGAACACACATCTCCAGCTCAATCAGCTGACAAAGACTGCACTATCTGGAAATTACCTGAACTTGTCGCTCAGTCATATTCAAGACTTTTAGGTTAACTTCTTTACATTGTGAATTTACTACGAATGCTGGCAAGTGTTTGTAAAAAAATAAGAGTGGTAGCATATATAGCTGATTTTATAACTGATTTTATGTGGCTTGTATTAGCTCTCCCCCCCCCCCCCCCCCCCACCTCACCTTCCCCTTGATATACATGAGTCAACTCTCTCTAAGACAGACACCTTCGGGACATGCATCAGCTGTCTGTCCTCAAGAGGTGTCCAGCTTATAGATAGTTCAAATGTACAGTAAATGACTGAAAAAAACAAAAACAGCATTCAGGGAGCAACACCAGGTGTCCATCTTATAGAGGTGTCCGTTAAGAGAGAGTTGAACTGTAATTAGCCTCCCCCGATATAAGCCCACTAAAAAACCCTTGCAAATCTTGCTACTGGTTTATAAGTGGCAGTCTAAAGATATGTTGCCAAATTCAACTTTAAAAGTATTTTGAAGTGAATAAACAGTGCAAACACAAGTATTTATTTTTCAGAAGTAAACTCTGGAGAGGTGGTCAGGCCAAATAAAAGACCATTCAAGGTAGGAAATGCAGCAAAATCTTTCAAATTTTACATATTGAATCATTTTCTATTAATAAGGTTGCTCCACATTTTAAATGTCACCCACCTTTTTTAGACAGTTGGGTTAATTAGTTTAGACATGCAATTAAATCAGATGGTAATGGACACATGTTTAATCGTGACTGATTAGGTCAGTTAGTATATTTGTGGACAACATAGTTTTTTTTTTTCATGTTTGAGGCTTTTCTGTGATTGAACAACAAAAAATAGAAATGAATCGACTCACAGAGCCTAAACCATTTTTGTACACGTACACTGTGCCTGTGACAATTATGGTACAAATTTATGTACAGGGTATGTGGACATTTCATGCAGGAGACATCCATCTGAGTGTGAACAATATGCGAGCCAGCAAGGCATGCGAGCCAGAATTGCCTGGTCCTAAAATAAAAGCTAACCATAAGGTACATAAGCCAACTATAGGCTAACGAGAGTAATTTTAAGGCTAACCAGAGTGTTGTTTTAGGCTAACCAAAGGCTAACGTAGGCTAACCACAATGACTTGCATGCAGGTTCGCATTATTCATGACCCGTGAAAGCCATGCTAGTCAGAAATCCCCAACCATAAATAAAGGCTAACCTCAAGCCACCTAAGCTAATTGTAGGCTAACCTAAATACTATTTAGGTTAACCAGACAACTATTTGCCCCAACAAAAGTATTATTAAAGTTAACTGAAATGGCTCACATGCCTTGCTGGCTCGCAATTTGTCAAGACCCTATCCATCTTCAGCAACAACCATGCTTGAAAATGCTTTTATTACCTTAAGTGTTGACAATCTTTAAAGTAATTAAGCTAGTGAAAGTTGCATTTGTTTTTCTTTTATGATTTATTAGGCACACTAAACTGTCACTTTAACCCCCCCTGCTGCTAACAAAAACAAATATTCTGTTTACAAGTAAGATTCCTTCCCTAATTGCCTGGCGGGGGGTACTCCAGATATTTTTGGGTAGGGATGTGCCGCTGGGACTTTGATACCCTTTCCCTATACTAGACCATGTTCAGCTGCATTTTGCGACCCTATGCTAGACTAGATGCGAAAAATTCGTACCCTAATTCAGACATTTCTTAGCAAATTGAACGGTTCCAGGTAAATTATACCCTATTCTAGACCAAAATTCTCTGATTTCCATACCCTATCCTAGACTAAACTGCTCAAAAACCCTGCCCTTCACAGCGGCACATACCTATATAGCTTATATATGGGAGAACCCCCCGGGCCTAATTGTAGGCGTAGCATCCTATTTGTAGCACACCTGATCCCTAATAATATTAATAATTATTGTGGCTCTCCTGCAATACATTCCAAATCAGAGTCTTAAAGTCATAAGTTTGTTTCTGAACTATTTTTTTATGAAGCTCTGGAAGCCCCTCATGATCATATGAGGTTAATGAAGCTCCCCAAGTCGCAAGCTCACCCAAAATTAAAGCTCTTAATTATTATAATTATAAAGATCAGGTTACAGTAGTTAATAAACAGTTGTATGACAACAATTTAATTGTCTGTTTTTGTTGCACAATTCTATCTCAGAAATGCGACACATGTGGTGGCCAGAATTACAATGCAGCCAAGCGTTGCAAGGTGGAAGGGTGTGGGGCCAAAATCAATATTAAAACCTTTGACTGGGAAAAACTTGCCAAGAAAAAGAAAACACATGTCACTCAACAAAGGAAACTTTTGGAGTATCGGGTAATTACTGCAATGAATGACAAGTGGATTTGTTATGTTCATCCTTTAACTGCATGTAGCCTACATAATTAATGTAACAATGCATGCATGCATGCATGCTTCATCAAAGCTGTGAGCTGAGTGAAAATTCTAAACACACTCTTAGCCTTATATTCAATACCTTTTTAATTAATATCTTTGCTTGTGGATTACTCTGCTTGACTCCTTAAAAACTGTTGGTATATAATAATGTCCCCCCTTTTTTTCTTGATGAACACTTTCTTTGTCAATTCCCAACAGACTGTAGGAATGAAAGAAAAAGACTTTTGATAACCAGGGAGTCTAATGATAAAAAAAAATCCATTTTAATACTAGGTGGCACCCTGTTGTGCATGCAAATTGCTCTTGTATGTCTCTCACTTAATTACCACTGATATATGAGATAAGTAATTTGCATTTTTGGCAGACTGCAATTTGCTGTTATGTGACTTATATGGCCATATTAACATTCAGAATGGGTAACTGCTGCATGTGTATGCAAAGCCATGTAATAAATTGTACATACTTAGCAAGAGGATGATCCATGTCACCTGATGCCATGAGGGCATGGCCCATTAGATGACATGATCACCGTAGTATTTTTGAATATAATTCCTCCTTTACTTTTCAGTTATTTTATAACAATAAATTACACACCTATTTCTATAAATGTTGCACCTGTGATCCATGATGCATGTTCCATGTTGAAAGCCAGCGGTGCACTGTGATAGACTTTGTTTGTAAGCGGTTTGTTCCACCGAGTTCAAACCAAAGTAATGATCATGATACTAATGATGATAACCATACTGTGAAATGTAAAATATTTATGGAATTCTCAGTTTTACTCCAATTAAGACCTTTTCCTAATTTTCTAGGATCTTTAATACATATATCTGTAAGTGACATATTTCTTGTTGATTGAATTTAGGCAAATGTTTTATACCAACATCATGGTTGGGATGTTGTTGTTCTATACTTCAACAGACATGGTAAAGGTACATCTGTACACACTTATGGCACACCTGGTGCTGGCCAAAAGTTTGTTGGAAAAAACAAACAAAATGCATCAAAATATGGTCTTGTGACTACAAGACTTTACAAACAGTTTTCCAAAGGTAAGTGCAACTGACAATCACCACTATATTCGTTGTCTTGATAATCTTATGATTAAAACAGTACATTCCACCCAAAAGAACTTTCCATCCTGATCCAATAAAATTTCTTGTGCTCTTTTGCAACATGTCATAACACATGGTTTGTGGCAAAATTTTCCAAATGGTTTTCCTAAGGAAATAGAAAACCTCATAAATATACAAGGTAAAAAAACACTAGTCGTTTTACTCAGTAAGATCATTATAAGCATGAAGTCTAAGAAGTCTGGCCAAATTTTTCATTGTATTTGACATTATTGTCAATTTAGGCTGAGAGATTGTTAATCATTATAACCATAATGATGGTGATGATGACTGGGGGATTACCAAAAAAGATGGGATGTGTCATTAAGTATACATTCAATATTTGTTTGAGTTTATTGTGAAAAAGCTAACAAACTGATAGCAGAATTCATTTATATAGTGAAACATGTGTATTCCTATCGCTGTAATCTCAAATTCAAACTCTTTGATTTTAATGTGTATCACAATTTGACTGTAACTAACATATTAGAACCTTCTTAAATTTGCTTTGCATATTTTTCGGTATTTAATTTCTGCCAGAGGGTTCTTTCACATGTAGTTTAATGCATTTGATCTATGTACTAAAAGTTTTCTGTTTTACTAAGAGTGATCAGGATTAAATAAAAAAATCTGTGTCTCCATTATAGAGTTTCATGGCAGTGAACACACGATTGATGACGAGCCAGAGGATCCGTCCATAACTGTTTCCGTCAAAAATGGCACAATGTCCGTTGTTTGTACGGGTGTGAAGCCAGTATCACAAGATGGGAATGAGGCTAATGAAAGTCAGGAATGTAGTGCTGAACAACCACAGCAGATGGCTGGTGCGGGTGGTGCCACAATCATCAATCAGGTCCCGGCAGATATTGCACAAGAACAGCAGTTGGATGGTGTGGGTGATGCAACAACTAGCAATCAGGTCGTGGCACAGAGAGCTGGGCCTGAACAGGTTGATGAGGATGGTAGTCGGGGAGGTGGAGCTAGGCATGGGCAGCTGGATGATGGTAGTAGTTGGGCGGGTAGAGCTTGCAGTGGCCAGGTTGATGAATGTGGTAGGGTGGCTGGTGGAGCTGGGCCTGGACAGTTAGATGACAGAAGTGGCCTTGGGCAGGTGGTAGACACTGTTAGTCAAGCAGGTAAAGCTGGAAGTGACCAAGTACATGAGGGTCAGACTCTGGCAGGTAGAGCTGGACGGGGGCAGGTGGATAATGGTAGTAATCAGGCACGCAGAGTTGGGCATGATCAGGGGGATGATGTTGGTAGTCGGGTAGGTGGAGCTCGAGCTGGGCGTTGTCAAGTGAATGGTAGTTGTAGTCGGGCAGGTGGAAATCAAAATGGGCAGGTTGATGATTTTGAAGGCAGGGGAGTTGTGGCTGAGCGGGAACAAGTACCAGTGGGGAAAGAGAGCGACGCAGTTGCCTATGTCGTTGATGGCGAGATTCTTTCTGTTGGCATTGTGGACAGAAATCGTGATACTCTTCACGGTCATAAAATTGAGAAAGGGATGGTCTGTGTTTTGATAACATACCTCACAAAGCCCCTTGTCCCTGCACCACTTATTTTAGGAGATCCCGATGAAAACCGCCACTTGCAGAAAGGAATGTTCTTCGTTTTACCTGCTGTTAATTTGTTCAAGTGTGAGAAGTACATTGCGGGTAAAAAAGTTATCTTACGTAAATATATCTGCAGCAACAATCTTGGACAAAACTAATTGTGACAAACACATTTCATACATGATTTTTTCGCTAGTGTCTATAGTACTTGAAAACGGATAAGAAGTATTTATTCCCTATCCTTCTACTCAATGGTGTTTCTTAGGGTTTGCGATCCACCAGGCTTTGTTTTCACTGCACGACAACGTTAACAACCTTGAAATGGGGAAACCCGTAAGGGGGGGGGAGGTTGAAAAAGTGAACTGTTGTACCTTAATAAGTGGAAATGTGGCCAAGTATCTCAACAGTTGCGTCCAAGATTGTAGCTTGTTTGGTTTGAAACTGTAACAAGTGGAAGCATATTGTAATGCGCTTTACTTGTTGACAGTTTTTTTACTTTTGCTGTAGCCGACGGTTTTGTTTTTTTAGCTTTAAATCATGCGATTGTTAGCGGGAAAGCGAGTGGCGTAACACAGTGTCAGTGGTTTATTTAAAAAGGCTCGAAGCAAAATAAAAGGAAACTCAACATCTTCCAACTTTTCTTTCCTAGAGATAACCTGGCCTTGAGGTGATGTCTCAATTTTTTGTTGCCAGAATTGTGTTTCCTTAGAATCAGGTTTGCAATAAACAGCAAATAATTATAATAAGTTGCAAGAAAGTAATAAATCTCGATTAAAGATAATGTTACTGAAGTATTAAAATAGTTAACGAACATTATTATCCCTCCCTTGTTCAAGTGATGGATATTGTCAACTGCGGCAAAAAAAAAAATAGTTTCGTTGAACTATTTTCGAATTAAGTCCCGTATTATTATTATTATTATTATTATTATTATTATTATTTTCTTCAGTTGCATGCCAAATGCTAGTACATCGTTTGGCCTAAATATATAACCTTTGGGATGCATATGATGAAATCGGGACTCTATTTGACAAAACCGTTTTCTCGGCGTAGTTGTTCATAAAAGACCTTTTCCAACCTTGGCCTAGATATATAGCCTTTGGGTGCGATATGACGTAATACGATACTTAATTCGCTCACAAGTTCAACAAACCTTTTTACAGGTGATGATAGCAAAAGCAAACAAATAGCAGAAATTGGCCCAGATATGGCACCTCTGGGAGGGACCTCATCGTTCGCAAACAATCCATCAAACCCGTTTATTAGCGCTAACGATGATAGAACATTTGGTCGCAAAGGGGGGCGCATTTGCATTTATTTGTCTAATTCAACAACGACTGAACATGGAAAGGTATATTTTCTAACTTCCACATACACCTAATTGCAACAACGTCGTAGAAAAAAGGGAAATAGGAATTGGTTTATCCGTCTAAGTTGGCCGCATTTACGTTACATTACATACATTTACAGAAAACTCACGAGTTTTTCTCTGTTCACATATTCGTGTATAGTAAGATAAATTCATTTACGTGTGTGTTAAGGCCGTTTCTTCAGGCGAATTTCAAACTTGTATTTATAATGCCTAACTTTAATTCCTTTTGCTTTTTAACCTTTTTCTTTTTTCTTTGATAATGTCATTGCAACTGACTGTAATATTGCCAAATGCCACAAAAGACATGATTACACTAGACAAAAAGATCCCACCAAACAAGAAAGAAATTAACAGGTATTTTGAGCTAGTGGTACAGGACGGCAAGGATGGAAGTGGATTATATTGCAATTAATTTTTTGACAGGAATCCTTTATACCATCTGTTGCTTACCATCTGTTAGCCTTTCTTTCTATCTGTTGATACTTCTTTGCTTTCACCACTTTTAGCATTTTTCTCCTATCCTAGTGCAACACAATAGCATCACAATTAAAGCAAGCTGCAGGCTATGCGTATAAAGTTATATATATCTTGCGTGCAATTGTCCCTTAAGGTCGCGGTGGATACCTTGACCATGAATATATTCATTAGGCAAAATATTGGCAGGGGTATCACTTTTAAATTCCTAATATCATGAACAGTTCAAAGCCGATTTCGTCAAAACTTAGCAGACATATTGGAGAATTATCAAAGTGCATAAGCATTGATTTATATTGAGTGGATGGCGTCTGAGGGCAATGCAGACAGCAACTTAAATTAAATTTGTTTAAAATGTGATTTTGTGTCCAGGTTTTCACCCCGAAGACGAAGACACAGACACAGAAACTTGATTTAACCACTGAGTGATCTATCACAACATCTATTGTGTCAAGTCAGAGCCCGATTTTTTAATTTCAAGTTTCTTTAAAAGATATTTGCCTTTAAATGCGAGAATTTAAAGGCTTCAATCTTACCTTCTAAGGCTTATTTTGAAAATTCGGCCTCTGATATGACAATCTACAATATGTCTAGTTTATCCCCCTGCCGTGTCAGCTCGTGAAATTCTCTGTCAGCGCTATATTCTTGGACACAAAATTGCTTGTTTTTACGCTTCCGAAGGCTTTCCGAGCAAACACGAGGGAGATGATTAACTCAAATTGTGATTATGGTAATTTTGGTAAAATTTTGCTGCACGGACCAAACCAAGATAAGTGCACACAGAAATCAGCAATACTTTGAAATTCGCTGCACATATTAATCGGAATACACCACTGCGCGGCGTTTTGAGAGTAGTAGCTGAATACATACAGTAAGGATTTTTTTTATCAACTCATACTTTATTCCTACTACCAGTATTAATTACACGGTAAATCATACAAAATAAAGACTACTTTCGCTTGGAAATTAAAATAAGATTTCACTATAGCCGTATGCGAATATGGCCCAATATTGGATAAAACGCGTCTACTATGCTACCTTTCGCGGCAAATATTCCAAAATTAAGACCATTTCGCAAAAAATTAAAGTCAAGTTTTTCACAAAAACGCAAGCGAATATGGCCCAATCAGTGGATGAAGGGCATCTACAATGCTTCCATTCCACGGCAAATCATACAAAATCAAGACTACTTTGCACGGAAATCAAAATAAGATTTGATTATAGCCGTATGCGAATATGGCCCAATATTGGATAAAACGCGTCTACTATGCTATCCTTTGACGGCAAATGTTCCAAAACAAAGCCTGTTTCGCATATAAATTAAATTCAGGTTTTCACAAAATCGCCTGCGAATATGGTCCAATCAGTGCACGCAGAGCATCTAGAATGCTTCCATTTCACTGCAAATCATACAAAATCAAGACTACTTTGCATGGAAATTAAAATAAGATTTGATTATAGCCTTATGCGACTATAGCGACTAGTTCGCATAAAAATTAAACTCATGTTTTCACAAAAGCGCATGCGAATATGGCCCAATATTGTATGAAGCACATCCAAAATGCCACCATTTCACGGCAATTGTTCCAAAATCAAGACTATTTCGCATAAAAATGAAAGTCAAGTTTTCACAAAAACGCCTGCAAATACGGCCCAATATTGGCAAATGTTCCAAAATCAAGACTATTTCGCATGAAAGTTAAATTCATGTTGTCGCAAAAACGCAGGCGAATATGGCCCGATATTGGATAAAGCTCATCTAGAATGCTGCCATTTCACGGCAAAAGATCCAGAATCAAGACTATTTCGCATGAAAATTAAAGTTAGATTTCATCATAGCCTTATGCGAATATGGCCAAATGTTGAAAGAAACGCATCTAGACTGTATTTCGCGGCAAATCATACAGAACCAAGACTATTTCGCATGGAAATGAAAGTAAGATTTCACTATAGCCGTATCCGAATATGGCCCAATGTTGGAAGAAACGCATATAGTATGCTGCCATTAATTGCGCTGCAGATGATCCAAAATCAAGATCATTTCTCATGAAAATTAAAGTACGATTGGACTATAGACTTATGCGAACATGGCCCAATATGGGATGAAAAGTATCTAGAATGCTGCCATTTTACGGCAATGATCCAAAATGTTCCAAAATCAAGACCATTTCGCATGGAAACGAAAGTACGATTTGACTATCTTCGTATGCGAATATGGACCAATATTGGATAAAACACATCCAGTATACTATCATTTCCCGGCCAATGTTCCAAAATCAAAGCTATTTCGCATGATAATTAAAGTCAAGATTTCTCTAAAAACATAGGCGAATAAAGCCCAATTTTGGATGAGGCGAAACTAGAATGCTACCATTTCACGGCAAATGATCCAAAATTAAGACTATTTCGCACGGAAATCAAGTAATATTTGACTATAAAAGTATACGAATATGGCCCAATGTTGAATGAAACGCGTCTTGTATACTACAATTTCTCGGCAAATGATCCAAAATCAAGGCTATTTCGCATGCGAATTAAAGTCAAGATTTCTCCAAAGACATGCGAAATAAAAATTGTCCTGGCGTTTGGTCTAGATACATGGCCTTTGAGAGGGATATGGCAGACTTGGACAGCCAATTTGCACACAGTTTAACGAAGCATTTTTTTTTTTGAGTAGATGGCCACTGTTGTCAATGTCCACCGTTTGGGCTAGATATGTATAACCTCTGAGAAGGATACAGTCTAAGCTCTCGTAAGCGGACACCCTCGGTACGCGAAAAAAGTGTCCGTAACTGGAGCTGGCCGCTTACGAGAATGGTTCTGGTAGGCGGCCACCAGATGAAATGGCCGATTACAGGAGCTTGCCAAGCTAACAATAAATATTGGAAATATACCAAAAAATTTATTGCGCCCTGGCTATACAGTGCTACGATAGTGGCGATAACTAAGTACTAGGACTGTCCCTTAGTGATTTACAGTTGTAACCAACACTGAAACAAACAGTAGCTATGCAGTTTACAATATTTAGGAGTGCCTTTCATGATCAGGCCCAATTTCTCTGTATTTCTTTTTTAGGGTTTCCACTTACGGGAGCTGAAAAACAAAGGAACCGTACAAGCGTATCCGCGGCTGCTCACTGGAATGTCCGCTTACGAGAATGTGAAATTTGCAGTGTTTGTATGGGAGTTAAGCTGTCCGCTTACGAGAGTCTGTTAAGAGAGCTTCCACTGTATTATAGAATAGGGCACCCAATTCGCACACAGTTAACTAAAACCTTTTTTTGAGCTGATAGCCATTGTTGTCAATTTCCACCGTTTGGGCTAGATATGATGGCGTTAGAAGACAATTTTCATCAATTGGACTAGATATATAGCGTTTGGGAGGGATCAGACGGAATACGGCACCCAATTTGCACAGTTCAACAAAAGGTTTTTATTAGTTAATGGCGATAGGAGACAATTTCCATTATTTGGGTTTTATATACAGTCTATGTGAGGGATACGACAGAATGTCTGACTTTTGCCTTTATTGGAACCATTACACTTAGTCTTGAGCGTAGTGCATGAAAGATGATTTACCACTTGTATTAACCTATGTACATCGAGGATACTTAATGTCATTAAAAAGAAATAAAACACAAATTAGCGTAGGTGTCATCCTGTAGATCCAAAACTGTTTGGCAGACACTGACAAACTGATTCAAGCTGATTTGATGGCCCAGTAATAATTCGGCACCGTGGAGGCCATGTCGGTGTGTATCCACCAAAACAATGGACGAATTCCCGACTGGTATAAAGACAACTGTCTTCTCGTTCACTATTAACAGGGCAGCATCACCGTGGTCCCGTGCACACAGCCTTCTCAACTGGAACAACAACGTCGTGGGGCCATGTTCATCAAAAACGCGAACTGGCAAAGGGGAGTCAACTGAGACGCTTACACACGGTTGCGCGACGGTGGCAGCCTCTGACGCAGACAAGAAGCGTTGCGGCAAGCTTAGACGACAGCGGTCGTAAAGCCGGTTTCCTACTCTAATAGCGGCACAAAGAAGTTTGACCCACAGAGGAGACAGCACAAGTGTCGGTTGGAGATTAAGACCTTGATGCCATGCGCCATGTGCAAGGATAAGGGCTATAACACTGCAAGCCGAACTACCATTTCGGCCGTCAAGTGTTGATTGGCTAACTTCAGGCGGGAATTTCCATACGAACAAGTCATTCTGAGTAATGCTTTCCCCGAGGACTTCAAAATTGTCATCTGTTGACGTGTCGGTGTCAACGGCATCATTGTCGGAATTAGCAATATAATGCTCATATTCCTCTTCGACATCGTCATGGTCAGAATCATCACCTCCATCCCAATTGCCATTGTCATCCTTATTGTCTTGGATATTTAACGAATCCTCATAGTCACTACCAGATAGTGCTGTTTGAAATTTAGAGGCTGCGCTGACAAGTTGAAGCTTGCAGAAAGCGATCCCTTTTTTAGCATAGGCCAACTTCCCTCCAATAATTCTTGCGTCCACCGACACAGTTCTATAGCTGCCGATCATTTCCTAAAAAAATAACAAAAATGGGCACGTTATATAGCCAAAAAGGGTTGAACTGTATGTATTGTGTACTCGAAATCGCTCTATAATCATACGCGTCATTAAAAAGGACTTACACTTGCAAAGCGACAGACTGATTTGAAAGTCAATACTGTTACAGCAGACAGAATCGGACGACATGAACTTCGGTTGTCATGAAGTCACTTCTACGACAAAATGCAAGAAAGGGAAACGATTGGATCAACGTTTTAGCCAGTAAGGTGACAACAATTTAGATTGTTTTCGAGATACACCAGAAGGCAGCCCATTCAAGTGCTACTTTCTTGTTACAATGTAAGTATCTGTCAGACTACGCAAGTACGTGCTAATTCTTTTATTG
The DNA here is from genome assembly GCF_964200805.1 of Pocillopora damicornis. Taxonomy (NCBI): domain Eukaryota; kingdom Metazoa; phylum Cnidaria; class Anthozoa; order Scleractinia; family Pocilloporidae; genus Pocillopora; species Pocillopora damicornis. The sequence continues at coordinate 5,967,367 of NC_142677.1, forward strand.
TAAGGTCGGACCAGACCTCATCATTAATTAAAAGGTCGGGACCCAGTTATTCGAAGGTTGGATAACACTATCAACCGGATAAATCGTAATGCAGCTGATGTGACAAAGCAAAGCATGATATCCACTGCATAAACTAACTGATTTTTCCAGTGCAGAGTGTTTTCCATCGTTTAAACACTACGCTCAAGGCTTTGCGCATATGACAAATAAAAGTTTTTCTCAGTCCTACATTCTCCGACTCCACAGATGCTTCTTCGATTTCTGGTGGTCCACGGGCATCAAGTGGCCTGGAAAGATCTTAAAAGGAGTAAAGAACGAGAACAAATCAAACAAATCTATTTTTTCGGTGAAGAATGGTTCTCAACCGAAAACAAATTACAGTAGAACCTCTATTAAGCGGCCACCCTCCATTAAGCGGCCATTTTTTTAAGTCCCAAATTATTTCAGTGTCTCTAAACTGCAGTATTCGATACCTTTATTAAACGGCCAACCTCTATTAAGTGGCCAGTTTTCAAAGTCCCGAGGGTGGCCGCTTAATAGAGGTCCGACTATATTTTCAACTGATATTTACTAACTGTCGAATTTTCCCTGCAATTCCTCTGCGATCTTTGTTAGGTGGGGAATGCTCACGTCCATGTAATACGCAATGAAGTTGGCCATCTCCTTTTTTACCAGAGCAACTTCCTCGTCCCATCTCTTCGCTATCTCGCTCTTCTCTACAATTATTCTCTTGATCCGTATCGGTGTATCTGCGATAGCATTATCATTAAAGAGAGAAGCAGGTAAACAAAGTACAGTTTTTACACAAATTAAATTGTAGTGAAGTCTTAACAATTTGAGAAATGTCCCGACGCGACTGCGTAGCATAAAACATTACCGTACGAACATAACAGAAGATATGGATTGTGAACATTAGACAATCGCTGTTGTAAGTGCTATAATTGAAGCGCAATAGACTATGGAAAAACGGAACAAATATTTAAGTTAGCGTTGAATGCTGTTACTACGCAAAACAACTTCGACTAACATTGTTGCAAATTATCACGACCATGTACAGCTGTTTCGGCCTATTTGGGCCTCATCAGCACGGCGAAGCAAACCACCCAGTGTGAATGCACATATATTAGTAACAAACTATTTGTTTACTAAAATATGTTTACAAAAGTAAAAGCCTGAGTAATCGGCAGCCGTGGACAGCAATCAGTACATGTCTTCAGCAAATTAAACAAACACTACCACATAACTCAATTGAATGGAAATTTCATAAATGAATATGGATCATGCTTCACCTGCATTTCTTCCCCATGGGAAGTTTCCTTTAATGACTTCAGAGACAGAACATGTACACTGCAGGTTGGCACCTTGAACACCCTGTGTCTCTTCGTTATACCGTTGTATTTGAGAAGAAAGTTTGGCTTTATCTGCAGAAATTTTACTACGTAATCGTGTGCGTTGCTTGGATGATCCTGAATGGAATTAAAACAATTGAAAGGAGGCAATATGACCCCAAATCAACTTAAAGTGCTTATAGTATTACAATGATGTTTAAAACAAAGATGTGACCTCAGCTTAAAAAATAATAAATCTAAGCAAACGAGCGATCGAGCGAGCGTGCAAGTGAGTGGGTGAGTGAGAGACAGTGAGTGACGGAGTTGGTAGGTGAGCAGGTATAGTATGGATGGATGAATTTTACCAAACATACCAGCCAGTTTGTTCATGGATTGAGTAGTCTGCTCGATAGTTGAAACCATCATCTCTATTTCATCTTGAAGCCGAAGACGGCTAGAAGTACCCTGCAAGGCTTCCACTTCTGTTTTAAAAAAATATATATATTGTCATTTAGAAGTGACAGAATTTGATCAATCAGTTACCAACCTGGGTTACCAAGTAAACCTATTTTCATAACCTAATCTGAACTTCAAATAAAATAATTAAAAAACCTGGAGAAAAATGGGAATTGGTAAGCAGTATATTGAAACTTCTGCTCCTGATTTCAGGCTAGCCTAAATAGCAGAAATGGTTAGGCTGAGTAGCATTTAAATTGGCCCCAAGATCACTGACTAAAAAGGTGATAGCTACTGATAAACAATTGCAAACATTGCATGATAGCTATATATATAACATGATACAGACATTTGTTTCAGAATTGACTCTTATAACGCTTGACTACCATTAACTTGCTAAATAGAGAGCTACAGAGCGCTGTAAACAACTTTTGCCCAGATTTCTTCAGTTGATCACGGTGTCTTACAATTGAATTTTGGAATCGCAGCATCTCAGGTTCCGTTTTTACAAAATAGCTAAGTCTTTGTCTCGGATTTTAAACGAGGGCCTTGGCGTCTCAGCTTGTCTTGGATTTTACCATTCTACACCCTTTCATCTGTACACCACATTTTCCTTACTTATAGAAAATTAGTGTAGAGCTCTTTCCACCACCAACAAAAAAATTTACAGAAAAAAAAAATCATGTCTTCATCTGTACACCACATAATATACATTTTACCCACACGAGTGTATCGCCGCACAAGACTCTGTACCATTCCAACAATATTATTTTTCTTTTGTTCCACCTCAGTGCATGCTCAGTAATGAGCTCTTCTCGATCTTGAAAATTGTAATAAAAGAGATTCATGGTAAAATAATAAAATGATTTAGATTATTTTCAATTCGTACTGTATACTTGAAAAACTTTGCACTGTATAAGATTAACCAAAATGAAAGTAAGCTGCTACTAGCTAGTCAACCTCGTAAGGAAAGGAACTGTTTTAAACACACTTTATTACTGCATTATTGGTTAAAGTTTCAACTCACTCTCAGGAAGCATGTACTTTGTAGTGTTTCCACAACGAGACATGTGGGAATTGATCTCTTCCAATTCCTCGCCAGTGGAGCAGGCACTTCCATCTTGCCATCGGCCTCCCCATATGACCTGTCAACAAAAATTATAATGTGAAGTTTTTTATATGAAATAATTCATATTTGTACTGCGGTTGTAGATGAAAGTGAAATGTGATCTTCGCAGTAAATTTTCCAATTTAAGCAACTGGAAAGAAGAAGCCTGAAAAAAAAAAAAAAAAAAAAAAAAAAAAAAAAAAATCAGGGCTTCAACGGGATTCGAACCCGTGACCTCCGCGATACCGGTGCGATGCTCTACCAACTGAGCTATGAAGCCACACATTGGGAGCGAGGTCAATTTATTGAGTTCATATCTTCCCGTGCAGTGAAATGATGTGAAGTTTTTTATATGAAATAATTCATATTTGTACTGCGGTTGTAGATGAAAGTGAAATGTGATCTTCGCAGTAAATTTTCCAATTTAAGCAACTGGAAAGAAGAAGCCTGAAAAAAAAAAAAAATCAGGGCTTCAACGGGATTCGAACCCGTGACCTCCGCGATACCGGTGCGATGCTCTACCAACTGAGCTATGAAGCCACACATTGGGAGCGAGGTCAATTTATTGAGTTCATATCTTCCCGTGCAGTGAAATGATGTGAAGTTTTTTATATGAAATAATTCATATTTGTACTGCGGTTGTAGATGAAAGTGAAATGTGATCTTCGCAGTAAATTTTCCAATTTAAGCAACTGGAAAGAAGAAGCCTGAAAAAAAATCAGGGCTTCAACGGGATTCGAACCCGTGACCTCCGCGATACCGGTGCGATGCTCTACCAACTGAGCTATGAAGCCACACATTGGGAGCGAGGTCAATTTATTGAGTTCATATCTTCCCGTGCAGTGAAATGATGTGAAGTTTTTTATATGAAATAATTCATATTTGTACTGCGGTTGTAGATGAAAGTGAAATGTGATCTTCGCAGTAAATTTTCCAATTTAAGCAACTGGAAAGAAGAAAATTGGAAAATTTACTGCGAAGATCACATTTCACTTTCATGGGATAACAGCATCACATCGGCTACACTGAATGCTGAACTTGTTTAAATCAAACCTTCCTGAAAGAGAGAAAATATGTGCTAAAGTAAAAAGAAAGCTAAATATATAAATTTATTAAGAATCAAATACCTAATGTTCAGAGGAAGGGTTTCTATCATGGTTCAGATATAATGGGCACATTTAATGTCTATGAATGTGGTTTTACCAACTTTCCCCAAAATCAAAGATTAGTGTATAGAACAAAGTAAGAATCCATCTTGCCCAGGTGCACAAGCCTATTGCCCTCGTAAATACAGCCACGTTAAAAGGAAAGCTTATTTGAGCATTTGAAAAAATCTTTCTTTTAAGCTAGAGAAGAACCTACATAAAAATAAATATTATTAAAAGCAATTGTTTAGTGCATTTAAGACAACCACATGGCATGGTACCAATTTTTGAGAGGATACTTATTACTTACAATGGGTGGGTGAGGGGAGTTGTTTTAGTTTTTAGGTTTAAAGTGTGAAAGACTCGATGAAGAAAAAAACAATGACTTGAAACTTGTTCTATACACTACCTTTCTCGTTTATGACAATGATTGTTCCTGTAGTTGGTCGCTGCTCTAATACTCCAGCCTCATTACAGCATGGGCAATTTTCAGGTACACTGATGACAGGTAACAGTTTAGCTAACAAATAAAATGTCAGACATTATGATAGCAAAAGAACCATTTTAGTAATAACATAAAAATAAATGTACTATTTGGCAAGGAATCAAATAGCTGCATTTCAGGGTAAAAAACTGAAAGTAAACTGAAATAACAATTCTACATAAAGAAATTTATTCAAAAAATAGGAAAGCAGCACCTGCCAAATATCTAATTCATATATCTGCTGTAGTTAAAATTTATCTTTGGTTGAAAATTTTCAAACCAGCCTGATTTTCATTTCCCTTTACTTCAGATTATGTTAATGGAGACAATAAAAACATTAAAATCATAAACTGTTTTCCTCTAACACCTTAACAGGAACCTGAGTAATTATATTTAATCAGACATTTTGCATAAAAAGTTAAAAAAATGAAATCAATATCACATAAAACAAAGAAAACAAAGTACATAATTTAAAAAAAATTGAAAATTAATACCACTGTTTGTAATCCTTAATTTAATGCCTGATAATTATTTATATTGTGGTTACTGTGTTCAGACCGTTAGTTTATACCTGCCTACTTACAATACGCTTTATTCCACTTTCATCAATTGTAACGGTTGGAGGGATAGCCTGAAGGAATCCATTAACATAACCATCTCTGTCATGAAAAGGTAACAGAGAATGCACATCTTGGTCACATGAAGGACAGAAAAATTTCTTTGGGCAGTCATGGCACCGTATGCGAACTTTTCCTTCTAAACACATATGACAGCGATTAGGTGAAGGAAGCCCCTCACAACTAAGGACAGCCTCCAGTAGAAGTTTTCGGATGTTATCCCAGTTTGTTGACAAGTTCACCATGCGTGTCTCCCAGCTTTGAGATGAAGCATCGAATGAGCTGAGAAGCTCATTGCATCTTGCCAAGGCAGCGTCAAGATTGTCTGTGGAACAAGTGTTAATATTTTTGTTCATTAAACCAGGAACATATGTAATTCCTGAGTTTAGATTGGTTTACAGGCCATGGTATATGAACTCATATACCATGGACCATAAATACAGAGTCTTTCACAATGTTGTATTAAATTTTCAGAAACTTTTTTGAGGTTTTAATAAATCAACTACTCCACTCGCATTTGTTTAATATGACAGAGTTATAGCCATAGCACTGAGTTGGCTATACAGGCTATCAAAAGACGTGTCACCACATCCAGTGGGCTTATGGTATGATGTTAAATATAACCTTGCCAAACAAACTTCATATACAAAGAGTCTTATATGAAGAGTTTCTGTCTATAAACTTACCTGTTTCGTCAACATCATCTGAATCAAACTCATAGCCTGCGTCCAACCCAGTTATGCCAGGAATCGGTTCTAAAGAAAGGCATAAGGAAGGAGTTAGGGGCTTTTGAACAACGAAGGATTATGGACTAGGTCATTATGTTGTGGTTCAATTTTATCTTTGATTAATTTTTTTTAACCCAGATTGATTTTGATTTTAATAGTCTCATACTAATATTAAATCATAATCTGAAACACTGGGTAATGACTTTCCTATTACTTTGAAAAACTATAAATTAAACCACAATTGATAGTTAAGCAGCAGGTTATATCACCTTATTCTCACTCGCTGATCTGAGTTAAACAGTTTACGTGCATAGTGTAATCAACAAAATAATATCAAATCACCTTCGAATTCCACTGATGCATTAGCAAAGGCATTATTTGCCTCAGTATTTATGCTTTTCTTTTCACGTGGCCGATACTCGTACTTGTATTCCCTGAAACCGGTTGTGGAGTCCCTGTAAAATTCGGAATCACTCTCGCCTTTCTTCCTCTTTCGCGATTTTTCTTTTTCTTCTAGCAAACTTGTTGCTTCCTGGAGCAGAACCTCAAGATCTTCTTTCTTCTTGGAGGCCTTCTTCGCCGCCATTTTGTTTTTGGTGATTCGTGTGCTTTTACTCTCTCCAGTCTTCCACTGGCTTCACGGCCATCACAATGTTGAATGATTATACTTCATTTTATGTCATTTGAGAAGTTATGATAATCCTTCATTTGCAGTGGAGATCGTGTTGCTCTCTCGTGGTCAGCATTCCATCCACCAAAACCACCTTGGTCGAGAGGGACTGAGATGGAATGATGGAAAAAAATTACGAAGCTACGACAACATGCCGACTTATCCCGATGACCCAAGTGTATTATTTGTTTGGGAAATTGCGTCAAAACTTTTTACTAAAGAAATGGTAAGTATTAATTTATTGTTCGATTGTAGTATTATAAAACATTTTACGCAATTTTATGCAGATATTTCACGTATTTAAAAGGTGCTTAGATGTTACGTAGTTTTGGTGGATGTCATTAGGGAACATCCACTAAAACTTTGACCAAAACCATCAACAATATATTTTTTAAATTTTATCTATAGCCATTGTTAGATGTTCAGGGAGACAAAAGATTTATACCACTAATTAGCAGTTAGTGCTCTGGCTAATTATTTTTTATGGTGCACAATTGCTGACCGACCAAACGTTCATAATGATTATCATAACTCTTAACACATAGAATAAAGTGGTTTTGGTGGATGTTTCTCTCCATCCACCAAAACCACCACAGAAATTTCTGCTACTTCCTTACAGAAGACTGATGTGACCTGCTATTTGGAGTACATAACCACAATCTATTTCTTTGTATGTAGAGATCTTTTGGAAAGTTCTTGAGTCAGCACCTTTTATTATTGAAACCATAATCATAACATGGTGCATAATATAGAATACAAAAGGTTCTGGTGTGGTAATCATGTAATCTTGAAACAGGAGAGTTTTTAACTGACTTAAACTGATTTAAACAAACATTTGCAACAAAATTCCAGGTCCAGAAATTTCTTCCACTATTTCCGCCAAAATCCTAACCTTTAAGTACAACAAATCGGCACATTAGTAATTGTTATCATGCAGGGGTCTGAAAATCCTATAAATCTTTCACATTTATTTCAAGCAACCTTTAATTTCACATGGATGAATAAGTATACACTCAACATGCAGAATGTCTTACAGTTTACAAACTATTTCCCTTTTAATGGATAGACAGTGAAAGGCCTTTGCCACATTGGTGAATCAAACCATTGTATACCATGCATTTTGTGATAATTGTTTGTTTTTGTTTCACATTTATTTCAAGTAACCTTTAATTTCACATGGGTGAATAAGTATACACTCAACATGCAGAATGTCTTACAGTTTACAAACTATTTCCCTTTTTATGGATAGACAGTGAAAGGCCTTTGCCACATTGGTGAATCAAACCATTGTATACCATGCATTTTGTGATAATTGTTTGTTTTTGCTCACAATACCCAGAAAAATGGAGGGGATAAATTTAAATAGCAAATTCTATGGTTAAAATTAAATAACATTGGAAGATCAAATTAACTTTGTACTGTTTAAAATTCAGTTTTGGTTTCTTGCTTATTCCAGCCTCTTGATATTCAAAAGCATTCCTTGTCATTTTTGTGTTCTTCTGTGTACATAACTTGAAAAATAAACACAGAGAAAGGAAACCACAAATGATTAAACTTGAAGCTAAAGCAAAGTTTAAGTTGAGCCATAGCTGATCCAAATACTGAGCACTTTGTATTGTAACCCATTTAGCAGTAAAGTTTATTTATATGTCTGCCAGCTTGTCACAAGTCTTACCCCTCTCCTTCAAAAGTCTCTATAAATAAATTTTTCTTTGTGGTCCCTAATTGATGATTAGTATATTACAGCTCCTCAATTTTCCTCTCTCAAGTCAAGGTTACTCTAAATTTAACAAAGTAATGGACTTGATAAAACTCAAACTATAACTCAGCTGGCTGCTACTTGCAACCTTAATTTCTAGATATCAGTATACAATAATCAATATGTTATAAATAAGAACCCTAATGCTTAATTTTGCAGTGATCACCTTCCTCCTTTTCATTTGCAGACCAGACTGGAACCTCTATAGGTGTGTTTGCTTGTTTTGAGTGGGGATGGAAGAAAGGGAGTCATGCCGCATATCTGATTTATTAAATCGCATTTGTTCTGTTTATACACGAGTGTGGTATCATCCAAGCCATGCCAGAGGACTTGAACTAGACAAACTAGTGAGAATGCACAATAGCGATAGCAAAGCTTTGTAATGCTAAAGAGCTATATCAAATATATATAAATATATGTTTCCGAAACCTTTGACAGCTTTAAAGAAAGAAAACTTCGTCGTCAATCCTGTTTCAAATTCCGCAATAAGTTTAAGCGTCTCATCAACAGAATTTACGTATCCTAAATTATCTGCATGTCTACCATCAATGGTTCGCGACTTAAAATTCTCGCTATGCTGTTTCTGTTTGTTCCTCAAGAATCATGGGATTTACAGCTTTGGATGTTCGGCTACATCACTTGCAGATTTCCGAGAATCTTCGGTTATGTTTTGCAAGTGATTAAATATTCCATCTCATTCCCTCTCGACCGAGGTGGTTTTGGTGGATGGAATCTAATGCTGACCCTCTCTCGTGGACAAATAAATAAAGAAATAAATTTCGCGGGCGTTGACTAAGTGTGGGAAATCCCACACAAAAAGCTTAGCAGCAGAGTGACGTCTTTTTACTTTCCCCCTCCCCTACCACCTAAAAAATAACTTTCCATTGTATCATTTGCATTGCGTGACGACTCTCCGTGTACAAAACTACGTTGACATGGTTGACTGCAACATATGTGTAGTGCCACTTTTAAAAGCATCGATCAGATCTACTGCACCACAAACCGAGCAACACTCACAGTCAACTGAACCGGTGGATAAGATACCACAGTGCAGAAAGATGTCAAACGTTTTACAACGAAGGTTGGTGACAGTTTGCAGATTGACAGGCAGTTTCATCGGATGTTATAATTATAAATACGACGAGCGACAAGATAACCAAAGTAAAATGGTCTTTGGATCTTTCTTCAGCGGCAAATGAGGTTAGAGCATTTGAAAATGTGTACCCATGTACATTTTCCGGCCTCATATGGGTTGAATCATATTAAAGTAGGTGTGTGACTCGCAACTGGAATGTTGACCGCTAAAGGTCAAATAACTGCATTTTAACGGACTTTGAAAAGCTTTCGTATCGCTCTCAATCATTTGCCCAAATAAATTTACATCTTTTCGTAATTCTACCGCCCAAAGCTTAATCCATTTGAAGGTTTAGCACATGCTGAAAATTAACTTTACTCACAAAGTACTTTTACTGAAGAGAAATGTATGCTTTCAAAATTAAATTATTTTACACGCAAAGAGGAACGCAGTGTTTACAAAAATCGTTTTGTGAGGTCTTATGAGGTTGAATAAGAAGATTTGAGTGTTAAAAAGACGAGATTGTGATTCGTTTTTGAATGCGAAGCCCTCAAACTTGTGCAATAATTTGCAGCTAAAAATGACGATTTTAACGGAATTTTTTTATTTGTATTTTTCTCTGAAATAAAAAGACATTTTGCCAAAAAAAGTATCTAGTGATTTTAGTTATAGTCTAGCCTATCTAATATTAAAATAAGAGAGAAATCGAATTTTCCCCCCTTGCCGCGAAATTTAGAATTTGTCTGATTTTTACAGACAAGCGCTCTTAATTCTGAAACACCGGCCAAACTATGACTATTAATTATAACGGACCAGTTAAGACTTGAATGCTAGAAACAGACGCAAAGTCAGACCAATCAATTCAATACTTATGCCAGGCATACGCGTTATTGACCAAGTGTGAGGTCAAGATGGCTTGATGTAGGCCGAGATGTTTTTTCGCGTTTTTATATACCGAAATGAAATCGAGGTCCATAAAACTAAAATGGCCGCGAGGTTAAATGGAAGGAAGCCGTAAGGTCATTTTCTGCGTCATGGATTGTAAAATTATTCAAGAGATATTTACTTTTACTTTTATAACAGTAGAGAGAGCGAGAATATTTTTCACGCCCCATTATTCAAAAAAGCTGTACATGAAAGAGCTGCTCACTAAGGTTATCCGATGATAGTTGTCATAGAGCTTTTGAGCTTTTCAGGGAGTTAAGGGACGGCGATGCCTAATTCAGCTTAAGTGGGGAGGGGGGATTAGAAACGAGGTTGTAGCTCTTAAAAATTTTTCGCTCTCTTTTCGTTTGTCTTTATTCATACTTATTTACAAGAGATTATAATCTCTTGGCATCTCGTTCTAAAACAAAATGTCGTCCTGGCAAAAATTTGGAGAGGGAGGGGGGCTAAAGTATCTGGAGTCAGATGTAGCGATATGATCCGATGCGTTTAAGTACAGTGCAAGTTTTGCCTCGTGTTGAATGTTTTGCACAATTTATTGAACCATTAAAACCCCTAAAATTGCACCTCTTGCGAGTAAAAATCAGTGAAGGCGATCAGTTGAAAGAGAAATCAAAATATGTTCGCCACAGAGTTATCAAATCCCGCTATTTTCTCTAACTTTTGATCATGACTGAATTTTTCCTGGACTATTTTGCTGATGGGCCTTTAGTCGGACACGCCCCATGAAGATTCACCTCCGCGTATTCTGGTTCTTTCCTCTCAAAAAGCACCTGAGCCGTCAGGGGTGCATTTGAACCTGGTGCCAGTTTCCCGGAAAACTCGATTCGAATTTTTTCACATTGCTTTAGGTTGGCGTTCTGAATCTGTCCCGGGAAATTTTCGATGTAGTAGGTTTGTCCGTCTTGGGATTTTCCGGAAAGCTTGGCTGCGTTCAGATTGGATATTTCAGCAACTGGTCTGGAAAACTCCAAGATAACTTTCCATCCGCCTCGGACAGAATCTATCACTTGCAACTCAAACCTCATCTTGAAGTTATTTGGCGGCCATTGATGAATCAATACTACGCCGGCGCGTTCTTGTGGAGGCGGTGGTCCAGGAGCTGGGGCAGGCAGATCAAAATCTTCACATTTCGTCGCATTTGGATTGAAAACGAAGAATGCATTCGGTGCAGCTTCGTAAAACTTCGCTTTGTAGCAGTTAAATTCAAGGCGGAGGTACGATTTCGCTTTGAGCTTCTTGTTGTAGGGCCGGGGTCCGAGACAAAAAGAGTCGTTAGTTGATGCTTTTGGAAGCGAGACTGTCGCCTTGTCGATAGCAAAATTCTTCGTGCTGATCTTTTTGGTGAACTTGAGTGATATGCTCCAGTAATTCATAGCCTCTGGGACGTGGTATTCCATGATCATTTTAAAACCAGAATTCGATTCATCGACCGGCTTAAGTGGATAGATCGGTATAACTTGTTGAGGTGTCGTGGGCTGAAACTAAAAACATTTAAATATTTTTAACAATGTTTTTCATATTATTATTTTTTTTATCAGAAATAAACTTTGATCTAGAAGCTAAATCAATATGTTAGACCAATCAGACAAATAATTTCAGAGAGATTGACAATAACTCAATGTTTACTGACTGTAAGCATTTTGTTGGATTTTTACTTCCCATGGACTAAACAAATAAGAATAATCATTTGTAACAGAAACAAAAGAACCAATTTTTTGATGGAGTGGAAGGCTTCAGAGAAAGGGGAATACTTATCGTAAGCGTTTCAAGGACTTAGCACTTCCCAACATTAATTTGGATCTCTTCCTTCAGTTCCTCGTACCACTCGTAAGATTTTGTTTCCAATCCACTATTCAAGAAGGCCAAGTCTTTACCACAGAGGTTAAGAGAATCGATGTGAAATCAGCTTTTTTAATTTTAGAGGGTCAGTGTAATGTTTGAGGCGAAAACACTTAAACTGTGGAGCTACATGAAGTCAAAATGCAACTTTAAGCATGTGCCAACAGAAAAAAACCAAATTAGAAACCAGACAGTTGACCCGTTCCTAGAAGTGAGGCCGAGAAACATGGGAACGAAAACAAAATCGGTACTCTCTTCTCTACTCTCTTCCGTCTCTAGCTTTATCCCGTCATCCCATTCGTGCCGTGCTAATTTGAATCATCCCCATGCCTCTCGCACTTCTAGAAAAAAGCGAACACAACTGGGGTCGAGTCAGCTCCAAAGTCGCGAGTTTACCAACCGGGGTCTGGGTGGGGAGTCGAGGACTTTTGTTTCCGCCTTTGAATATAACTGTGACGTTACCAGGGGGGGAGTTTCTCTTGCCTTTGTAGGCCACCACAGCAAATGTTAGAACTTGACCCGTTGCCAATTTTTTATTGAAATATTCTTCTTTGAGATCATGTATTCTTTGATCGGCAGATTTCTTTAAGACGATCGCTCGCCATACGTCGATCTTCTTGATTGGCTGGGAAAATATCAGTGCGATCCTCCAACCGTTAGGGACTGGGTACTGCATTTTGACGGTGATGATGAGCTTGAAGGCCTCGGCCCAGTCGTGCTCTAATTCCGCTGAGCCGTAGATCATTGGCGAGTCAGCGGTCTTACACCTCAAAGCTCCCAAAAGGACCAGTGAAATGGACCAATACAAGTGCATATTTCCTGAAGTGAGACAAAAACGAGGCAGCCAATTTCCAAATAGAAGATTAGGAGACTTTTCATGGGTTCCAAGGGTAGGACGTCAATTTTTCCTTTTACCATACGCAGACATAAATTAAGACTACTTTTCAGCACCAATTGTTTTTAAAATCAATCTAAATTGTATTCAGTATCTGAGCAACGTTTTCTTAAATGCAGTTTTGAAGTTATGAAAACATTGATCTTTCCCTTTGTTCTCGCTCAGTATATTTAGATGTAAAGCGTAAATAATAAAACTGTTTGGAGCTTGCAGCTTTACAAACAAAATTTGTTGAGTTCGTTGTTCGATCTTTTTTTCACTTCAGCTGCATCTCTTGTTCTAAGAAATCTATCAAAGTTTCCGTATTTACATTTCCCAAAGCATTCGATGACACACTGCAAGACACATATCCATTTCTGGGTGCAAATATAGACATTCTAGATTTTGTAATTCTAATCTCCAAAAGGAGCTCTTTGAGATATTCATTTGTGAAATTGTAGGACAAACCCCAGCCAGAGGGGGAGGGGGGGGGGGTGGTGGATTTAAATCATACGAATTCCAGTGTTTGAGTTATTTTCCTTCAAAGAAAATAAATGGGACAGACTTTGGAACTGAAACTTGAAGGACTTATCAATAATGTAATTTTCAAAAGCGAGGGTGCAAATCAACTCACATAACATTTGTACTCAGCTTATCCTACAAAAAATGATCTCATCTTTCAGTGTAAAGTTTTTTCAAACCGGTTCTCTAAAAAACGTGTTTCTATGATTCAAATGGCTGATATGATTATTCCCCCCCCCCCCCCAAACTAACTAAATTAATCCTTGATTCCCTCAACATCGCAGTACCGGGCTCGGGAGATTCTCATAGATAGACAAGTATTTACAACAGTCAACGGTTTACCTTAAACAGCAGCTTTTCTGCGTTCTGTAAGTAATAAAAAAAAATTGAAATATTACAGATTAATGATATCATAAAAACATCAAAACCTCTTCATATTTCCCCCGCCTAACACGATCGACAGAAGCTGTCACATCAGCAAATGATACAGGTACATTTATTGTAAGAAGTAGAATTTGTAAAATTAATAACTCTTACCAAAAAACGTCAGGGCAATCTTTTTATCACTGATCAGAACTGTTCTGCTGTGGAGAGGTGATATCTTCTTTTGTTCATCGCATGTTACATTGACAGACAGTCCTGCCTCTTGAAACAATCTCTTGTCCAAATAATTTAATGTAATCTTTTTCTTTCTTTCCTCTACCTTTGTGATGAACTCTTTACAAAAGCAAACAAATATCTTTTACGGAAGTAAACAATATCATCGCACATTATGGATTCGCCTTTGGAACATCTTGCAACCCTAAATCAATGCTCAGTATTGTTATCCGGCAGCTTAAAAGAAACCAATTGCTTTCGACTTTTAATGAATATTTTACGATCTGCCGCCATTCTAAGAATGGAATCACCTGGTAGAAGGGAAAGTAAATATGATCCAATTCCAGTCTGAACAGTCCCAACCCGGTAATTGTTCTCTTCGAGCTGTTTACGAGTTTTGTTGTGTTTTTTGTGTCAATTCTCATGATCGGTTTCGATAAAATAACGACAAAACAGGGACTGTTTATTTTTCAGTGAGAGCTGCGTAGAATCTCTCTTCCTCCATTGACTTCTACATGGGGGAATTGGAGAAAAGAGAACGTATAATAGGCAACAAGTTATAGCGAAAGAGGAAACCTCTTGAAACACAGACTGTTCAAATAAGAAAAAATTTTGTTTCAATTTTGCGCTATTAATTACGGAAACGGGGAGTTCTGATTCAAATGTCAAATGCATAAGAGCTTTTTAGATACACTTGGATTTATTTCGCAATGATGAATTGCCTTAAATAAGACATTTTCTCAAACGTTTCCTCGTGGCGCTAGCTGAAATCCAAGTAAAACAAGTTCAACAAAAGATCTGTTTTAAGTTTTTTAAATACATCAAGTACTGATCATACCCGAGTTAGACTACTCAAACCACGAGATTTTATTTCTGCTCTACAGACGGTGATTAATTTTAATACAAATAAAATGTCAATGGAACAGGAAACTTTCAGTGGTGCTATTTATCCTTCGTAGAATGTAGGAAGCTCATTTCCGAGAATAACTCTCCTTTCTATGCCTGACTCATCAATGGCTGCCAAACGGATTATTCCACCTGATGAACCATCCCTTGACATAGCCAACGCCACAGCTGAAAGCAAAAAAAAAAAAATTAAAAGTTAATATTTAGTAAATTGTAATTTTCCAAACCTTTCGCCACACATTTGTTGTAATTTAAGCTCTGAGTGTTAAGTACTAAATCAAACAATATCTCAAAATGATGATGTTATTTCCTCTCGTCACCTTCCTAAGTAAAAATGTATTGACATTGACGGGAAAAATTCTCCATGGGTCACTACTAGAAGTGATAGGGTTGTTACAATAGTTTTTTAAAGTTTGCACCGGAACCAAGTGATCTATCTTCAGGGTAGCACAGCAAATTTTAGAGTTTGGAGGGGGAGGGTGGGGGGTGGCTACAGTTGAACGCATAAGCTCCAGCCAACAAGGCAAGGGAATGGGGGCATACTTAGCACAGAGCTTATGCCACTTTCCAAAGCATTAAACCATGAACCCCTTAGACTAACTAGCATCTCAATTCTCCCTATGTTATCACCCCTGGATCACACATTAAGGTTATGAGAATAAAGGAGATGATCACCAACTCAAGAGGCTCTTGCTTGTTAAACAAATAATTCTCTGACCCCTCTAATGGAAACCTGATTTCTGCAGAGATCCCAAGGCTACAGGTCATAGGGATCTACATGTACCAGTAGCCAACATCATTTAAATAGCACCATTCAAAATGTTCTCTGGAAAGTTTTGAAAGATGTTTCGATAATATCTGTCATTACAAGGCCTCCCCATGACAAAGCCATAGATCATCACACCAGCTTCTGGGCTAGACAAAAAAAAAAGGTTTCCAAGTGCATTTCAATACCAACCATTTGCCACAAATTTGAAACACTCCTCCTTTGTCATTCCATGTTTGTAAGTAGCATCACAATGGCCATAGATGTAAGTACTTCCAGATCCTGAAAAAAAAAAGAAAAAAACTTACACATTGAAAATCTTCTCAGAATCACTGTGAACTATCTTTGCATTTGAACCCACATGAGACTTCCAACAAGGTATCTACTAATTTCGAGTGTCTTATAATATTTACCTCCTATGGCAAAGGGCTGCCTCACACACATTCCACCCAGGGGAATTGAAAAAACCTATAAAAAATAACATCAAACATTTGTAAACTAATTAAATACTTAGTAATAACTATCTAAAACCAAAAGGTTCTACAGTGGTAAATACAGATAAAATAATGCCAAATTTGCATATACACTGTAGCCTTATGCAATAAAGTAATCAAGCTCTCAAATGGTTCCAGACACTACATGTTTGTGAAATATTTCAACACTTTCAGTAATATGCATATGCCTCTTAAAATTATATATGATTGATAACCAAAATTATCTTAGTACCTTTATTCTGGAATGCTAACTGATATCTAGTTTTATCTATTATTGCAACAACTTTTTTTCTTGAATGTTTTCCTCCTTACTGTGAACATTTGGTCCCATTTTAAATTTTGCAAACTACCGATATCAGGGTTATAACTAAAAATTGACCAATATATAATAACAAAGAGCAAGCAATTAATTTTGTCCAAATTCTTGTCATATTTGACAGCTTGAGTATTATGCACTGATTGGGTCAATTCAGTTTAGTTAGAACCACTGTGCTTTTCCGATGTGATCAGAAGCACAAATGTTCATTTAAAGTTTCAAAACCATAATGCAGTTGGTTTCTCTCAGAAAATATTTCTACTGAATTGCACAGCCTTCATCAGTCTGTTGAAGTAAGTTATTACACAGCAAAAAACTTTGTAACCACTTGCTCAGAGTGCCCCTCCCCTCTGATGGGGGCATGGTCTGGAAGATCTTTGGAAGCTCAAGCTCCTTGTCCCTATTAACCTTTTAATCTCTGTAAGTGACCAGCATGTAATTTCTCCTTACAGTAATACTGCTGAATCATTCATTAAGATCATGAGAATAACAGAAATGGTCGCCAACCTAACAAAACTCTTGATTGTTAAACAAATTCTCCCTGTCAGTACCAAAGGAATTGTATAGAGAAGAGTAAGGAGAATATGGATACTGATGTTAGGGCGTAAAGGGTTAAATGATGGACATCTCATCTTGACCTCTATAGCCTCTTTATTGTCCTCTTGTTGTGATTGGTTGATTCTATCTAAGTGATGCTGGTAACAGCTGTGGCATTACTGTTAGTAAAATAAGCTCATCTTACCTGTCCTCCTTCCCTCTTATCCCAGCCTGCACAAATAATGCCAGCTGTCAGTGAATCACGGTTTCCATAGCAAACCTCACGGAAGACATTAGCCACTGTTTTCACAAGTGGCTGTTCACCCATTTCAATGCTGTAGGAAAAAAAATGATTAACAAAAGGTTATCTTTTCAATTCAATGACATTTTATTTTAACAGTGAATACACTACTACATGAATTGGTACAAGACTTCAATTTTTAAAACTTCTCTCACGAAATTTAAATCAGTTTACAAAATATTACCATCAATACATCCCATTAAGGTTTAACACTTTAACTCCCAAAAGTGATTAACAAGTAATTTCTCTCTACAATACCCATACATTATCCAGACACAGGTTCTGAGAGAATCCAAACTTATCAGTTGGAAGTTGTTATCTTGATAAAACACTAAATTCTCATACTCATTTACAAGGAAATGCATAGCAGCTAGAGGGGAGCATTAACAATCAGATGTTGGGCCTAACCCTTTCACTCCCAAGATCTAATTAGTAATTCTCCTTACTATCTGCCATACAATTCTTATGATGTTAGTTCAGAGAATTTGGTGTTGGATCAACTAATAATCCCATAATTCATATTCTTCTCTATTCTCATTACCTGCCTGCTTGATGTTGTATTGATATTGTAAGGAGAAATTCTGTCTTGGTCACTTGTGGGAGTTTAAAGGGTTAAGTTACTCATAGAAATCAGTAGCACTATAGTTCAAAGACAAAACACTTACATGGAGAAGAAATTAACTCAATAAAGCTTCTTCTCCAATCAACTCAAAAAATACACCAATATTACCTGATGAAGTTCAAATGATATTTAGCTATATCAGCAATGGCCTGTGTTGCTGCTGCAGATCCTGATCGGCAACAAAACACTCTATCTGTCACTGGAGTCAACTTATCTGTTACTCGGTTTGCTATGTATGCACTAAATAGGGGAAACAAGTTATAAAAAAGAGTCATTTGAGTCTGGTGGCCCAATGATTTCCTGAGAAAATTGTCTTTTTTTCAGAACAAATGTAGCACAGGGGACTCAAGCATCTAGTAAGGTGTCCTTGCACTTTTACAGGCACCTTATTGTACTCCAGGATGGTAAAATGTACTAAGAGAGAGTTAACTACATTGTATTCTGATCTAATATGTGATAAACATGTAATTTCTCCTATTAAATCAGTTGACAAGGGATGGACCAAAAGAGAAGTTGACAGGAGGAACTGCAAGTGCCTATGAAGGGAATCTGGAGCTCAGGGTATCTGAGATAAGGAATGAGGAGGGGGGCAGGGCTAGAGGGTTTGAGAAATGCAGGCAACAAGGCTAGACAAACATACAAAGAGCATGGGATAAAACGAAAAAAAGGGAAAAAAACACAAATAAAAATTGATTTTTTTTTCATCTCAATCTCCACTTCCCCTCTCATGGTCCGTCCTGAAGAGGGCAAATGGATTTTGACAAGAAGCATCCTTCTGAATCGAACTAAGCAATCTTTTCTTTACACAACATCAAATCTCTCTCCTAATTCACAATACAACTTATGGTGGCTAGAACAGAGAAAAAATAAAGAACTGGACAACCTGATCTTTGAATTCAGCTCAAGTCTTTATCAGCAGAGTGCAACAATCACGAATAAAGTAGTAACTTTTATGGCCATTGAAAAACACCGTTTGGAGCGTTCGCTATCTTTTTAAATGAGGACTTTGGCCACACGCTAATCGTTCGAATCAAGTCAACGTTTCTCGTATGACTTAGAAAATTTATCTCCCTTTCCATACATCTACTTGATGACTAAGAGCAACGGTTCACCTACCCAGTTGTTGTTCGTGAATCAGCACCTATCACCACGCCGCCATTGAACTCAACAGCCATTATTGTTGTCTGAAAAAGACCATAAATGAGAAGCTATTCAAGAGAAAATGTCCTCTAATATAAAAAATAACAATTTATCTTACTCCCGTTCTATGTTCTGCTGTTAGCCAGTCTGGATAATCGTCAGAAGCCATGGTTTGTTCACGATGACTTAGCATTCCCGGTTGAAGCATGGCCGCCATTTTGGTTCTGTGAGCCTCGTTCTCGGGTTGAAAGTTTCCTTTTAGTACCCAGATCTCCTCGCTATTGTTTCCAGTCTGCCCCCGGTTGTATCCACTATAAATCGCTGTGGATAGCGCAGTACGTTTTCTTAACAGTTATGCGATGGATAGTGATTTATCCGTTGGATAGCGTTATCCACTCTTTGAACAACTGGGCCCTGGGAGGAGGGCTGCCCTGGTGCTCAAGGAGGGGTGAGCGAAATTCGGGAGGGAGGGGCTAGACCTAACTACGGTTCAAAAAAACGCTGGGGATGGGGGTTTGACGGACAGAACTTTAAACAGGAGACATCGGCAACAAAGTGGATAATAAACACAAATGTGAAATTTAGTTAAAAACCAAAAGATCGAAATAAGAATATGATAAAACACTTGGAAGCTAAAGATGTATGCAAGCACATACCAAAAAATACGACTAAAGTCAATAGCCCATTAAGCAATAGGCTAGTGCTAACTTATACTAGTCATAAGCTGACTTCAGATGAAATAAATACTCATGTTTTGAATAAATAACATTTGTTGGTGGGAAACTAAAACATCATGCAAAGGAACTTGAAGTAAAATTTCAGTAGAAAAATAAAAAAAAATTTAAAAAACATACAATTTGTACTGAAAATTTATTTTCTGTTCGTGCGAGAATAATTTCACGGCTCATGGAGTTTTCATTCTATTCCTTTGGCAAATTGTTGTCAAGTGTTCAGATGATAACGATGTTCAAATAAAGATGCCAGTAATTGTGGAAGATATTTAAATAACTTTTAATTCAAATTTGGATCTTATGACACCATGACGGCCGTCTGGTGCGCCTAATAATAAGCCGATGGTGAATGGGTAATCAAGAGCTTTTCTTAGTTTGCTAATTACACGCGCCATATTGTTATCTTTCTCAGTCAAGTGAACACAAGAGGCTTTACCGAAATAATGTTTAAGCTTGACTATCACGCAGCTAAAGGCGGAGCGCTTCATTTCACAGATCGAAAACTCTACCATCAGCCAGCGTTTTAGCACAGTACAACCACAGTTGCGAGACTGGTGCGACTCACAGTCACGCCAACTACCAGCATTTGTCAAAGCTTCAGTTTTTGTTAACGCGACCATAATCTCAGGTCTATCTCTCGTGAAAATATTCGGAAATATCGTAATTTTGCTCGCCCTGAAACGAACTTTTCGACTGCATACCGCATCTAAAGCTCTGTACTTCAGTCTAGCCGTGTCAGATTTATTCGCTGGACTATTTGAACAGCCAGTGTTTGTTAAAAGACTTGTGGTAGGACTGGAGTTCCCAAAACCATGTCGGATTTTCGAAATTATGGCTAATATCCTCGGCGTTATGTCGGTGGGCGTCTCTTTGCAGACCCTCACACTTATCAGTGTAGACCGAGTGCCCGCGCCATTCGCCTAATAATGCGTTACAAAGAAGTTGCCACAATTTTCCGCGTGCGTCTCATATCAATCTTCATGAGCCCGTCATTTTTCAGTCTTTTCCAGATCCTTGGCATCATCATGTGTGTCGGAGTCTCCACTGTTTCGTATATCATCATCTTCCATACTTTAGGACAGCTGCATAGTCGAGTACAGAACTATGGATCTGAAGAAGAAGCATCCCAGAATGCTTTCAACATAAATCGATACAAGAAATCCGTTTCCACTGCATTGTAGGTGTATGCGTCCCTCCAGGTGTGTTACCTTCCTTTCATGTTGTCACTTATTGCTACGATTCTAATAGGAATCAGCGCGACATCTCTCGCTGCCAGTTGGTTTTCGGTTTCGCTGATCTACATGAACTCCGCGTTCAATCCCATTCTGTATTGTTGGAAGATTCCAGAGGTGAGGGAGTCTGTGAAAGAAATTATCAAAGAAATTTGTTGCTGTTACAAAAAGTAAAAAGAACAGCTCATCTTTTATCCTGTCGAATAGGTAACAAAATGCATAACACTTTGCACTTTACTTCTGGAAGACGTTGATGCCGGTTAATAAGCTGGATTCTGGGTCAAGAAGTCTGGGTTCAAGACCTGGCCGGGTCAATGTGTTGTGTTCCTGGGCGAAACTCTTCACTCTCGAAGTGCCTCTCCCCATCCAGGAGTAGCAGCGAGCAGTCAGGGAAGCCTAATGAAGTGCGATGGATTGACAAGGGGGAGGGGGGAGGGGGAGGGGCAGGGGGGAGTAATATAACTGCGATAATACCTACTGGGTAGATCACTTGGCTCGATACAAACTTTCCTTGTCCTTTATTGGGTTGTGTACCGAGGAACTTACTCCACTTCTATTTACGCAAAACCTTCCCCATATCCCGCCAGATATTTGCTATCTTAGCCCCTGGTATCACGACCCTTGTTATCTAGAGCCTCTTTTATTTCAAATTCTCCCGGTCCTCGAGCCTCCCACCCCACCCGTCTCCAAATCCCTGTTTAGTCCCCTCTCGAGGGAGTGGTATTTAACGTACAAAAGCTGTATCTTCGTAATCGAACACAAAAGTGTAAACGGAGCCAGGGTCTTTTGTATTATAAGCACAATATATACCAACAAGTCAAAATTCAGTCCGAAATTTTGAGATATATTTTGCTTTTAATTTGTATTGACAAACGAGCATGTTCTTTTCGTACTGGCTACTGTTTAAGTCCTGTCTGTGTTAGATCCTCTTAGACCAACTTTGACTGGGATAAGGAGCACGTACTCATGCTTTCCCTTACATGAAAGCTCCTCCTAAATGGAAACTAAAGTCTTTAAATGAAGCAACCAAGGGTAGTACACCAGTTAAGAGAAACTTTTTAAGAGAACAGCTTTTTTTTAGCAGATATCTTTCCCCAAACTTTGGCTTTCATTTTCTACACTTTTCTGAATGAGCAACTGCAGTGTTGAAAGTTGGGGAAACAAGGTTGTTTACATCCAAAGGTCTCCTGTTTCTTTTTCAAACACCAACCAATTGTCAGTGATAAACAGGCAACTTGTAAAAGTTCAGAACGTCAAACTATGGTGAAGTTTGCTCTAGATTTTCAACGCAATTATAGATACATAAATAGGCTAAAAATTATACAGGCCATAAGCAGGTCAAGCTTTAGTGTAGCGAGTTACGACAGCTTTCATTTGCTGGTAGGTGAAAATTACTTTCACTTTTATGTGTGCTCGGCATTAATCAGTTTAGCCCTTGATAACGGTATGAAGCAAATCATTAGTGGCACAAAATAGAACTAAAGCGACGAATTTTAGCAATTGTTTCAAAACCATTCATTAATTGAGGGTCGTGCATAAATCAAATCTCCCCACAAAATTTAGAATTCCTTTCTTTTCGAAGTATCCTCCTTTATTTGTAGATGACATGATCACGGCTGAGTAAATAGCAGTTGAGGAAAAAAAAGGACTTCATAATTGTTTGAACCACGTCTTGAAGTCAATGCTAAAACAAACATTTTAAGAAACGAGGAAACTTTAAGTAGAGAATTGAAAAACCGCAAAGGTGTTACGAAGATTAATGCAAAAAACACTTAGCACCTCTATGGCAAACACAGAAAAGCTACCGCCCTCAGTAATTATGATCATTTGGTTTTATAAGCAGAAAAAATGAACCTTAATTGTACATCAAGCTGCTTTTTGTAGAGTGAAGACTTGAAAAGCCACATTGTTGCAAAACTGAATTCAAAGAACCTCAGAAAACCACCGAAACATCGATGGAAACCTCTACCGCCTCTTCTACGAACCAGTATCCCAGCACAGCACTACCAATGTTTCAGAGCTGGTGTGATGTAAAACAAATTCATGTGCCGACCTTCATGAAGAGCTCGAATGCTGTTAACGCCATGATCAACTTAACGTTGTCTCTAGTGACCATCACCGGGAATATATTGATTTTGTTGTCTCTCAGGAGAAGTTCTCGACTGCACGCCGCATCAAAGGCCCTTTACTGCAGTCTTGCTATTTCAGATCTAGGTGTTGGTTTAGTAGTCCAGCCAGCGTTCTTTATAAGGCTCGTGGCAGGGCCATCGATACCAGAGACATGCGAGATTCTAGGAGTCATTATCAATGTCGCTGGGGTTATATCTGTGGGGATATCCTTGCAGATATTGTCAGCTATCAGTGTGGATCGTGTCCTTGCTATTCGGCTCAAGATGCGTTACAAAGAAGTTGCGTCTATTTTCCGCGTGCGTCTCGTATTAATCACTTGTTGGTTCTTCAGTACTTTCCATGCGTTTTCGATCTTCTTCAGCCCGGCATTCTTCAGCCTGTTTCAGATCCTTGGCATCATTTTGTGCATCGGTGTCTCCACTGTCTCGTACATCATTATTTTCCACACTCTGCGAAAACTGCAAAGTCAAGTTCAGAACTACAGTCTCGAGGAAGAAGCATCGCAAAATTCCTTCAACATAAAACGGTACAAGAAATCCTTGTCCACTGCACTGTGGGTGTATGCGTCCCTTCTAGCGTGTTACATGCCATTTATGTTGTCCCTTATCGCCAGGATCGCTTGGGGAATGAGTCCAACTTTTCTTGCAATACAGTGGTGTACTGTTTCTATGATCTACATGAACTCCGCGTTGAATCCTATCTTGTATTGTTGGAAAATCCCCGAAGTGAGGGATTCAATGAAGGGAATTATTAAAGAATGCTGTTGCTGTCGCAAATAAGCGACATGAAACAAACCAATTTAGTTTTATTGATTTGAATGAGCGGCAAGTAAACAGTACCCATGCATGATTTTCGTTATAAAAATGCAAATCAACTTCATTTACAAGTTACTTTATAGACGACGAGGACGTTGACGGCATCAAGAGAATATAAAATTATCTTGACGACAAAGAAATCTTTGTACATATTTTCAAAAGCTAAGCAGCTTAGTACAACTTTAAAAACGCAACACGAGTGTTTCAAACAACCACTTTATAGTTTGTTCATGGAAAAGGTACTAAACCTTCTTAAATTGGATATAGGAACTTATAATACTCCATAAATAAGCTTTTACGTTTTTGCGTCGAATTACAGATGATGTCAATAGTCCTAATGTATGATAATATAGCACAAGGAGGAAAGTGCTGTACCTGCGGTGTTTGAATAGTGCAGGGTGCTTTGACGAGAGTCGTCTTTGAAAAACTGAGCGTGAGCAATTGAGCAGTGACAAATAGAAGTGGTGCAAAATACAATTAGCCTGATTTGACTTTAGCCTTTTATTGCAATTCATTTTAGTTGATGCTCTTTTCTTTTTCAAATCTCCCTATCCTATTTTGCCTTGCTGAAATCTTATTTATGACATATCTTAGTAATTATGCATAAATCCAAGGTGACAGACGCGAAGGCCTGGCACTACGTGTGTTCGATTCCAGATAGAGAGGTCTGGGTTCGAGACCCGGCTGGGTCATTGTAATATGTTCGCAGGTGTAAAAAATCCATTTACGAAAAAAGAGACTAGAGTCCAAACTCCGTAGAAAATACGTATTAAACTTGTCAAATGAACCACAACATTTGGCTAAAATAAAAACTCCGAAACTTCTTAAATCTCCGAGCAAAGGAGTAACAAACTATTTACGCGAACGAAAGCTCATAACAACTAAAACTCCGCGAAAACAAACCAAAAGTACGCAAAAAATGTCCACGTTAGTTTTCCTATGTCAAGGTTAGAGTTCTTTGACGTGATTGGCTAATTTGTGAAATCACCCACGCCGCGTGTGAATACAAAAAGGATACAAAAGGGGGGGAGGGGGGGAGGAGAAGAAGAGGAAAATTGTTACTTGAAATTTAACTGAGAACGAAAGAGATTTTCTATAGAAGGCAAGAAGCATAACTCTCACACTGCCTCTCCACTCAGGAATTCAAATGAGAGCCGGGTAATTTTCAAGAGAACCAAAGGGATTTCCGAGGGGTCACTTGCTATGAGTTGCTAATGCAATGGTACAAAATTCGCGAAGAGATGGGGTAGGAATGTGGCACGGCCACGTTAGCGAAAGGTTTAAAGCGAAACAACTGACAGCGTTTGAATGAACGAGATTTTTTAAGCGAGTGGCGTAATGTTTCGAATTGGTGTTGCACACTTTTGAAGAAAACCGCTGTACTTGATTGAACCGACTGTACAACAGTCAAGTAATAAGTACTTACGACGTTGATAGCGCGTGACCAAGACAACTTCCTGAGAAAACGAGAAGGTCGTGTTTAGGAGACGGAGGCATTCATAATTAATAGGTAGGTAATAATGAGAACAGAATTTTCTCTTTTATAATAGATCCACTGAATTTTTTAGCTTCAAGCTTGTATGTGTGTGTGTGAAATTAAAATTTGCCCATACTTGCTTTTTACGTCATTGATATAGAAGTGTTTTGGCGTTGTATTGTACTATCGTAATGACATTTTAACGAGCAGTTTCTGCTGTGTTCTGTAACAAACGCAATCTATAGTCATGAATACATCGAAACTAACTAAATTCAGACCACAACTTGTGAAAGATGTGATATTAAATATTCTCAAAGTGTTAGCAAACTTTGCAAAGTCACATTGGAGGTCACTAAGTCATGTAAGTCTGTTACTTGCGAAGGAAACTCTGTTTGGTTTCATTTTGATACACGTCCAAATTTTCCAATCTTTAATAGTCCAGCTATCGCGAGAGGTAAATAGAAACACGTAATTTAGTTTCTAAACTGAGAATTGTTCCTACCTAATGGAATACGACTTGCCAAACTTCAAGATTATTTGATTTCCGATTCAGCTCAAACCCTCTTTCGTTTGAATGTGTGGAAACAGGAAAAAAGAAATTATCTTAAAAATCCTCCGTCTTAACATATAATCTGAATTTAACAAAGTTCAAATCCGGAGTGCAAGAGGGATTTTTGCTCTCTTCGTTGAATTATGAGAAATATTCTGCAGCAATCACAGCTAGAGTGTTGTAAGCTAGAACAGTTGATTTTGCTCTTCGTCTGTGACAAGCCTTGTGCGTCACTTGTAGTTGTCAATATTCGACTTTTGCTAACTGTAAGAGGAAAAAGATTTCCATGTGTTTTTCTGAGGTAGAATGATTCCGTATGAAAAGGAAAACTGATTAGCATTAAAAGCGAAAGCAACAGAATTGTTTAAAACATCGTGTGCGAGTGTTGTATGACACATTCTTTACCCATTATGACAGAGAAAGTCCCTTGGCTCTCGTTCAATTTTACTTGGCATCGAAGGAGGTCATTTTTTTCAGCGATTTGCAAGGAATTAAAGTAAATCTTTTACGAGATGAGGGAAGGAAACTATTATGTGCCAAGTAGCGCTGGACGCAATCGATACACTAAATCCCTGAATGCAGAAATATAACCCTTCACCAAAACAGAAAATGGCCTTAGCAGTCATTTGCATTACTATTCGGGTATTCTCTTACAGTCACGCTCTTCAAATGAGTCAGCAAGGTCGTGCATATACAGGTTCTATGACTAATCCATTATATTTAGCAACAAATAAAATCCCCCCTTTGTGATGCTAAAGAAAGAAAATTAGGGTCAGTGCCAAAAAATGATTGAATTTTCCTCTTTTTTTATGTGTGCGGTAAAAGCCGTTTTGTCGTTTCATCGGAAATTGAACCTCGCATGATTTTCCGGCCACGATTGTTTAATAAAGAGAATGATGGATTTCTTTAGCTCCAAACAATCACGATGGATCGTAATTGAACACAAGGAAAACTTGAAAAATCTCAGTTTAATGTTCTATCAGTTTTCCTGGCACCACAACACTGATTAGTTTTCTTGGCTTAGTTTAAAGTTTGTATGCAATCTCTTCGTATTCAATTAACTATACTCGAGACTCATTTGACTCCTGGGTGCCGTTTAAGTATTCAGTCTCTCTTTTTAAATAAATCATCAACGATGGGAAAAAAGACAAATGGTACGAGATAACAGAAGAGGATTTGTGGAGATAAGAGAGTCTTTCAGCATGGTTTGCTGTCATAATATATCATTATGATAATTCACTGCATTCAACTGATGGGAATATTTGAAATATACTTGTTAAAATCGAATAAATCAATGTACAGTAATATTCGAAATGCCCTACATTACTCCAGTTGTATCTATATTTATACTACGCCGAGACAGAAGGTAACAGTCTCCCCAAAACACTTTACGAGTAACGTTTAATTCATTTTCAGTATTTTTTTTTATTAGACTGATCTGTTGTGTATTTAGACGTTGATAAACGTCGCTATTCATTCATTAAAATCATTCGTAAGTGGCTATGAATCTTTAAAGCGCTTCGATGTGTTGTTTTTAAATGATCCTTCTCATTCGATGTATGATGGACATTTATATACTGAAAGGAAAAATTGACAGTTGCTGTATGATAAAACTTTTTATCATACAAACTAACACTCGAGAAAAAATACGATATTTTTTCACGTGTGTTTGATATCGCCAATCAGCTGCTGAACGTCACACGCCTTTCACGCCACTCGGTCAGGTTGATGAATGAACAGCAAAGCCTTCACCATTCTCAATCCAAGGTCGTTTGTCAGAATATTTTTGGATTATGTCTGCTAAAAAACCGAAATATTCGTATCGACGCTTACAGAGAGTGACGTTCAAACTTTCCTAGAAAGGGAAGAAA
Organism: Pocillopora damicornis; assembly: GCF_964200805.1. Lineage (NCBI taxonomy): Eukaryota > Metazoa > Cnidaria > Anthozoa > Scleractinia > Pocilloporidae > Pocillopora > Pocillopora damicornis. The sequence continues at coordinate 5,995,405 of NC_142677.1, forward strand.
ACCAAAATACGAAATGAAAAACCGAAAATTACGTATTTAGTGGCTTTGGTAATGGCATTTTTCGCGGCTGCCGCTGGAAGATTTGCCACAGGCCGATTTTGGCCGGGTACTTGAATGATTTCCTCTGTCGGTAAGGACCAATTCAATAATTCAGAATCTTGTATATTGAAAATTAGGCCCATTGTTTGTTTTTTTTTGCAGTGATTCTGGGATTGTCGATCCTTTTATTTTCATTCATTAAAAGTAGAGTCGAATTTTCTTGTCAGTAAAAGGCTATTGTGTTTATATGATAAAAAAAAAATAACACATACTTGCTTGTAGATATGAAATTTCTCTTCTCGTATTCAACTCAACATCTCACTCGTTCGCTGTGCTCACTCGTGAGCTATCGAGTTAAACATTCGAAGGGAAGTCCATATCTACGCGCGCCCATGTATTATTGTCTATATATAATAAATAATAACAACACTCAGTTCTCTCCGCGAAATAGAAAGCAGCCTCTTTTTCATTACATGATAATTTAGAATGCCTATAAATACGCGATGAAATAATAAGATGCAATGTTTTTCAAGTGCAGATTTAAGGCGTTTTGCCGCGGCCATCACAAAACGCTGTTTTGGAAAAATGGCTTTCTTTTAAGACTTCCTCATAAATGACACCCACTGAATGCACTTATTTCTTTTCCACAAAGGAACAAGAAGAATAACAGCAGATTGATTCATTACTACAGTGAGAATGAATTCGACACAGCACGGCACTTCATTCTCAAAAAGGTAAGCGTAGATTTTTTGTCTAATGTTTTATTAAACAATACGGTATTTAAACTTTACGCAGAAACCGCTTATCACGAAAGAGATCGACAAGATTTGCAGAAGAGAAAACCATCATAGCTGCCCGAAAGAATTGTAGTTGTTGAATTTGCGGTTTAAAAGAAAATAAGAATTTTGACGATTTGTGGCAAAAATTAATACCCTGAATAAATGTGCAGATTTGCTATCCATGTTTGCGGCCAAGAGATTTTAATGGTTTTTAAAAGTGTGGGCTTAAGTGACTGGTTGCTGTATTTAGGGATTATATATGAAATCACTCTCAACTGGGTAAGCATGTTCAAAAAATTTCAAGTAACTCGCCTGTTCCGATAGAATGGCGCATTTTAAGCCAGGGATTTCTGATTTCTGATTTTATCCATTTTAAGTGGTTTTTGGAAGTATTGAGAGCACTTTAAACTGAGACAGGTCAAAGTCATGATTAAGTGTGATCAGATGTTCCTTTTTTCCTCCGGTCGGACGTTCTTTCTTCTAGAACAAAAGGCTTTAGCGCATAGTTTTAATCCCACCCGATGTGTGCGACAGAAACGCCTTCTTTAACTTCCTCTATGGTTTTAGGGGCCACCATGAAGAAAAACAACAATTAACAAAAACATTCCGGTCCACCCTTTCAGTAATATATTTAAATATATTCAAAAGAAAAGGGCATTATGTTCGAATGTTTACCTCCACCTTGACAATGCCGATAAAAGCGTTTGAAGATACTGTTTCGGAAGTAAGTGGCATTACAGAATGTAACAAAGATATGTAATCTGTGATGGACGGCTGATAAACTATTGCTACCGAATTTGTAGATATACCTAAGAAAATCATGTCATAATAGCTAACTTTGAGATAATCTTCACTCGTGTGCGTTAGCTTCCATTTATCAAAATACTAGTTCTACTACATTTCTCTTGTCCTGAAATTGAAGAATTTTACTGATGTTTTGCCTAGATATGGTTTCCCTAAGATAAGATATTGAACGCGTAACAGTGTAACGATGTAAGTCATTTTTCGAATGCAAACGATTTTATGACTTTCTTCTGCCCTGTACGATTTTTTATCATGAATTAGGTGGCGTAAGTTCTTCTTTAATTTTTTTCAAAAGCTGCTGTTATGGCTGGTATCCGGTTTTCACTTTGAATTAAAGCTATAACTAGCTTCACAAGGCTCGTCTCTCTTCAGTTGTCCCCTAATCGTGACCTATGAATCAAGCTAGTCTATTTTGCAATTCAATCGACCAGGGGAGACTTTCAAAATGAGGCTTTTAACGCAGTTATTTCCTCCATTTCAATTATTTTTTGCTGTCAGGATGTCATCAATTTTCTAACAAATCTCAGTATTTTCTTAAATTACAGCTAATTCTTTTTCATTGACCTTGATCAACCGAAGCCTTCCTTCTTCCGCTCTGAAGTAATTGAGAACGAATATTTCTTTTTTATTTGTTTTCGGTTACATCAATAATAGCTGGCGCGAAACATGTTCTCAGTTCTCTTGACGACACCTGAAGAAATATTATTCAAGTAAATCATTCAAAGAGCCCTCTCTAAAGCGCAAATAAAGGTAGCTTTTATTTTGTACGCAAACATTGGACATACATCATGTTATTTCTTTTGAATACCAAATTTAGTTTGTTTACTCTATGTGAATACCAATTTTGTTTTAAGTGTTAACTTCGCGAAATTTCGCATCTTAATGTCAACTTTGCGGCTTGCCTTTTTCCGCTGGTATATTACTTTATTACTGTATTCAGCGGACACAGTTGTATGGGTCTTTGAACTTTTCGGCTTTAATTCCAAATGAGCATATGAAGAAAGGATTTCTAAGCCATCACCCGTTTATCAAATAAAGGACTCCTGAAAAGGAATAAAGAAAGCCAGTCAAAGAGCGATGATAAGTTTCTCGTAAGTACAACAAAAACTTTAATGTACAGAGAAAAAAGGCTATTACTTGAAAAAACAAAAGACTGTTTTGTATTGTGTGTCGTGTAGCAATATCATACGAGTTTTGCTTTTCTAATGAGAAAGGTCGCGCAACTGAGTTTTCACTGGGACTTTACGATAATCTTAGCTTAGAATTTGAGAGGAATTTTTCTGAGCTAATGTTTTGTAAAATACGCCTCATTTGATGACAGGGAAAGAGTTATTTTTACTTTATTGTTTGATTTTTTTGTAGTTATTAATTTTGCCGAAAATTACCGTCCAAGGGAAGAGGACTGCATAATTTCATGAACTGTTTGGAGGAGAAAATTTTCATGTCCAAAGAAATGAACAGAGATCTTCATAGATGCTCTCTTGTACTATAACAATGAGGAGGGAAAAAGACTTGTCTTTCGTTTGAGTTGTTTGGCTTGAATTCTCAATTGTTATGCAAAAAAAGAAAAGGATTTTTGACGCAGTTCACTTTTATTAACCAGTTTTCTACAGGAAGAAAGAAAACAAGGCGATGCTGAACTTCAATTAGGCATCAAAGCTCATGACGTACTGTGGAATCAATTGATTAAAACAGCTTATAAATTGTTTTGGTCTTTTAGCAATATCATAGCAGATTATTTAAGGAAAAACGTCGTCCCGCTGAGATTTTATCCGGAAAAAACGAGATTGCTTGTGGTAGAAATGAGTCATGATGATGTTTATTCATGTTTTTTTTTATCATTTTTGGCAAACTATCGTTCTGAGTTAAATGCGATAAGTGACAGGCAGGAGGGAGCTTAATTTCAAGTATGTAAGAGTGAATGCTTTTGTGTGAAGAGTTATGGAGATCTTTTTCAAACGTGTGCTGTTGTTTAGTTAGATTTTGGGTACAAGGGAACAGATTTATTATTATTTGAAAGCTCTGCTAAAATTCTAAATTATCTTGTATAGAATATTCTCAAGGAAATATTAGTTTATCAATCCGTGTTAATATTAACAAAAATTGTTAGGAAGCCGAGAATCGATAAGGGGTTCCATGTAACTAACAAAGCATATAGAGTGCAGAGGCATCATTTGACTGAAACGTCCACCACCAAAACTCTAATACGTGGGACACAGGAAATCACACGAGTTTCTTTCATTTGAAAAGAGTCCTTGAACTGAGTTCATCCAGACTAAAAAAACTATCTGCAATCGAGAGGGAATATAGTGAATTTTTACTGTTGAACACGTTGTTTTCACGACCAGTAAGAAATTCTATCAGATTATTTCTTTGCGTGCTGTTGTCTTTGAGGAAATCATGGCGCACGATAAGAACGGAAATTAATGCTTTCATGTTAGCGGCAATTTCGGGGATACATTTCTTCTTTTTTGAATTGTACGGCTCAAATTCCAACATTTATATGCAAAGAAAAGAGTTCCGTGTGGTCTGTTTTATCAACCAGTAATTGATAAAAAAGAACAGTAAAGCGAGATAAAGAGGGCAGCGAAACTAATTGATTAATTAAAACAGGCTGATAGCTACCAAAAGTCAGTCGTATTATGTGTCGTGTAGCAATATTAAATAAAGAATAATACATGGCGCGCGAGTGTTAAACAGTGCGCTCACCCGTGAGAGTTGAACACGAGAAGAGATATTTCATAGCTACAAGAATTTACATATTATTTTGTTTACCATGTGAAAAACAATTTCAGCAAACAACCTTGGATTGAGAATGGTGAACCCGTTGCCATTCATACATCAACCTGACAGAGTGACGCGAAAGGCAATTGACGTGTCAGTAGATGATTGGCGATTTTAAACACGCTTGAAAAAATTATCATACCTTTTACTCGCGTGATGTCACGGCTTTTCTCAGGGCTAGAAATCCTTGTAGAACACCGCAGTTTTTATAACAAACTAAGTTTTTTTCTTAATACAAAAGCAGCTATCGTTATAAAGGGGAATAGGAAAATATTTCTGCGTTTCAGGTGACAGTTCAATCTTTGTCTAAGGCGACCTGTTACATTACTGGATGAGTAAGCAGTACATGTCCTCTGAATGAAGTTTGGAAAACGAAAAGCTTAACTTGTTAATCTGATTTTTTGAGTCTTTTGACATATTTTCCCCATTCTCTTATCTTTCACAGTCCTTCTTCCTCCGATGGAGACTCCACGGTTCTGTGGCACATACAGATAGTGTATATAACGATCGTCATCAGCATAGCACTCATTGGAAATTTTATCATCTTCACAGCGATCTGCAGCATCAGACGTCTTCATACAATCGATAATGTGTTCATTGCTAACCTGGCTGTTAGTGATTTTCTCTTCACGCTCATTGAAACATGTTCCAACACAACCCGGAGGCACAATGAGGCCTGGAAACCACCCCACGACTTTGTATGTTATGTAATAATGGCATCAAGTGTCCTCTGTGCGTCCGCTTCGGTGTTCACTCAGACAGCAGTGGCTGTCAATCGACATTTCGCCATTACGCGGCCGCTCCAGTATCCAAACTTTGTTAACAAAACTAAAATATATATTTCCATTCTAATAATATGGATCTTTGCAATCGTTCTCGCCTCCCCACCGTTGATTTGGCGACCTCATAACGTTATTTGCGGTGAAGTGGAGTCTTATGACAAAAGCCCCACTTTTGAGAAGGTCTACATGACTGTAGAATGGATTTTTATCTTCATAATCCCGTTTGGAACCATGTCGGCCATATATTTTAAAATCTATCAAATCGCTCGGAACCACGCCAACCGAGTGAAGCCTGGTACGAGCGAAGAGTCTGCCTCACGCACTGGCACCGGCGGTAGTGTGAGAAGAATTCAGATATCAAATTTCAAAAGACAGTTAAAAGCTGCCAAAATGTTGGTGACCATCGCTGGTGCCTTCCTGGTCAGCTGGCTTCCATTCTTCGTGACCCTTACGCTGTGGAAGTTTCAGAAAGGAATACAGATAAATCCTAAAGTTTTCACCATATTCCTGTACGTTGTTTACACTTTACCCGCCGTTAATCCTGCAATTTACGCCTTTTGGTCAAGAGATATACGAAAAGGGATAAAACAGCTTTTGTTCTGTTGCAAACGAGACAGGTAGGAAACATGAAATCAGACGAGTGAGGGAAAGAACGAACGAAAAAGGTATCCTTCGAGCAGGCCTTTATAAGCCGTTCGGCACGAGGAGTTCTGCGCCCGCGAGCGGCACGATGGGTTCTGCGCCCGCGGGAAAGTATGAGGACTTGAGCAACGCGAGTTGTTGAGAGGTTTACAAGGAGCCTAGCTGGCCAGATCACAGGCATACCACAAATCTTCCTGCGGGCAATGAAATGCGTATCCTGCAGAGCTTGATACGATGGCCTATCCAAAGGGTACGAATAACGCAAAAAATGAATGTATAATTGAACTGGCGCGAAAGAGACTGCCAAGTAACCCTGCATTATGTTAAGGATCCTTAGCGAACTTAACTCTAGGTCGTGAACGATCTGGAAACCGAAAGAGGACACTTTTTGGCCACACCTTTCAATTTATGCTTATATATGCGCGAGTTTTAGGAGTCTTCACTGATGCAGTTATTTAAAGATGATTTTATGAAAGATGTAGTGAAATCTTCAACTTGATATAAGGTGCATTCTTTTCATTCCCGCAAGCAAACAAAGTTTTCAGTTTTTATCCCTGAATAAACCAAGATTGCGAGCGCAACACACGAAAGCGGCTGAAGTTCAGCATTGTTGTCCTTCTCAAAAAGTCACCCGACTTGATTGTTTATAACAGATGATGATGATGATGATTATTAATCTCGTACCCAGATCCTACCTGTAACTGTAACTGTTACTGAAATGCTTACGATTGCTTGGCCGTGTAAGGTCTGGGTACGAGACTAGGTAATAATGATGATGACGATAATAATGAAATATATGATAATTATGATAATTATTGCATGGTCAGTTCTGGTCTCACATCTCCTAGTTGACAGAATCATTCTTTTCCATCTCACATAATGTAGACGGCAATAACCATCTCTTTGTTCTAAGCAAGGGGATCTCTATACTGAGAATGGAAAGCGCATGAGTGTGAACTTCCCGTGGAAAAATTACCCAGGAGGTAGGTTGGTCTGCCAGTCCTTCTCAAAGAGTTATTGCCAGGCTCGATTTTTGGCGTTTTCTCGTGTCCAGTCCTCGGTCGTCTCCTGGGGAAGGAGTTCGGGTTCAGTTCCTGAACAGCGTGTGGTGATCAAGCCGAAGTTTTTGCTCACCAGATTTCTTTTTTCGTGTGATAAACTTAAGAAGCATAGCACGACACGGAGCTACAATTCCATAAAAATATTTTGAAATGAACGATTTTTTATTGACGTAGTTTTAGTAAATTCGATTTTTAGTGATTCAGCTGTGACATTGCCCCTCTTGGCACGCTTGACAGCGTTTGGAGTCATGTGACTGGCGCATTCTTCCGTGTCTTTTACTATTGTTGGAGTCCTCCTGTGCAAAATCGTAGAAATCCTGGAAAACGAAGAGAAGATCATTTTTACTACAGATAGTACAATTTTATTAAGAATGACGCAAGCAAAACAGATGCGATCCCAGCGGCCCATATCAATTTATTATATTGAGCCACAAGTAAGTAGACTGAAAGAGAGAAAACTGTCTGAAGTGTGAGGAAATAATGGTGACCATGTCATAGTCGGTTTGAGTTTTGAATACGATTGGCTGAGAAAATGGCGTGAGTTTTTTATACCATAAACACAGCGTGGAAACCAAATGCAGCGGTGATTTAGTTTCTTTGCTCAATTGAAAATTGCTCTATTTCATTGATGATCTATAGACGTGTCCAGTTTCATTCAGAAGGTCGATAATAGCAGTTAGAACAAGTGATTTGTTTACATATACCACTACGCTTTTTCGGATTTTATAATCATCTTATTGACAATTTACTAAAAACCGTCAGATGAAAAACTTGATGTAAATCGGTGTGTGTCGAAAACGTGAAAAAACTGTACCACTCTTCCATACAAACTCACAATTTATTCGCTTGATTCAACAATTTTGCTACTACGCTTCGGTTGACTCCCACTCACAACTCTCAGCTCACTAGAAGGAAACACACTCAACGTCCTGTTGTAAGCACGTGGAGCAGTGCCATATATGAGACGATAAAACATGTGCTGCATACAGGTTTACTTAATTATGTATAAATAAACCATGAAATCTCTTATAAATGTCAATCAAATCGAGAATAATTAACGCATTGTACAGTTCCCCAACATGTGTAATCTTCTATTGACTGCTTGGAGGGCTGTAGAAATTTTACCCAAGGCTTATTTTCAGACGCATCGCCCTCATAGAAATGGGACGTTTTATCTGAGTAAAGAAGGGTTTAAGCTTCTTTCACGATAACCTGTCTGCAGGCCTGTGAGGCTATGTTCCAGCGGCATTGTAAGCGTGGTATTTGAATGTGGTATTCATGAGTATGGAATACACAAGGTATCCGAAAAAGTGACTATTTGCTGTTTTAATTTAAAGTTAATAATCTTCTTAGAGTTAAAACTACCTTTCCTATCTTTTTATGAACGTTTTCCAGAACTCTTTTGACCTCGTCCTCGTACCACAGCGGATTGATAAATGTCCCATCTTCACATATTTTGCACTGCTGACCGTACAGCCTGAACCTCAAGGAGTCTAAGAAGGAAAAAAAACTCATTTGTTGTCAATAATGCATCGCAAAAAGAATGAATAGATTTACCAAGAGAGGAAGCATTCTCAAGCCCAATATATTGTTTCAACAACTGAATCCCGGTTGAGGTCTTCCTTCACCTTTTGTATGTCTCGCTACCCTAGAATATTCTGGTGGAAATGGACGTTGCATAAGGTGTCCGCCTGAACAAAATTCTTGAATCAGGATCGGTTAAATCTAGTAATTGATCTAAAAACGGAATTGATCTCAAAATGACTCGAAGTGGATTAACTCAATGTGATCGTTTCCTTCAAGAGACTATAAACTTGTGTGTCAGTATGATGGATTCAACAAATTTATCAACAGAATTTTCGTTCGACTAAACATGAATTTCTTACATTTGTTTGTCTCCTTCGGTTCATCTTTTTGTCCTTTTTCTTCCGTCTTCAATTCTTTCTTGTTGTCTTTCTCGTCACTCTTCTTGTACCAAAATATAATCCTTCCCATCATTGAAGTCCACGAGTTATTGCAATCACAGAGAAATTTGACTTTGGCTTTATCCCTAAATTTTCTCCAATCCCTTGGCATTTCTTTGTCAGTCGGCTCCAGTGTCCACTCGTCCGGATTGAAGACCTTGAAGATGTCATCAAAGGTTGTATGCCAGAATTGTGACAATTTTAGCTGCGGTGTAGCGTTATCACCCCGTGAAGCCATGTTATACCTTATGGCTGATTTACAAAGCAACACAGGATTGTCTTTCTTCACTGAAAGAAAAAAAAATTAGAAAATTAAAGGCTATGGTTAAAATTTGTTTAAATGAACGGAAATAAAAACTACTTGTCCAGTTTTCTCGTTTTTAATTCAACAGCAATCTGCACGGCTTTTGTGACTGGCTTTACACCAATCTTAACTTACGCATCTAGAAAGGTACGGTTTTCTGTTTGATTATTTACACGTAGCAGTGAATTTTGTACTTTCGGCTTTTTACCTACGATAGCTAACATTTCACTTCCGGTCTACGAGGCTGTATTCTTATGCCTATCTCATCCTTCGTCGGTGTTTGTTTTTAAAAGACACCTACATTTATTGCTTAGCCGAGATTAAAAAAAAAGGGAACGTTTTACATTGAGATCTATCTTGCTGCCCGATGGAGAGCTTCGATGTAAGGTGCGTGTCTTCACTTCGCCGTGTTTTTTCTCATTGTATGAATTAATTATTAGGTGAAGACAACATCGAACATGTGTACAACTCAAATAAACATTTTGACTTTGAAATCTGAGTTAAGAAATTAGCTTACATAACTATTCACCATCTATCTGTGTGATTCACAGAGTTAAAGATCTCGATTTATATCTTACCTTGCTTTTAGAGGTTTCGGTTTCTTCCAGTAGAGAGCGTCGACGCCGGAGCTTTCAGATCCAGTCGGCTAGACACAAATTTTCTGGGTTAAATTCAAATTACTTCCACCTGTATTTACTGTAGACAGTAATGCGCCGATTTCTTTTTTTTTCCACTTTTTTTAACGTAGCTTCTACTCTAGATCGCTGAATCATAACTATGATATCAGCCAAGAACGATCGATGATGTTATTTATACGATTTAGATTTCCGGTTACTAAGAAAAGCTCTGATTCCGGGAAAACACCGCTGGGGTTTCTCCCAGTCTCTTCTCTACTTGAATGTGTGATGCTGTTCAACACATCTGATTGGCTAGTGGCTTGCATGAAGGAGTGCCGTTTTGAAAATGTATATCAACTTGTATTACTTGTTTTGATGCAGTTTCTACACTAGATCGCTAAATTATAACTATGATATTAGCCGAGAAAGATGACGTTATTTGTGCAAGTTCGATTTCCAATTTCATAGAAAAAGCCCTGGTTCCGGGAAAACACCGCTGGGGTTTTCCCTGTTCTCTTCTCTATTCGAATGTGAGATGACAGCAGCTGGGAACTGTTGAACACATCTGATTGGCTTATAGGAGGGAGTTTCGTTTTGAAAATAAATATCAACTTGTATTACCGACAAATAATATACATTTCTTATAACCAAACTTAATGACCTCCGTCTTTCTTAGAAAGCAACGCACCATTTCCGGTTACTTATTCAAATATGTACATACCACAAATTATATCAGTTTGTTTGGCAAGAAATGGAGAAAATATTCTCCGTTTTCAAAGGAGATAGCATTATTCAACTAAAATTTACTTCAATTGAGACGTGTTGGAGAGGTCTTCGCTGAGAAGGAGGTCGCAGAAGGTGAAATATCTAAACCCACCCTCCCGACGGATCGAAAATTACCTCAGTTTCATGCAAATTTGTGCAGTCACGTATGGTTTTCTGAGAAAGCAGAGAGCAGTTTCCGGGTAGCTTTCTTATAAGAAGGACTTCGCTCAAACTTCAATTCATTCATTTAAATCAACGTGTTTCCCAGCAGAAAACTGACGATTTTTTAAACTATTTCGCACGGTCCAACCTTGAAGCAATTTTGTACGTGTTCGCGGAGATTTTAACGCGAATCGACAGGTAAGGTTACTAATTGATAAAATCATTGATTACGGTTTCTAGTCACCCACAAATAATTTCAACTGCCAGTGTTTATCAGAAGTTAGGCAGTTGATCTATGACGGTTGCAATTAGTGTTTTTGTCTTTCCAGTTCAGCAAGGTTAAAGCAACTCGCCCTTCTCATTTGTGAAACTCTTCGAAGGTTTCGAATTATAACATCGATTGGTCTTTCGTGGTTCAGCTTATCAAGCTATCATGGAATCTATGTATACTAATAATGTCTGACTTTTATAAAAGGAATCTTTTCAGCCGTCGTTCTGCTAAAAATATTACCCGTATGATTCAATTTTCACTCTGTAAACAAGCACATTTGCCTATACCAGTAGCTTCGGTTCTGACATTTATTTGAGATTTCGTTTCGCAATGATTTGACGATTCTGTTTTGAAGACTTCGAAGAGCATGACGCTTTAGAAGGCAATCGTTCACAGTTGTGCACATTGTTGTATACCTTTAGTTAATTTACGCTCGACTGTAAGCAAATCTAGCTTAAGTTTCAGTTTCGTCGGCGGTTAATTTAACCGGCCGGCATTTTGCACTTACGGTCTGCGCCTAGACATGCACAGTAAAAACGGATTATGTTTCCTTTACGTGGATTGAGTAAGGAATTGATAAATAGAACGATGCAAACGTTGCCCTTAGTCAGAACTGTCTGAGTTACATGTGTAAGAAAATTATCGGTTTCATATATTCCAAAATAGATTCACCACTTCCTTCATGTGTAGCGGTGTGCGAAGATTGAATCGGAATGATCATATTTCAATGTTAATTTTAATCCGGTTAATTTTAAACCGGTGAATTTTTGTTAAGAGTTGAAGCGTGTAAACCGGCAGCAAAGGTAAGCTGAGTGACATCATTTGAAATGCGCTGGTGTGATTCCTTGTTCATCGTATACGGAAAGTTCACAATCAGACACATTTCGTGTATGTCATGGACTAAAGAATATGAATGCCCGCGGGTCGGAATTTTTGAACAAATTTTTCTGTTGCTCAATATTACAACTAGCATTTTTTAAAATTGGTTTTCACTGTCGAAAACCAAACCTTAAATGTGTAACTTTGTTTAAGGTAGTCTGGAAATTTTACAATAAGGGTTACCTCATCATTCATTATAATTTCGCTTTTTTGTTCAAACTTTGGTATTAATTGTTTGGGGATTAATCATTAGTTGTAGACATTGGTTCAGCGCTGTCTGAGCTCTTATCGACAATGATATTCGTCATCACAGCGGTCAAATGTTGGCGACTCATTAGGCGCAGGCGAGTGAACGATTTGTGTCTTACCACAATATCGACGACTATTTCAGTGCGCGACCATTGCGTGACACGTTGACGTGACAAAGACAAATTGGCTAATCAAATTGCGACATTACTGCTTTAATTGTGGTTAAAAAACATTGACCTGATCCCCCCATAAAGCTCTGTACTATGAATATGTCCCCTCCCTCTTCTATAGCAGTTAATTAGCGGTTAATTTGCTACGGTTTCCCTTTAAATACTCAGCGGCGACACCGATCCCCCTATGAGCCCCCTGAAAAATATGTCACCCTGAAAAATATGTCACCCCACAAAATATCCCCTTTCCCTCACCCCCCCAGGGATAAATACGGACTGACTCCTCCATGGTCTGTTTCATCATTGCAGATAGTAAACCATGTCTGGTGAAGTCACCGAAACACCTGTCGCAAAATATGGCCAAAGTAGTGAATTTGGCGTCGTTCTTGACTTTATTCAAAGAATGATAAGTAACGACACTTTACGCCAAGCCTTCAACATTCCACATCTGGTCATGGTCGGTCGGCAAAACATGGCAAAAACCACTCTGATAAACCGTCTGATCGGGCGATATCTTCTCCCAATGCGCCGCAATGAAACCGCGAACACCTTACAGGCCCGCACTACATATCCCATAATACTCAACCTAAGAAACGGCAAGAGGAGCCTAGTGGAGGTTAAATGCGATATACCGGGTATTGGGGGGGCTGTGGAGAATCCTAACGATGATACCGTGGAGACATTTCTTAACCAAATCACAGCACATTTACCAAAGGAAGAGGGAACTCCAATTTCGAAAACCCCTGTTAATGTTACTTTGCAAGGTAAGATATATTAATTTAACTAGAATTCAGATTTCACATATCGATCTCATTTAAAGAGATCGATATGTGAATATCGTTGTCGTTTTATCATAGCAGATAGCAGTTCGCATTGAGTGAATGTGAAATAAACGAGAAGTTTTTTAACTGCTTTTTGTTTCCTGCCAGTCTTGAAAATTCCTTCATTCAATTCTATAGAAGTTCTAAGTCCATTCTGAAATTTAAACTTAATATATCTTGCACTGTTCAGATCATTTCGACTTCGTACTCTTTCCTCTTCTCCAGGCCCCGAATTCACGACTCTTACCTTGGTCGACCTTCCTGGCGCTCATTTTGCCAATGACGATCCACGCATGAACCTCGTCACTCAAAATTTAGTTTTGGAATACATCGAGAAAAACACTAACAGCATTATCGTCATAGTATCTGAAGTAGGGGACCCCACAGGTGACAGTGCAATAAACCTTGTCATGCAAAAAGCCCCAGATTTTAGGAGCCGCACAATCTGTGCACTTACCAAGCCAGATAAGTTGAGAGAATCCGATGACATGGGGAAAAGGGTGGCCATGAATGGATCCAGCTTCACACTGGATGATAACCGATTCATTGTACTGCGAGGTAAAATATGATTGTTCAGTTTGTTCCACTTTGAAATGAGCCCATAACTTAGCTTACACCAGTAGTTAGGGACTTGTAAGGTATTAGTTAAAACGTTCTTCTACTGAGGGTCGCAAAAGCATAGCTAAAGTAGTCACATCGCTTCCTGATGACAAGGGAAATATCACAATATCCCCTGCAATAAGAACAAGGGCAAACACGTGTAATAACCTGAAGAGTGGAAAACACAAGAAACCAAGGAGTCACGATTGGTAGTCTGGCACCTGATTGATCGAGGGTGTGTTTTTTGTAACCAATCCAGCTCGAAGGGCAGTGAGACGAAACGAAAGAAATACATGATTTCTTTCTCCGGGAAAACTTGATCTACTGGACAGGAATGTATTTTGTGTGATTCAGGTCTAATTTAATTCGATAAAATTTATGGGCATTTCTTCAGCTTTTTCTTCAATATAACATTCAGGGAAAGATGGCACAGATCCAAAAGAGAAGGACTGGGACGCTGAAACGACTCGTGTTCAAGAAAAACTATGGTTTGCGCGGCATCCTCAGTACAAAGACATTCAACATGTCTGTGGAATTGATCGACTCATGGACACCATGATCTCTTTACTGGCTGAAAAGATGATCACAGAAATTCCTATTCTGGTGACACAAATGAGGAGGCGAAAAAAAGAGGTTCCAAAATCGTTTGTTAGAAGGGATTTTTTGATTACTGCCAGGCTAGCACCATTGGGAGACCACTAGAAATTTTTGCAAAAAGCTGACCGCTGGAGCCTCACCCGGACCAGGACTCACGGTCTTAAGGGAAAATTTTATTGGTTGTCGAAAATAATCCAAATTTTCTCTGATTTTTTTTCCTCTTTGTTTAGTGATTGCCATTATGGCTCCTAGATCCGTAACCACCTGATGAATGATAATGTGATAATGATAGTGTCGTGTCTTAGTATCACAACTTTTTGATCCAATAAGGTGGACGATATACTTGAGGAACTAGAGGACAGCGAGGTACCAGAATCGAGCGAAGGCAAGGGTGGAGTGGCCATGAAACTGAAAGAAAATCTAATAAGAGAGTTAAATAAACTTCTTTTCAACAATACTTCTAACACAGCTGGAGGGGAGCGTGTCAGGCAGCTGTTTAATTCATTTCACCAGGAAGTTTTCAGGGTGAGTGTCTTTGGCTTATAGTCTTTAGTGTCTTGTTATAGGTGAGTAGTCATTTATCACAAAGTGATGGGCGAAAATTTTACTTATAGTACGATATATAAGGGAAATTTAACTTATTCTACATAACGACAATAATAATTATTTTAAAATAAAGCACTTAGAACAATCCTAGCATTCAATTGTTTTTAATTTTAGCTTTCCAAGTTACACTCGTTCGTGAATTATACTTGTAGGTGAAGAAAGAACTACTTAGTCAAACATCTTCTTATACATCACTGAAAGCACGACTTTTACGATCGGCATGAATACAGTACAAAGCACTCAGAAAGACTCCAGCATTCAATTGTTTCTTTTTTCAGCCTTTCCGATCATACTTGCAGGTGTAGTAAGAGCTACTTGAGTCAAACATCTTTGTTAACCACAGGAACAAAGAACAGAGCGAAAAAAAACCTAAATTTTCCCAGAGCTCCAACTATGAATAGAAATTGAATTTATGGTCTAAAACTCTTTCAAAAGGGGAAATTGGGCATGAGATACGCCGAACTAAAGCATTGGCTAAGGGAGTTATTATCACCTTTTTTTGGATAAAATTTGTCACAGGTGGATCCTTTGGAGTTGCGTAATGACGATGAAATACGAAGACAACAAAGAAAATTGGAGGGCGTGGCTGCCCCTCTTGGAGACAGCAGTGAAAACAGTCAGCTGCTGCAGAGGCTTCTGTATGAGAAGTATACAGGTATTAACTAAGAGCTTCTTAAACTTTCTGTAACAAAACATTTGTTTCTGGTTAAGCTAATTTGGAAAATTTCAGGGTAGGAGGCTGAAAAGCTCATAGTAAATATTCCTTTCATAGAGTTATTTTCGTCCCGTTTCCGGATAGTGCAATTTTCAATGAGCGTCGAAAGTGTTCTAAATTTTAAAGTAGACCCTCCCCTCTGGGTACACTATTGGGACTTGAAAAAGTGCCTCATGAATGGAGTTTTCCCTTCATTGAAGATAACAAGTTTAAAGGTTATTTAGTGGATGCTCATTTCAGGTTACATTTCGGGGCTCGGAAAAGCTTCCCTTTAATTTAAGTGTACTTTCAATAAACTTTAGAGGAAGAAAAGTCATACCTTGGCCCCTCTCTCAAGGGTATACCTTTGGTTCTGAAATAATGTCCCCTTAATATAGGTGTCATAAAGGTAAGTTCTTAGACTGTTTTTCAATGGAACGATGCAGTCAATCACTTTTCTGTTTTTTCGATAGGAGTACAAGCCAATGGTAAACCAATCACGCTTCTGAGCCCAGTTGATAGGTTGCTACCCCTGTCAGAGAAACTTGTCAGAAATGTCGAGGCAACTTTGCGAGATATCGTCCAAAAGGCTATCGAACAAGCCTTGTCGAAGTTTCCCACACTCAAACAAGCAGTTGAAGCGAAAGTTGTCAGCAAGATTTTTGACAAGAAACGCGAACAGACTACGGAATTCATCCGACAATTCCTTGAAATGCAGAAAAAGAGCACTGATATCGTTTTCGCCCCAATCCCCACACCTCGAGAGATCAGTGTCTGGGAAGGGTTTCCTCTGGTAGATCATAGGAAACCTCATCCATGCATGACGTCAAAGATGACAAGTCATATGAAGTACCTTGCGAAAAATCTCTACCCTGAGAAGCTGCTTCAAGAGATAGACGGTTCTGGGTCACACGGTCTCATGTATAAGGTGAGAACTGAGAACTTTTAGGGTAATTTGCATGATTGAAACTACAACCGAAGCCATGCGTAACTGTGTTCATCATTTTATTTAAAACATCCGTACGCCTACGGTACTAAACACGAGTAGGAAAATACATTTTAGAGAACGGAAAGTTACAAATAAACTCACAATAAAGAGAAATATTAACCTTAACGGTGCATAGCTTTATTGGCAAAAAACGAAAACGATAATGCTGCTTCTTGAAAAGTGAACGTAAACATTGATCCTTATGAATTAATTTATTCACAAAACTTACAAATTACTCGACGTAATTACGTAACATTAAGCAACGGTACAAACATCAACCATAGGTACACAAAATAACTGATGAAACGTACCAACGCTAGAAGGTAATTAACGCGTAAACGAAATTCACACAGAAAACAGCATGGTGATAAGTTTCGCGATTAAGAAGAAAGAAAGCATCTCGAGGTTAAGTCCAGTTTCTTTAAATAGAGTAAATTTAAATGGCCAATTACTAGTCGCTTGCTTAGACACTTTCTGATCCACTACTGGTTGTTGTAAGGTAAGATTATGATATAAAAAATTTTAAATTGACATTGTAACAGCGTGCTAATGCGTGGGTTGAAGCCTCCTATCAGTTGGGGATGGGTTTGGCAGAATTTTCGATAGTTGGTGAAAATTGTCGTCGGTCCTTACTCTAGACAAACAACATTTAAATTTCTTTTATGCGTTAAGTTAAAAGTAAACTTAATTTTTGTAAGCTTTGCGCACAAAATTGGAATATGTGGGTATCCCTCGATAAGAAAATGGCTAAACTGCAGAATAGTCTGCCACTCATTTACATGTCATTAAATAAGAATAGCGTCTATTGTGTTATGCCTCGATCTTCAAAGCCTCCCGACACATATAAATGAGGGGGATCAAAGTGGCAGGGTATTTAGAGAGACACTATAGAAAGCTCTATCGTTCTTTTCCTAGGAACAGGAGGAGATAAAGAATGTAAAAAAGAACGTGGTGCGATGCTTCAACGTGCTTAAAATGAATGTGTGTGACACAGTCCCCCGCTGCATCCTGCATTTCTTCGTATCACAGTTAGTGGATGATCTTGACCGCGCTTTGGAGAAAGAAAACTTAGTCGAGTTCTTGGAGGAAAGGAAGGACATCCGGGACAAGCGCATCCTGTGTAGGAAACAGTCCCTCGCTTTGGAGAATGCGCTGCCACATACACAAGACGTCCTGCATAAACTACTGCGCATGAAACAGGGATCTCCTCAAAAGGACCGGAAAATGTAACTGAATAGAATGTTTTCATTACTTAGCCTTTTCAAGAAATAATTATCTAGCTTAGGGTTTCTTTTAATTTTCGTATAAAATTCTGAATATCATCGCCATACCCGGTTGCAATAGGTATAATTTAAAAATTCATTTAGTTATAAACATTTTATGTGTATTCTTTGAAGGAGTTAGTTCTGAATTATGCTCAACGTAATAGCGTTAGTCAATGTTCAAAATTTTTTTCATATAAGTACTAGTGAGCTGCACACAGCAACAAATCTTAGATTACTTTTTAAAATGATTTTTAAAGAAGTATTAAACTCTTCCTTATTAGCTCTTTGATTTTTAAACTTAGTAGCGTTTAGAATCAGAGCCAGGTGATTATTTTTAATTATACTATCTCACGCTCTAAGGGGAATATTTAAAAAGCTCAACATAGCTTCCTGAGATCTTTACCATCGTAATATTTGGAAAGTTAGCAGATCTAAATGTAATGCACCAACTGAAAGACAATTGAATTGTCAGTCATTCAAAAGGAAACAATAAAGGCAAGTTTAGCAGTGTGGAGTAAACCATAGTCTCTGTGTGGACTCTTCTCTCCAATACCTGAGAGAGTAGATCATTGGTAGACGTGCTAGTAAACGTTGGGTTTTAGCCACCTATCTACTTTACCAGGTTTTCCGCGAAATTTTAAAACGAGGGAAGCTTTTACCAGCGTCTTCTGTGTTTACGGTGCCTCATGTGAAGGTCATGTGTCCAAGATCTCCAACTTCTGAGGGTAAACATTGAGTGTCTTAACAGGGGTGGGTGTTTGTTTTCTCATAACTTAGGTTCTTGAAATTTAATTCCTGTTTAAACCTTTGGAGACTGGAGATTCCCCACAATAGCCCTATTAGTCTGGGTGCTAAAGTTATTCCGTGGGTATTTTTGGAAGAAAGCAAGCCAGTGGCCTAACATGGTTCACTAGACCACAAGGAATCTAAAAATCGTTGTTGACAATTTTGTTAAGCGATTAGACGGTAATTATGGGGTATTGAAAAAGGACCTACCTGATCCAGCATGGAAACGAGGCTGAGAGGCTACAAGGGGCCATTATTTCTCTCCAATTCAGTGAAACCCACCCAAATTCACTAGATACAACAAGTAAGCAACCCTGAAGCCAAAAAACTAGTTTATTTTATTAAAAAGGGTCACGTGATCGATCTAGCATGAAAGCGAGGCTAGTAAGTTTAGCATGAAAGTAACATTAGCCCATACCGCGGACTCGTGTCCTAACTCCTGAAATTTAATTGCGAAACAGTCCAGATGCCAGGAAATCAACCGTGTTTATTAATGAAAGTCACGTGATTGACTAAGCATGAAAGCGAGGCTCATAACTCGCGATTAATGACATGAAAACACTTATTCTTGATGCTGGCCAAAATCGCCTTAATTTACAAAGCTGTGATCTTTAAAGCCAACCAAGAGGGCTGTTTACACTAAATTTCTGCTGTAACATCATGAACTAACGATAACAACGAGGCTTATTAATTACATTAAGCCTTACTCTGTCCCGTAAACCATAAATAATAATAGCAATCGCTGGTCCTTGGTGAGATTAAAATATACAAACTATACTATCACCGTGTTAACTTACTAGAAAAAATTAAATGCTTTCAACTGGGCACAAAGTTGTGTTAAGTTGTCAGTCATCTTATATCTTTCATATTTCTTACCGATATATCGAAGGTAACGTTAACCTACAAAGTAAGATAGCTTCATTTACAGGAACACATAAAAATGTATCAGCATTAATTCGAGGTCCGGATCCATCTGTTAATTTTCTTTATTCTTCATGTCATCCTATTCGTCATCACATTCTTCATCGTCATCTACCACATCACTGAAAACATTCTGGCAGGGTTAATCCTCTTCATCACAGCAAGAGCCAAGGTCTGTGCATGGCAATCCATTTCTGCGGCACTGGCATCGGTTGCTTGCGCACTGCTTGGTGCATCCGCATTTGACTAGCTGAATTATGGCCTCTGGTGCTGGCAGCAGCCTTGTCATTACTGGAAACCATCTGTTGTCACTTTTCTCCCACCCATAGTTTTCAGGAGACGGAATGTCAGGGTTTGCCACAACATCGTTGTCCCAAACAATAGCTTGATAGTGGGCTCGTAGAACAGCTTGAAGAAGAGCACCTCGGGTTGGTGGCAGTCTTTCTGACTGTGCTTGCTTCTTACGAAATAACAACCATCGAAGTTCTTTCACGGTGGTAAGCGATGTATTTGGAACATAGAGTTCGCAAACAAACTTCTCAATGGCCTTTATGGTTTCTTCAGATGGTGTTAATGTTGTTCCCAGCTTAGCCATCTCTCTGACAACATCTTCATCAACATTCAGATATTCTTTCCAACACAAAGGTTTTCCATGGCCTGAAAAGCATCCGGTGTTATCTGCTCCACTGAGTGCATGGAACGCGGGAAGAGCAGCTGTCCTGGCTTCCCCGAGAGCCTGAACTATTGGTTCTAGCCTAATTTCTCTGCGGTTGCGCCCCTTTCCTGTAACGAATGAAACATTGCTACACAGCTCTGGAAACCGTCTTAAAGCAAGAACAAAGACATCAGTGTCAGGGGAGTGGACATGGATCTCCATTGCACCATCCGATGTGGCATCAAAGGCATGAAGGATGATCTTTGTGTCCGCTTCTTCTTGGTTGCTCTGAAGATGTCCAACATCTTTGAAGGTCGCCTTACATTCACTGCCCCATGCAACAAGAAATCGCCGACCACTCTGTCCCCTGAAGTGCCTGAATGCTTTGTCTGCGAGGTAGGTGGTGAGTTTCATCTTCGTCTTCGTATGCGACAGAAGCTTCTTCATCGAAAATCTTGAGATGTTGGTGGAATCTGTGATTCGATAATAGATGGGATCCTGTCCTCCTTGCCTTTTCTCTCTGGTGGCTTCTTTTAACGACATGGGTAAGTCATACCGATCAAAAATCAAAGAATATATTCTAATGTAAAATGCTTCATAAAGTGCCTGCTTATTAAAAAAAATAGAATAGGAATGCCAAAAGAATATATATATTTTTTATAAATATGGAGGTTTTCTTCCCAAAATTTTAGGCCTGGGTTTTAAGTTAGCAGCCTTGTTTCCTTAATTAATAAAAAAAAAAAAAAGCAAAAACAAAACAAAACAAAAAAACAATTTTCTGGCATCAGAACTGTCTCATAATTATATTTAAGGAGTTGGGCCACGAGTCCGGGATATGGGCTGACCTTCATTTCATGCCCAGCTTACAGCCTCGCTTTCATGCTAGAATGAATCACGTGACCTCCGCTAATGAATTAAACTAATCCGTTGGCTTCGGGGTTGCTTGCTTATTGTACCTGGTGAATTTGGTTGAGGTTCCCTGAATTAGAAAGAAATAATGGTCCTTTATAGTTTTTTAGCCTCATTTTCATGCTGCATCAGCTAGGCCCTTTTTAAACACGCCATAATTATCCTCTGAACGCTTAACAAAATTGTCAACAACGTTTTCAGGAATCCTGGTGGTCCAATGAACACTACTAGGCTAATGATTTGCTTTCTTCCAAAAAAGCCTACGGGAATTATTTATCAGACATATGCTCCTGGACTATATTGAGGACACTACTTTTGTAATTACCGTGGTTAGACGTGATTTTCATTTTACAATTGTTTTCTCAAAACGTCATCTTCCACATACGATAGGGGCGGCAGTTTAGGTGAGTTTTCACATCGAGCACAACTTCGCTCACCTCTGACCACGTTAGCATCCCTCCACCAATTACTTTGTAGAAAGTGCGTTTAAAGAGGCCCACCATGCGCTCCAAACTAGCCGCCCCACCAGGGTGCTCGGCTCAGGTTGAATCTCCATGTGATCTTCTTCGATGCTAGGTAACCTTGCATCTGCCTGTCTTTCTGGATTTCTTTCATCAGTTTTGTCGCTCCCACAAAAGTCCTTTCATTGTCTGAGAGAATCTTCGAAGGTCGTCCTTGTTCAGCGATGAAACGTTTTAGGCTTGGCATGAGGGTAGTGGTTTCTAGATTTGGTAAGACTTCTAGGTACAAGGCTTTCGTTAGACTGCCGGCATAAAGCACCAATTAATTTCTTATGTTGTGAGAGGACCCCTTGTTCTACTTGCTCTTATTTCTCTAGCATTTTTCCCAGTATGAGTTCTTCGCAATAAGTTCGTCGAGCTCATCGTCAGATTTCACGGCCAAACAGCTCCTTTGTAGTTTTCGCCTCTCGGTTGGATTCCTTACTGGGTGCGGTGACAAGGTTTATTGACCATTTCCTAGGGTCACTAAGCCACTCAGTGGTCCACTCCGTCATAGTTGGTTCTCTTTAGATACCAGTCCACCACGGCTGGCAAGATCTGCAGAATTATTTTTAGTTGGTACTTGCCGTCAGCTAACCTCAACATGCTTTCTAATCTTCCTTACTCGGTTAGCCATAAACTGCTCGTAGTCTCCTCCGCCTAATATCCAATGTAAGGCAACGCTTCTGTGGAGCCAACAGTGTAGGGAAGTTATTGGGAATCCTTGAAGCGCGTCTTGCACGTTTCTCAAGAGGTTCACAGCTATGTGACCAGAGATCAGTTCTCGGCGAGGTATAGTTAGTACTTGCTTTGCTAGTCTTTGATTCTTGCCGTCCAACCAATGAAACCGTAGTGCATTTCGGTCTTGCTCGCGGATACGCGCTTGAAGAAATGCCTTACGAATATCGCCAGAGAGGGCCATTACAGGAAACATTCCCCTTAAAAGTACTTTCCAGAACTGGCTCCGTAGGGGTGGTCCAACTTCTGGGCAGTCGTTTAGGGAGGGAGCTAAGTCATAAGCTCTTGCTGAGGCATCGTACACAATCCGCATCTTAGTAGTTTCGGCGCTCTCTTACGACAGTCTTGTGGGGGATGTAGAATTTTCTTTCAAATGCTGGCATCTCTGCTTCTTCTGTAACTCCTTCCTGTAGCTGTTCTTGGATGATTGCATCATACTTGTCAAGCTTTCCTGTTTTCTTCTGTCGTTGAACCAAACTTCAGGCTTCCCGACTTGTTGGAGGGTAATGGAGGATGATCTCCTTTCCAGGGAAGGCCGGTCTCTTACCAGCTTTTAGGGCTGCGGCTCAGCTGTTCGAGGAATTCTCCATACACCACCCTCTGATTCCCATTAGGTTTGTCTTCAAAGTCTAAGGACGTCCATGCGGCAAAGCTCTTCATAACTGGTTGAAGTCGTCCGGGTTAAGAACATGCTGTCAAGGTTTTGCTCCGTCCCGGGCGACATAATAGTCCACCCAAAGAGAGTGTACTCGACTTCAGGCTCACCAATGGCTCCAGTATGCTGGGTTGTTGACGTTTTAATCTTCGCGTAATTACTCGCGCTCAGAATAACATGAACCGGAAGTAAGCTCTTTGTGTCAGTGTCTTCTATAGTTACGTCTTTCAGATGACGGTATTTTCCGATCATTTCCTTGTAGTTCGGGTTTCCACGCACAACATTTCAGCACGGCCTACTCTGTTTGCACTGAGAGGAATGATATAGTTTCATTTTGTGTCACTCACTAGCACGTTGTAGGTTTCAGTTCGCTTTGTAACAGTGCCCACAATAGTTTGTATTCGGCGCGTGAGAGTGCATGACGGTGCAAGATTTAATCGATCCAAGATGTATCCTGAAGCATAACAGTCCGTTGCCCCGGTATCTAAAAGAGCTCTTCAAGTCACGCCATTCACTTTCACGAGCACAACGGAGTGGCGCACTTTCTCTCCTTCTTGGGTCGCAGTTAACACCACTCTACCGTTGTTTGTTGTTTGGCGTCGAGCTGTTGTCGAGTGATCGCAAATGGCGAGTGATGCGCGGCTAAGGCATTGAGATGCACTATGTTGTGTTCCAGTGCAGTTAAAACACAAGCGTTTCCTTTGTAGAATTCGTCTTCGCTCTGCTTGAGATGTCACGCTGTCACATTACCAGGATCTGTTAATCACGCGATCGCAGTGAACACACGCTTGTCGTGGGATTGATCCGCGATCTTACGCGTAGAAACAACTTTCGCGGGGAATACGAGGAGGACGCGGCGGAAGTGGAGGGCGAGGATGCTGAGCTGGAGGCAGTGATGGAAAGGTCCCGTGAACCGACTCATTTACTTTCATTGTATAGATGGCTTTCCATTCTTCTAGCTATTGCATTAGCTCCTCGAATCCCCAATCTTTCCATCCTGGTTTCCCATTCACGAGATCTGCTTTTATGCTTCCACAACTGCGTTAGCCTCCCCGCGCGTTAGAACAAAAAGTTGAAGCTCGGCATCGAGAGCCTTGAGTTTAGGTTCTATAGTTGGAGATAAAGGGTCCCGTCGGAGATGCCATTAATGTGGGGAATTGGTAAGGAACCCACACTGTCGCTTTTCTCTTCTAGATTTTTCATTCTCTCTTTTTAGATTCTCTCGCATGCACAACAAATTATCTCAGACTGACTAAAACTACAATCAACTGCTCCTTTATCGTATGGACACACCTTGATCAAAGGTAAGCTGATTGGCTATAAAAGATCTTTCAGACAAAAGATAAACAAACTCATTCATTAGAGCAGACAGAACGTACGCTTGATTTCCGGCCAGATATTCCACAATCATTACATCAACTTAACTTTAATCAATACTAATAATACTGTTTCCGATATTGCCGCAATGAATCGCGAAATCGCGCGCTGGATTTGTAGCCGCCCGGTCATTTTGAGCTTGGATTTTTCGCTTCTCGGATCGGTCGTTCGGAAATGGAGCGTGCAGCTTTGTCCTTCTCTTGTGTAGTAAACCTAGAAATGAATAACTCCCTAAAATGGCTTCTTTTCAACATAGTAAGCGGTCAGGTGACAAGCGATGCTCTGTAGAAGTAAGGTGAGGTATTGTTATTGAGAATTTGACTGTATTTTTTTATTCATAGGAGCGGTCGTAAATATTTTCCTTCAAACTCTTATAATTTCGCCATGAATCTTATTTCGCAAGATGATCATTATACAGCTTGGGCCGCCTGTTGTTTGCTTGCTATGTATATTACAGTGCGTTGCTATGTGGTATCCAAGCAGGTGATGAAGTCCTGCAAAGAGCCTATTCAGTCGTTCACTTAAATCAAGGTGTTTCCCGGCAGGAAATTGAATATTCCGCACGGTTCAACCTTAAAGCAGTTTTTACGTGTCCGCGTAACAAAAGGTAAGGCAACTAACTGATAAGAGTGTTACATAATTGATTATGGTTTCTAGTCGCCCACATTGTAAAATACCACAAATTATTCCGTGGTTCAGGAGTGCTTATGAAGCTGTTATGGAACCTATGTATACTAACAGCGTCTAGTTATTATAGTAGGAGTCCTTTCAGCCGTCGTTCTGCTGAAAATATTACTCGTTGGATTCAACTTTTGCAATGTAAACAAGCACACTTGTTCATAAACAGAAGCTACGGTTCTTACATTTGATTGAGGTTTTTAAATGAAAGAGGTCGTGAATCTATTTCGGAAAGACGAAACCGATAATTTTCTTTAACAATGAACTCACTTCAATCTGAGGGTAACCTATCTAATTGCAAAATGCGCGGATTAAATTTACCACGAAGGGAACCAAAATTTAAACATAACTCAGTTGAATCTGAGGGCAGCTTTATCATCGTTTTAATTATTAATTCCTTAATTAATCCGCGTAAAGGAAACATAATCTTTTTTACAGTATATATGCAGGCGCAGACGCAATTCCAAAATGCGCCAACTAAAATTTATCGCGAGGGAACTAAATCTTTAGCTAGATTTACCTATCGTTGGGCGAAAATTTACTAGAGGTATATAACAATGTGCACAACTGTGAACGATTGTCTCTTCAAGCGTCATGTTCTCCGAAGTCTTCATAATTAAATTATCAAACCTTTGCGAAATTGAATCTCAAACAGATGTCAGAACCGTAGCTTCTGTTTATGAACAAATGACCTTGTTTGCATTGCGAAAATTGAATCATACGGGTAATATTTTCAGCAGAACGACGGCTAAAAAGATTCTATTATAATGGCCAGACAATATTAATATACAAAGACTCTATAGCTATAACAGCTTGAGAAGCACTTCTGAAAGACCGATCAATGTTGATGTTTAATACCTTCAATACCTTCCGCCGGACCGCCTCTAGAGAGACTGCGTCTTAATTCACAGTTTTGCCCATTGTTATATACCGTTAGTAAATTTTCGCCCAACTATACGCAAATCTAGCCTAAGATTTAGTAACCCTTGCGGTAAATCAAAAGGTCCAGAAAATGGCAAGCAAAAGTTCAACCAAACAAGACGAAGAAGCTCTTACGCATCTTTCGTGTTCTCCAAACTTCCCGCGTGCTTCATATCTCGATGAACGCATGCTGACATATGAACCAATTGTTAATTGTCGAAGAATCAAACGTGTACGACTGACCTTTCTTCCTATTCGCTAACACAATGACAGTTCTGACAGTTGACTTTGAAATGGTTTCTGGGGCGCACACTCACGATAAAAACAAGCAATATTATTTCTGTTTTCTTTTTTTCGCGATTCGTGCGATATCGGTTTTCTGGCGCAATTTAACGCGAAATTCACGCGTCAGGTAGTGAGTTTTCCTGAACACATTTCTTGTATGTCATGAACTAAAAATATGGAAGCTCGCAGGTCGGATTTTTTTAACAAATTTTTCTGTTGCTCGATAGCACAATTTATTTACATTGGTTTTCGTTGTCGAAAACCAAACCTTAAATCTGTGACTTTATTAAAGGTAGTCTGGAAATTTTACCACAAGGGTTGCCTAATAATACATTATAATATCCGTCGTCACAGTGGTCAAACTGTTGTGGACTCACAAGGCGCAGCCGAGTGAACGATTTGTTTTTTTTACCTCGGCATCAACGTCAAACAAAACAATTCTTTCAGTTTGTGGCCATTGCATGACGCGTTGACGCGACAATAGCAAATTGGCCAATCAGGCTTCGACATTACTCCCCTTTGTGGTTAAAAAAAAAAAAATGAAACAATAAAAAGAACGTTTACCTGATCCCCCATAAGATCCTGTGCTATGCAATGCCCCCTCCCCCACTCATCAGCAGTTAATTGGCGGTCATTTTCCACAGTCCCCCTTTAAACTCTTTGGTGAAACTGATCTTCATCTCTGCCCCATGAAAAACATGTGACCCCATAAAAGATTCCCTTCCCCCCTACCGCCCGGGGATAAATAAGGACTGACCCCTCAATTGTCTGTTGCATCATTGCAGATAGTAAACCATGTCTGGTGAAGTCATCGCAACACCTGTTGCGAAATATGGCCGAAGTAGTGAATTTGGCGTCGTTCTTGACTTCATTCAAACTATGATAAGTGACGATACTTTACGCCAAGCCTTCAACATTCCACATCTGGTCATGGTCGGTCGGCAAAACATGGCAAAAACCACTCTGATAAACCGTCTGATCGGGCGATATCTTCTCCCAATGCGCCGCAATGAAACCGCAAACACCTTACAGGCCCGCACTACATATCCCATAATACTCAACCTAAGAAACGGCGAGAAGAGCCTCGTGGAGGTGAAATGCGATCTACTGGGTCTAAGGGAAGCCGCGGAAAATCCCAAGGATGATGCCGTGGAGACATTTCTTATCCAAGTCACAGCACATTTACCAAAGGAAGAGGGAACTCCAATTTCGAAAACCCCTGTTAATGTTACTCTGCAAGGTAAGATATATTATTTTAACTAGAATTCAGATTTCACTTATCGAAATCATTTAAAAGTCCTTTTTTCCCTGCCAGTCTTGCAAATTCTTCATTCAACTTTATAGAAGTTCCAAGTTCATTCTGAAATTTAAATTATCTTGAACTGTTGAAGTATTGAAGTAATTTCGACTTCGTGCTCTTTCCTCTTCCTCAGGCCCTGAATTCACGACTCTTACCTTGGTCGACCTTCCCGGCGCTCATTTTGCCAATGACGATCTACGCATGAATCTCGTCACTCAAGATTTAGTTTTGGAATACATCGAGAAAAACTCTAACAGCATTATTGTCATAGTATCTGAAGTAGGGGACCCCACAGGTGACAGTGCAATAAACCTTGTCATGCAAAAGGCCCCAGATTTTAGGAGCCGCACAATCTGTGCGCTTACCAAGCCAGATAAGTTGAGAGAATCTGATAACATGGGGAAAAGGGTGGCCATGAATGGATCCAGCTTCACACTGGATGATAACCGATTTATTGTACTGCGAGGTAAAATATGATTGTTCGGTGAGTTTAACTTTGAAATGCGTCGATAGCTTAGCTTACACCAGTAGTTAGGTTCCTCTACTGAGGGTCGCAAAAGCATAGCTTAAGTAGTCACATCGCTTAGTGATAGTAAGAAATATATCAGAGGATATCAGAGCTAATGCAGGGTTTGGAGTAATTTTTCCATAAGCGGCGATGGTGTAATGGGCGGCTGTGCTGTAAGATGAAACCCAGACACGAGAGCTCGATCGCAGGCTGAACAAGGGGAGGGGAGTAAGACGGCCAGTTTTACCTGGCTTTTATGAAAACGCTGCAATAAGAACAAGGGTAAACACGTAAACACAAACCAAGGAGTTACGATTGGTATAGTCTGGCATCTGATTGATCGAGGGTGTGGCTCCATATTTTTTTTGTAACCAATCCCCGCGTGAAGTGAGTCAAAAACGAAAGAAATATATGATTTCTTTCTACACGTAAAGAGAGCGGGAAAACTCGAACCATTGAACAGGAATGTATTTGGTGTAATTCGGGTCTAATTTAATTTGAAAACATCTAGGGATGTTATAGGAAAAATAGCCTATAGCCTTCGGCTTTCTTTTCAATATAACATTAAGGGAAAGATGGCACAGATCCAGCTGAGAAGGACTGGGACGCTGAAACGACACGTGTCCATGAAAAAGAATGGTTTGCGCGGCATCCTCAGTACAAGGACATTCAACATGTCTGTGGAATTGATCGACTCATGGATACTATGATCTCTTTACTGGCTGAGAAGATGATCACAGAGATTCCTATTCTGGTGACACTAATGAAGAAGCGAAAAAAAGAGGTAAGAAAGTCGCTTACAAGTAATGATTATTTTATCATTGCCAGGTTAGCACTCGTTTTTCTCCATTATATTTAGTATTTTTTATAATCGCCCCTAGATCCGTAACCACTTGATGAATGATGATGTGTGTATTATGTGAGCAACAGAAAATGACAATATTTTCTGATGTCATGTCTCAATATCACAACTTTTTGATCCAATAAGGTGGATGAAACACTTGTAGAACTAGAGGACAGTGAGGTACCAGAGTCGAACGAAGGCAAGGGTGGAGTGGCCATGAAACTGAAAGAAAGTCTAATTAGAGAGTTAAATATTCTTCTTTTCAACAATACTTCTGACACGGCCGGAGGGGAAGGCGTCAGGCATCTGTTTAATTCATTTCATCAGGAAGTTTTCAAGGTGAGTGTCTCTGACATCTTGCTTCGTCTTTAAGTCTTAAATGTCTGTTTATGAACGAGTTGTCATTGTTGTGAAATTTTGTGGCGATGGTTTTATTTACATGACACCATGTCACAGAATTTTTTCATTCTACTTAGTCTTGTATTTTCCTGAATCTGTTTGAATTTTCCAGCGGTCTCATTGCATACTTTTGAACATACATGCGGTGTTAATCTTCTGACCCATCACAAAGCTTAAGGTGTACTGTCAGCATACATGCAGTACAGAGCACTAAGACCAATCCCTGCTTTAAATAGTTCTTTTATCCCAAATTATCCCCAAATTAAACTTGAAGCTGTAAATTGAATTATTTGAGTAAAACATCTTTGTGAACCACATGAACAGAGAGAGGAAACCATTATAGGCCTCGAATTCTCGTTTGCAGGCTCTCTCAATGCTCTTAGAGATCCAAATATGTCTTTATTATGAAAGCAAAAGGAATTAATGGTCTAGACCCTTTCAAAACGAGCCATCGAGACACGCTAAACTAAAGCAGTGGCTATGCAAGTGATTATAACATTTTGGATAAAATTTGTCACAGGTGAATCCTCTGGAGATGCGTAATGACGATGAAATACGAAGACAAAAAAGAAAATTGGAGGGTGTGGCTGCCCCTCTTGGAGACAGCAGTGAAAACAGTCAGCTGCTGCAGAGGCTTCTGTATGAGAAGTATACAGGTATTTGAGAACTAAGCCACTCTTAACAGAGTTGTTATGAGAAATCAAATGTTCTTGGGAAAACCAAGAAGATACCATGAGATTAGAAGGCTGTACGCCAGTTTAAAAAAACCTCTTCCACATATGAAAGGATCCAATGCCAATGGTAAACCTGTAACGCGTAAGGGTCCAGTTGATCAGTTACTACCCCTGTCAGAGAATCTTGTCAGTAACGTCGAGACAACTCTGCGAGATATCGTCCAACGGGCCATCGAACAAACCTTGTCAAAGTTCCCAACTCTCAAACAAGCTGTTGAAGCGAAAGTCGTCAGCAAGATTTTTGACAAGAAACGCGAACAGACCACGGAATTCATCCGACAATTCCTTGAAATGCAGAAAAAGAGCACTGATATCGTTTTCGCCCCAATCCCCACACCTCGAGAGATCAGTGTCTGGGAAGGGTTTCCTCTGGTAGATCATAGGAAACCTCATCCATGCATGACGTCAAAGATGACGAGTCATATGAAGTACCTTGCGAAAAATCTCTACCCTGAGAAGCTGCTTCAAGAGATAGACGGTTCTGGGTCACACAGTCTCATGTATAAGGTGAGAACTGAGAACGTTTAGGGTAATTTGCATGATGGAAACTGTAACCGAAGTCATGCGTAATCGTGTTCATCATTTTATTTAAAACATCCATACGCCTACGGTACTAAACACGAGTAGGAAAATACATTTTGGAGAACGGAAAGTTACAAATAAACTCACAATATAGAGAAATATTTACCTTAACGGTGCATAGCTTTATTGGCGAAAAACGAAAACGATAATGCTCCTTCTTAAAAAGTGGACGTAAACATTGATCCCTATGAATTAATTTATACACAAAACTTACAAATTACTCGACGTAATTACGTAACATTACGCAACGGTACAAACAGCACCATAAGTACACAAAATAACTGATGAAACGTACCAACACTCGAAGGTAATTAACGCGTAAACGAAATTCACACAGAAAACAGCATGGTGATAATTTTCGCGATTATAGAAACCCTCTCGAGCTTAAGTCCAGTTTCTTTAAATAGAGTAAATTTAAATGGCCAATGAGTAGTCGCTTACTCACTTAGACACTTTCTGATCCACTGCTGGTTGTTGTAAGGTAAGATTATGATATAAAAGTTTTTAAACTGACATTGTAGCAGCGTGCTAATGCGTGGGTTGAAGCCTCCTATCAGTTGGGGATGGGTTTGGCGGAATTTTCGTTATATGGTGAAAATTGTCGTCGGTCCTTACTCTGGACAAACAACATTTAAATTTCTTTTATGTGTTCAATTTAAAGTAACGCTACTTCTTGTAAGCTTTGCGCACAAAATTGGAACATGTGGGTATCCCTTGATCAGAAAACGGCTAAAAATCAGAATACCCTGCTACTCATTTACATGTCACTGAATAAGAATAGCGTCTATTGTGTTATGCCTCGATCTTCAAAGCCTCCCGACACATATAAATGAGGTGGACCAAAGTGGCAGGGTATTCTGCAGTTACTCCTGCAAAATTTTCTATTAGAAAGACACTATAGAAAGCTTTATCGTTCTTTTCCTAGGAACAGGAGGAGATAAAGAATGTAAAAAGGAACGTGGTGCGATGCTTCAACGTGCTTAAAATGAATGTGTGTGACACAGTCCCCTGCTGCATCCTGCATTTCTTCGTATCACAGTTAGTGGATGATCTTGACCGCGCTTGGGAGAAAGAAAACTTGGTCGAGTTCTTAGAGGAAAGGAAGGACATACGGGACAAGCGCATCCTGTGTAGGAAACAGTCCCTCGCTTTGGAGAAAGCGCTGCCACATACGCAAGACGTCCTGAATAAACTACTGCGCATGAAACAGGGATCTCCCCAAAAGGACCGGAAAATGTAGCTGAATGGAATGCTTTCATTACTTAGCCTTTTCAAGAAATAATTATCTAGCTTAGGGTTTCTTTCAATTTTCACTGGGAATTCGAAATTATCGTCATACCCGGCTGCAATCGGTAGAATTTAAAAACTTAATTGGTTATATACATTTCATGTGTATTCAAGTTGTAGGAGTTAGTTCTCAATTATGCCTAACGTAATAGCGTTATTGAAATTTTTAAAATTTTTTTTTATATAAGTTCTAGTGATCAGCACACAGCAACAGATCTTGGGTTACTTTTTTCAATGATTTTTTGAAGAAGTATTAAACTCGTCCCTTTTAGCTCTTTGATTTTTAAACTTAGTAGCGTTTAGAATCAAACCCAGGTGCTCTTTTAATTTTAATCATATTATCTCACGCTCTGAGGGGATCTTTAAAAAGCTCAACACAGCGTCCTGAGATCTTCACCTGCCATCATAGTGGTTGGAAATTTAGCAGATCTAAATGTATTGCACTAACTGAAAGGCAATTTAATTGTCAGTCATTCAAAAAGAAACAATAAAGGCAAGTTGTGCATTGTGGAGTAAACGATAGTCTCTGTGTGGACTCTTCTCTCCAATAACTGAGAGAGTAGATCATTAGTAGACGTTGGACTAAGATAGAATGGTGTAAGATAGCGTTGGATTTTTAGCCACCTATCTACTTTACCAGGTTTTTCGCGAAATTTTGAAATGAGAGAAGCTTTTACCAGCGTCCTCTGTGTTTACGATGCCTCAAGTGAAGGCCTCGTGACCAAGATCTCCAAACTGTGAGGGTAAAACATGGAGCGTCTTAACAGGGGTGGGTGTTTTTTTTCTCGTAACTTAGGTTCTTGAAATTAAATACCTGTTTTAACTTTTGGAGATAGGAGTTTTTTCCCCACAAGCGCCCCAATGAAGACACTACCTTTAAAATTACCGTGGCTAGACGTGATTTTCGTTTTATAATTGTTCGATCAAAAAGTTTGAGCGGATGTGTACAATTCAGAAGCGTATAAATACCATAATATTGGTTTAAAATTAAGCTGAGTTTAAGCAATATCACTATTTTACTTTTTAAAGCAAATTAAATTGATGAAAAGCTCTATTAGGAACTTTTTTGGGAAGAGAAAAGAGGCTGTAAATATTTACATTGGAGCTGGATTACGTTCTGCGGTAAGGAAACAGTCGAAAGATTTCAAGGTAAACTAGTAAAGGCGTTGTTTTTTGCGTTAGGAGGCAAACACGCGAAAGGCGGTAAGGGCAAATTTCTATGGGGCGAATTCGCCATAGAAAACCCTCCTCCTGGTTGAGTCCAACATTGCTTGTTGTCTGACCGCTTTCTATGTTGGAAAGAACCCATTTTAGTGAGTTATCCATTTCTAAGTTTCCTACTCTTAAGAGAAAGACAAGGCTGCAAAGCCAAAAATCTAAGCTCAAAATGACCGGGTAGTCATAAATCCAACGCAGAATCCAAGCACGTACACTGTAGTTTTATTTCAATTTACTACCAATTCAATCCTCCCCATGAAACCGACGCTAAACCGAAGTTTGCTTCCAAAATTTCCAGTTTAGACGTCGCTAACGACCTGTACACATTCACTACGATTGTAAACCAGCTTGGTAACCCTGCCTCCTTTGCTAAGTGAATCTCGTCGATCAGGGACCACACCGTCACTTTGTACCCGGGGTTCTAAAACAATTTGTTGATGATAAGTGATGATGTGGTCCCCGGCGAGGCTCAGTATGCAAAGGAGGCAGGGTTACCAAGCTCGTTTTCGACAGTCGATTGTCTTGGTGAATGTGTGCACGGATCGTTAGAAACGTCTAAACTGGAAATTTTGGAAGCAAACTTTGGCGTATCGTCGGTTTCACGGTGAGGATTGAATTGGTAATAAATTGAAATGAAATTGCAATATATGTGCTTGGGTTTTGCGTTGGATTTGTGGCCGTCCGATCATTTTGAGCTTAGATTTTTCGCTTCTCGTATCGGGCATTCGGAAATAGAGTCTGTAGCTTTGTCCTTCTCTTATGTAGTAAACCTAGAAATGAATAACTCGCTAAAATGGGTTATTTTCAACATAGTCAGATGGCAAGCGATGCTCTGTGAAGGTAAGGTGAGGTATTTAATTGAGAATTTGACTGTATTTTTTTATTTCTAAGAGCGGTTGTAAATATTCCCATTCAAATTCTTATAATTTCGCAAGATGATCATCATACAGATGGAGCTTAGGCTGCCTGTGGTTTGCTTGCTCCCAGCAGTGCGTTTCCATGTGGTATCCAAGCACGTGATGAAGTCCTGTAAAGAGCCTATTCGTTCACTTAAATCAAGGTGTTCCCCGGCACGAAACTGACGATTTCGCACGGTTCAACCTTAGAACAGTTTATACGTGCCCGCGGAGATTTTAACGCGTATCGAGAGGTAAGGCAACTAACTGATAAAAGTTTTTCATAACTGATTACGGTTTTTTAGTCACCCATAATGTAAAATACCACAAATTGTTTCAAATGCGAGTGTATATCAGAGCTTAGGCGGCTGGTCTTTGGCAATTGCAATGAGTGTTTAAGTCTTTCCAGTTAAACCAAGTTAAAGCAATTCGACGCCCTTCTCGTCCATGAATCATCTTCGAAGGTATCAAATTTCAACATTGATCGGTCTTTCGTGGTTCCGAAGTGCTTATCAAGCTATTATGGAATCAACGTATACTAACAATGTCTGGCCATTAAAATAGGAATCTTCTCAGCCGTCGTTGTGCTGAAAATATTATCCGTCTGATTCAACTTCCGCATGTAAACTAGCACACTTGTTCATAAAGAGAAGCTACGGTTCTTACATTTGATTGAAATTTTTAAATGAAAGAAGTGGTGAATCTATTTCGGAAAGACGAAACCGATAATTTTATTTAACATGTAACTCACTTCAATCTGACGGTAACCTAAGTGCAAAATGCGCCGATTAAATTTACCGCGGAGGGAACTTAAACTTAAGCTTATAACTGACCTCAATCTGAGGGCAACGTTATCATCGTTTTTGTTATTAATTCCTTAATTAATCCGCGTAAAGAAAACATATTCTTTTTTACTGTACATATGCAGGCGCAGATACAAGTCTAAAAAGCGCAAAATAAAATTTACCGCAGAGGAACTAAATCTTAAGCTACATTTGCTTATAGTTGAGCAAAAATTTACTGACGATATTTAACAATGGGCACAACTTTTCAAAAGTCATAACTGAATTGTCAAACCATTGCAAAATTAAATCTCAAACAGATGTCAGAACCGTAGCTTCTGTTTATGAACAAGTGCGCTTATTTACATTGCGAAAATTGAATCATACGGGTGATGTTTTCAGCAGAACGACGGTTGAAAAGATTCTTTCATAATGGCCAGAAATTGTTAGTATACATAGATTCCATTACAGCTTGATAAGAAATTCTGAACCACGAAAGACCGATCAATGTTGAAATTCGATACTTCCATTACCTTCCGCCTACCTTACCTCCAATGCCTTCCGCCGGACCGCCTGACTGAGACGCAGTCTCAATTTCACAGTTGTTTGACAATTCAGTTTTGAAGACTTCGAAGAACATGACGCTTATGAAGGCAATCGTTCACAGTTTTCCACATTGTTATATACTATTAGTAAATTTTCGCCCAACTATAAGCAAATCTAGCTTAAGATTTAGTTTCCTCTGCGGTAAATATAATTGGCGCATTTTGCACTTGGGTCTGCGCCTGGATAAAGACGATGAAAAAGATTGTTTTCTTTACGCGGATTAATTAAGAAATTAATAATTAAAACGATGACAACGTTGCCCTCGGATTAAACAGAGTTATTTGAGTAAGAAAATCATCTGTTTCCTTTTTCCGAAATAGTTTCACCACCTCCTTCAAATATAGCGGATGTGTGAAGATTGAATCGAAATAATCATATTCTAAGGTTAATTTTAGTCCGGTGAATATTTTCTCCGTTTGGGTCACCCAAGTGTTAATTAAGAAACAGAGGGAGTAAACCAACAACAAAGGTTAGCTGAGTAAAATCTTTTGAAATGCGCTAGTGTGAGACCTCGTTGATCGTGCACAATTGAATCGCATAATTAAATAGAATCTCGCATTCTCGCATTGGTCAACGAAGCGAAGTATTTTGCATGGAATTGCGAGCTGAAAACGAGGCTAAGTGATATTGTCTCGCATCTACGTAGACATAACTATCGTTAAATTATAACAGTTTTCTACAAAGTTATTTTAAAGTGTTTTCAAAACCATTGTCACCTTTTGAAGAGCCACAACAAGCAGAAGCGTGTTTCAAAGTGAGCCAGAGGCTCTATCCTGTTTTGAAATGAACTACAACTTCGTGGAGAGGCATTAAAAAACCTCTTTCGCTCGCGACAACGAGAAAGCGAGAAAATCCTGCGAACAAGGCCCAGAAAATGGCAAGCGAAAGTTCAACCAAATGAGACGAATAAGCGGCAACGGAAGAAGTGCCAGGGTCGATTGTCATATATACAGAAGAAGAAATAAATACCTTTAATCGCGATGTTAAACTATCAGTGCTTTCGCTTGGACACTTCATTTCTTTCAGTTTTGCCACCAAAAAAGTAAAAAGTGTAAATTATTTTCCTTCTCGAGCAAACGATTTGGAAATTTGAAAAAAGATGTTAAAGATAAACGGCTCGTAAATTCAGTGAAATACCACTATTATCCTTAAGATAGTGTGAAGCTTGTTTAAAACGTTTGAAAAAAAAATGTGAAAACAAGCATAAGGTACAAATAATGTTATCGAAGATTCAAACATGTACGACTGACCTTGCTTCCTATTCGCCAACGCAATGACAAATATGACAGTTGTCTTTGAAATGGCTTTCTGGGGCGCGCGGTCAGGGTAAAAACAAACAATATTATTACTGTTTTCTCTTTTTCTTTTTTTATTCAATTATGTGATTCAAGGAAAATTCATTAGCTTACATAACCTGTTTTTTGCATACAATTCAACGCGGAATTCATGAGTCAGGTAATGAATTTCTTGTAAAACACATTTCTTGTATGTTATGGACTAAAAAATACGGAAGCTCGCAGGTCGGATTTTTTGAACAAATATTTCTGTTGCTCGTTGTCGAAAACCAAACCTTAAATTTGTAGCTTTATTAAAGGTGGTCTGGAAATTTTACCACAAGGGTTGCCTAATAATGCACTATGATATTCGTCGTCGCAGTAATCAAACTGTTATGGACTCACAAGGCGCAGCCGAGTGAACGATTTGTTTTTTTACCCCAACATCAACGTCAAATACAACGATTCTTTCAGTTCGCGGCCATTGTGACAATGAAAGGATAAATAGGGACTGACCCCTCAAAGGTCTTTTTCATCATTGCAGATAGTAAACCATGTCTAGTGAAGTCACCGAAACACCTGTTGCGAAATATGGCCGAACTACTGAGTTTGGTGTTGTTCTTGACTTTATTCAAACTTTGATAAGTGACGACACTTTACGCCAAGCCTTCAACATTCCACATCTGGTCGTGGTCGGTCGGCAAAACATGGGAAAAACCACTCTGATAAACCGTCTGATTGGGCGAAATCTTCTCCCAATGCGCCGCAATGAAACCGCAAACACCTTACAGGCCCGCACTACATGTCCCATAATACTCAACATAAGAAACGCCGAGAAGAGCCTCGTGGAGGTTAGATGCGATCTAAATGGTCTTTGGAGGGCTGAGGAAAATCCAGAGGATGATGCCGTGGAGGAATTTCTTAACAAAGTCACAGAAAATTTAGCGAAGGAAGAGGGAACTCTAATTTCGAAAACTCCTGTTAATGTTACTCTGCAAGGTGAGATTAATTTAACTAGAATTCAGATTTCACGTATCAATGTAATTTAAGCATCCTTTTACTGTAGCAGGTAGCAGTTCGTATGTAGTGAATATGAAGTAAGAGAAACTTTTTTTCACTGCTGTTTGTTTCCTGCCAGTCTTGAAAATTCCTTCATTCAGCTCTATAGAAGTTCCAAGTTCAGTCTGAAATTTAAACTTATCTTGCACTGTTCAAATTATTTTGACTTCGTACTTTCTTCTTCCCCAGGTCCCGAATTCACGACTCTTACCTTGGTGGACCTTCCCGGCGCTCATTTCGCCAACGACGATCCACGCATGAACATCGTGACTCAAGATCTAGTTTTGGAATACATCGAGAAAAACACTAACAGCATTATCGTCATAGTTTCCGAAGTAGGGGACCCCACAGGTGACAGTGCAATAAACCTTGTTATGCAAAAGGCCTCAGATTTTAGGAGCCGCACAATCTGTGCGCTTACCAAACCAGATAAGTTGAGAGAATCCGATGACATGGGGAAAAAGGTGGCCATGAATGAATCCAGCTTCACACTGGATGATAACCGATTTATTGTTCTGCGAGGTAAAATATGTTTGTCAGTTTGTTTAACTTTGAAACGAGTCGATAGCTTAACTTACACCAGTAGTTAGGGACTTGTAAGGTATTATTTAAAACGTTCTGATGGTCGCAAAAGCAAAGCTGAAGTAGTCACATCGCTTAGTGATAGTGAGGGAAATATCAGAGAATACCAGAGCTAATGCAGGGGTTTGGAGTAATTTTTCCATAAGCGGCGATGGTTTGATGGGCGGCTGTGCTGTAAGATGAAACCTAGACACGAGAGCTCGATCGCAAGCTAACCAAGGGGGGGGGGGGGGGGAAGACCGCCAGTTTTAACTGGCTTTTATTAAAACCCCCGCAATAAGAATAAGGGTAAACACGTATAAATACCGTGAAGAGTGGAAAATACGAGAGACAAAGGAGTCATGATTGGTATAGTCTGGCATTTGATTGATCGAGGGTGAGGCTCGATATATTTTTTTTGTAACCAATCCCCGCGTGAAGTGAGTTAAAACGAAAGAAACACATGATTTCTTTCTACACGTAAAGAGAGCGGGAAAACTTCAGGTCTAATTTAGTTCGAAGACATGTAGGGATGTTATAGGTAAAATAGCCTATAGCCTTCGGCTTTCTTTTCAATATAACATTAAGGGAAAGATGGTACAGATCCAGCTGAGAAGGACTGGGACGCTGAAACGACACGTGTCCAAGAAAAACTATGGTTTGCGCGGCATCCTCAGTACAAGGACATTCAACATGTCTGTGGAATTGATCGACTCATGGACACCATGATCTCTTTACTGGCTGAGAAGATGATCACAGAGATTCCTAATCTGGTGAAACAAATGAAGAGGCGAGAAAAAGAAGTAAGGAAATCGTTTGTAAGAAGAGATTATTTTATCATTGCCAGGTTAGCACTTTTGGGAGACCACTGGAAATCAACGAATGACCGCTCGAGTCTCACTCGGACCAGTACTCAGGGTCTCAAGGCAAAATTTGCTATCGGGTGTCGAAAGTAATCCTAAACTTCACTGGGTTTTCTTCATTGTATTTAGTGATTGGTATAATCGCTCCGTAACCACTTGATGAATGATAACGTGTGCATTATGTAAGCAACACGAATATGACAATATTGTCTAGTTTCGTGTCTCAATTTAATATCACAATATTTCGATCCAATAAGGTGGATGATACACCGGTAGAACTAGAGAGGTGTGAGGTACCAGAGTCGAGCGAAGGCAAGGGCGGAGTGGCCATGAAACTGAAAGAAAATCTAATAAGAGAGTTAAATAAACTTCTTTTCAACAATACTTCTGACACAGCTGGAGGGGAACGCGTCAGGCAGCTGTTTAATTCATTCCATCGAGAAGTTTTCAAGGTGATTGTTTTTGGGTTATAGTCTGTAGTGTCGAGGTATAGATGAGTAGTCACTTATCACAGAGTGTTGGGCGAAAATTTTTCGTAAAGAACGATATGTAGCGGAAATTTAAGTCATTCTAAATAATGATAATAATAATTATTTTAGTATAAAGCACTTAGAACAATCCCAGCATTCAATTTTTTTTTAGCTTTCCAAGTTATACTTCTTCGTGAATTATACTTGTAGGTGAAGAAAGAACTACTTGGTCAAACATCTTCTTATACATCACAAAGCACGACTTTTACGATTGGCATACATATAGTGCAGAGCAGTTAGAACGATCCTAGCATTTAATTGTTTTTTTCATAAAATTTGTCACAGGTGAATCCCTTGGAGATGCATAATGACGATGAAATACGAAGACAACAAAGAAAGTTGGAGGGCGTAGCTGCTCCTCTTGGAGACAGCAGTGAAAACAGTCAGCTGCTACAGAGGCTTCTTTATGAGAAGTATACAGGTATTAACTAAGAGCTTCTTAAACTTTATTGAACAAAACATTTGTTTCTGGTAAAGCTAATTTGGATAATGTCAGGGTAGGAGGCTGAAAACCTCATAGAAAACCTTTACATAAATGAATCCCTTACAAGTTATTTTCGGATAGAGCAATTGTCAATTGAATGTCGAAAGTGTTCTGGGTTTTAAAGTAAAACCTTCCCTCTGGGTACACTATTGGGACTTGAATGTAGTTTTTCCTTCAGTGAAGATAACAAGTAGATAGATTACTCAGGGGACGCTCAATTCAGGTCACAGTATCAGATCTAGGAAAAGCGTCCCTTTATTAGAGATGTACTTTCAATAAAGTTCAGCGGAAGAAAGGTTATACCTTGGCTCCTCCCTTAAGGGTACACCTTTGGCTCTGAAATAATGCCCCCTTAATATAGGTGTCATAAAGGAAAGTTCTTAGACTTTTTTTCAATGGAACGATGCAGTCAATCACTTTTCTGTTTTTTTGATAGGAGTACAAGCCAATGGTAAACCAGTCACACTTCTGAGCCCAGTTGATAGGTTGCTACCCCTGTCAGAGAAACTTGTCAGAAATGTCGAGGCAACTTTGCGAGATGTTGTACAAAAGGCCATCGAAGAAACCTTGTCGAAGTTTCCAACACTCAAAGAAGCAGTTGAAGTGAAAGTTGTCAGCAAGATTTTTGAAAAGAAACGCGAACAGACCATGGAATTTATCCTACAGTTCTTAGAGATGCAGAAAAAGAGCACCGATATCGTTTTCGCCCCAATCCCCACACCTACAGAGATAAACACCTGGGAAGGGGTCCCCTTGAAAGATCCCTCCAAGCTTCATCCATGCATGATGTCGAAGACGACTTCTCACATGAAGTATCTCGCGAAAAATCTATACCCCGAGAAGCTGCTAAATGAGATTGAAGGTTCTAGCCCAAGCATATATATGTATAAGGTGAGAACAAATAATTTTCAGGGGTAACTTGCATGATGGAAAGCCTCTCAGGTCAGGGTTACGTCCATTCTCTTTAAAAACACATTAGCATGTCGGGCAACGATTGTTGTGGTTGAACATTATGCAGGACTTTTGTGTTGAATACACAAACAAGGTATTTTTGTATGTTGTTACTTGCGTTGAACCAAGCGCGTGACCTTGAGCATGATGGGATTGAGTTCGAAGTTTCGTTAGAGGGTGATATTTGTCTTTGGTCCACACTTTGGGCAAACAGAATGTAACAGCTTCCTTTAATTTTTTTATTTTTAAATGACGCTATTTCTTGTGAGTTCAGTGCACGTAAATTGGAGTATGTTCCTAGACATTTGCTGTCTTAATGGCGTTCAGCAAGGTAGCGAGTCAGGTTTGGTAACGGGTGATGATATGATGTAGGTGTCCCGTCACCAGAGAGTGAAATGAACACCAACTTTAATTTTTCTAACTGTTAGGAATGTTTCCGATTGACACCAAGAGTACTCAGGTACACAGGCAAATTTTCTGAGGGAAGCATTATCGTTCTTTTTCTTAGGAACAGCAGGAGGAAACAAAGAACGTCAAAAGGAACGTGTTGCGATGTTTCAACGTGCTTAAAATGAATGTGTGTGACACAGTTCCCCGCTGCATCCTGCATTTTTTCGTCTCACAGCTGGTAGACGATCTTGACCGCGCTCTGGAGAAAGAAAACTTGGTTGAGTTCTTGAAGGAAAGGAAGGACATCCGGGACAAGCGCACCCTGTGTAGGAACCAGTCCTTGGCTTTGAAGAATGCGCTGCCACGTACACAAGACGTCCTGGATAAACTTCTGCGCATAAAACAGGGATCTCCCCAAAAGGACGGGAAAATGTAGCTGAATGGAATGCTTTTATTACTTAGCCTTTTCAAGAAATGATTATCTAGCTTGGGGTTTCTTTCAATTTTGCTTGGAATTCAAAATATTATCGTCATGCCCGGTTGCAATCGGTAGAATATAAGACCTAATTAGTTATAGACATTTCATGTGTATTCTATGTAGGAGTTATTTCTGAATTATGCTTAACGTAATAGCGTTTATTCAATTTTAAAATGATTGTTTAAAGAAGTATTTAGATCACTCTCATTAGCTTTTTTGATTTTTAAACTTAGTAGCGTTTAGAATCAAACTCAGGTGCTCGCCTTTTAATGATATTCTTTCACGTTCTAGGGGGGATCTTTAAAAAGCTGTCAGCATACCTTACTGAGATCTTTACCACCATAATATTCGGCTATTTAGCAGATCTAAATATATTGCACCAACTGATGGGTAATTTAATTGTCAGTCATTCAAAAGGAAACAATAAAGGCAAGTTGTGTATTGTGGAGTAAACCACAGTCTCTGTGTGGACTCTTCTCTCGATAACCAAGAGAGTAGAACATTGGTAGACGCTGGACTCGGATGGGATGATGTCAGTTAGTGGATTTGGTTAACTCTGTGATCAATTAGCCCCATTCCACTAGACAACCCTCCTGCCAAATTACTCTAACTTTTCACTCATTCTCTGAAAAATTCAACTAACCGTTTACAAGGAAATGGCTAACTCATCGCGGGTAACCCTGTCAGGCGAGAAAGACATTTTATATGATAGGTAAAGCATGACCTTTACGCTAAAGAGGAAACAACAAAGATGATCACGTAACAAGTTTTTCCCGCCAATTTTCATTTTGCCGTTTGCTCTCTGTCGTTTTCAACGTGAAGGAGTATCAAAGTGTATTCTTTAATGCAGTTGTGAAGCATAAAAAAATCGCGTGCTTCGAGGCGAACCTCTATTACTCAGGGACCGCGCAGCAAGTTTTGAAATATGGGGGAGGGGGGCGGGCTATTTTGGGCTCTATTTTTGTTAGGATATTTTTTATTTAATTTATTTTTATGTTTGCAAAAAAGTGGGGGGGGGGGGGGCGCTAAAGCTCCCTTAGCCCCTCCCTCTGCGCGGTCCCTGTTACTGCTTCCTTGAGGTAAAACAACTGTCTTGTATTGACTTTAACTGGAAAGAGCGAGCCTTGTACTCTATTTTGTTTTTAAAAAGCATTGGTAAGTTTTCAACAAATAAAGCAATTTTGTGCCGCCATAGTGACTGTTAACGTAGGAAGATTTGGAGAAGTTGAGGATAAAATTTCCGAGTGACTAACAATTTTTTTCTTGACATAGCGAGGATTTCTGAGCGTGACGTTACATGTGACGTCATTTTATGATCTACAGAGCACACCCTAACCACTTACTCTTACTAACTCCTTTTAGAATTCACCCCAGTGTAATTTAAGTTCAAATAGTGTAACAAGATAGAGACACTCAATAAAAAACACTTGGTGTTTATAACATTTGTCTGTCCAAAAAAGACAGCGAATAAAAAATTAGTACCATCCCATGATGAATAGCTCCCACAACAACGGTAACGTCTATTGTTTGTGTGTTAAAATACCATGGAAAACAAGAAGAAATATAAGTAAAATCTGAGCAATTTTGGATATTGAAAACCTTTCTTCCAAGGTCGATCATTCCTTAATTCCTTAAAATTCTCCCATTTATCACTGCGTATCCTAACACCACGCAAGGTAGAGCCTTGAGAGACATTTGTGGATCAAAACTGCCTCTCGACGATCGCAAGAATGCCTCGATTCATTCAACTGACATATCCATTATCTTTGGGCGGAGGACGCCCCAGCCGGCTGCACTCGTTTGCACGTGCGAAATGCATCATGATATTTGATGTCTGCTACACCTAGTTTTTTGCCTAGGATATTGTGCACCAAGATCGTGACGAACTTCCGGTCGTGCTGACGTCATCGTCGTCATCAGATTCGTCGCCTGCCGGTATGTCGTCCTCATCCTCGCTGCTCTCAGTGTCACTAAAATCCGGGAAACTGAACCGCCGGATATGCTTAGCTGTGATGTAGCAGTCCTCTGTTTCCGGTCTGTGAAAAAAGAGAAAATTTGGTTAACTTTTCCTGACAGCTGTAGAAAGCTAGTTCCGTTTATCATTGAGCAACAAGTATATTACTTTAATAGTTCCAAAAACTACTACTTCTATCGTTCTTGGTTGTCTTCAGCTGATTAAAGTTAGTTTGGGAACCGTCTATAGAGAGGTTTATGATATCACCTGTCTTCGTTTGCTGTTTTGATCAAAATTCCCCTTACGGCTTTTTTCCTTCAACCCTCTCCACCCCAAAATAAGTATGCATATTCTCCACACTGTTCTCTATAAATTTTCCTAACGCGCTGACAAGGAGAATTTGTTTGACAATCAAGAAACTTCTTTAACTGGTGATCATATACTTAATACTCGTGACCTTGATGTTTGATTCATGGGTGATATTGTAAGGAGAAACTTGATGCTGGTCACTTAGGGGTCAAACGGTTAAAAGGCATATGGGTATTATCGTTGTTTTCTTTGATGAGACAGTCATTTAG
This sequence comes from Pocillopora damicornis, assembly GCF_964200805.1. Lineage (NCBI taxonomy): Eukaryota > Metazoa > Cnidaria > Anthozoa > Scleractinia > Pocilloporidae > Pocillopora > Pocillopora damicornis. The sequence goes on from NC_142677.1 coordinate 6,039,951, forward strand.
GGTGTGAGCGTCAATTCGAAAAGGCATTCGCATAAATTAATTCCTCAAATCTCACGATTTCGGTTACTGCTTCGATGCTAATTAGTCTTGAAAAGGATCAAAATAAAGATAAAGCGCGACTGAAGGTACGCATTATGACTTCTGTCAGCTACATGCACCAAGGCGAGATCCGGAGTTAAACATTTTTTGCCTTTTGAAAACTCGTTTGTCTCCCGACTAATGCTAAGAGAGAGTGAAATTGAAAGAAATATTGCGGGAAAAGAAACCTTCATCTACCTCGATCGTTTCTTGACCTTTGAACTCGGCAACTGATCCCAAAGTTTCAGCTCCACTCCTCCCGTGCACATCCTGTGAAGGGTCACGTGGTCGCGTGCAGTCTGCGTGCATGATAGGCACGTGATGCTTCCGGTGTTTCTGTCGTCTACGGTTGCTACATATTCCTCTGAGGGTAAACTGCGAACTAAACCAACGAAAATGGGACAAATTAAACTGAGTTCAAGATCAACCAACAAACCTGCTTAAATGATCTGTTAGGAGCAATTTTTTGAGTGCATTGATTAAATTGGTTTGATTTCCTTCTTTAATTGGCCCACAGGACTCAGTCAACCTTTCATCCAATCAGATGCAAAACTGGAACCAATCAAGACAACGTCACACGAATTTCCCCGCCCTCCACACACGTCACCTCTCTTCACTTGAGTGCTCACTGGTTCTTTGAGATATTTTTTTATATTCTAATTGGTAGCCAGTCGTGTTGCCGTTTTTCTGGGGTGAGTTAATGTTACATGCTCGCAATCATTTATTTGACCGGCCATGTTTGACTTAGAGTTAAAGTGGACGGTGTGGCTAGGAGGCGGGGTCCGGCCCCTGCCTCTTTCCTCTCCCCAGCCTTCCGCTGCCGAAGATGGCGGCTATTTTTTTTCACCAAGAAGAAACATGTACTGAGCACTCGCTGGCCAAAATTACGTCTGGTCTAAAGGCTATCTAATTTGCCGATGTTTGTATGCTCTTGTCATCTGACTCCAGTCGAGTTTTACTGGGTGTGCAAAGAGCGTGAATAGCTCTTTTAGAGCTATAGAATAATTATTCATGCAACATCATGAAGCCATGATGTGAGGCAACCACACAGAGCAAGGTAAAAAAACCCAAGCCATACCATTCAAGTATCCATTCCCACGGTCCAGGTCGTAACCAGCGCTAACAAGACACGAATCCGTCGTTTCCATGGCACCTGTCGACCCGAATTCTGTTACGTGATTACGAATCTTTCGGAGTTTACCTAAGCGGTGAAAAAGAAAAATTAGTCAGGCATCACAGGATGAGATTTAGGCATGACCAGAAGTAATTCAAGTAAATTTATGCGATATCTGTACCTGATTTCAAGTCCATTGCCTTCATGTTTACTCCATCATCTCCCCAGTAAATTGTTTCCTCTGTTGTTGCCAAGCAACGCACCCTTCTGGGTTTGACGGTCACACCCGCGGTAGTTTGGCCCACAGCACCCTGGTCCGAGCTCATGACAGGCTTAAGAGAATTGTCTCTCACGTCCCAGACTTTCACCACTCCACTGGCCGAGCCACTGATCACACGGTCGTCCTGGAACTAGAGGATAAATAATAGCCAAAAAAATATTTAAACGAAGTCCAGCAGTTCGTGCAAGAATTATGCTATTTCTAATTTTTTAAAAGTAAAAACGCTTGTATTCTTTTCACTTGAAAAAATCATATTTCTCTACATAACTATGTTACCATGGATACCTTGATGGCCGTGACGGCATCTTCATCGTGACCACGCACAGATCTCACAGCATTTCCGGTCTCAAGGTCCCACAGCTCAACTTTACCGCCATCTATAAAATTACATAATAGTTTTTGCCTTCCACTATTTATAAAACATACAAGACCATTCACTCGGATTCACACGATTGATTGAGAGGTTCTTTTTTTATTTGAAATCAACGGAGTTTCGCCGTTTCTCTGACAGACGAATATATTTTTCTCTGACAGACGAATATATTTGTCACTCTGCGACTCACGATTAAAACAGATCAACAGATCAAATATGTTAACTAATATCAGTTGGTCATTAAAGCAACAATTCAAATGTTTATACAGAAAAAAAGCTTGTTAAGATACAAGTGATACTGAATTGCCGTTCGAATTCTCATATTCATAGTTTTTTATGTTACGTTTCGCGTCAGTTAAACCAAGAGTTCGATTATTTACACCATATTCTGTTGTAACTGATATCTTGAAGACCCCAGCCAAGGCTGACGCAATAAATTACTTTGCTTGTTTCTCACACAGAAAGTACAACTGATCCAGCGACACTCAGTATAAACACTACGCTTATGACGTTCTGGTTATGTTTAAGTTATGACGTCCGTCTTAAAGTCTACGCGTTGGCAAACTAAGGGAACAAAGTTCGCTCGCTTACAGGAACGTGATCAACATAACCACATCACATGCTAACATAAGAACTTTGACCAACCTAGTCCAGCCGCTGTTAGATTACGGCGACAGTCGAGGCATTCAACAGGTGAAAAGGCATACATGGATCGCTCTATCTGACCTGAGGAAAGAGAAGGAAGAAATCACTTTACAACGAAAAATTTTTTACTGCGCAATAAGAATTACGAAAGGGAAAATCCTTCGAGCCACAAGTATCTACAAATGAAATCGAAAACGAAAACATATTCACATCACTTACGGACAAATCCCATTTTTGAAGAGAAAGGAAATAGTACTGCTCCCAAACCACTGCTAATATTTTAAGCGCTTTCCAATAAACAAGTAGTTATTCCCGTGTTATAGTAATATGGATGTAGTTGCTGAAGCGGGTTCTCATCCTGTTATGCAAATACGCAACTCTCGAGGGACCAATAAAACAATTGTATTACGTCGGCGGTATAAGTAAACATAATACTTAGACGTAGAGATTGAATCGATCAAGCGTTCTATTTTATCTTCCGTGACTTCAAACGTTTTTCGAGTACAGTAACACGAACGAGAGAAATAAACATCTGATCCCTGGCAACGTTAAGACTCGTTAAAGAGACGTTTTAATGTAATAACGTGATGGAGGCCACAAACGCAACTCCATAACGTGACAACAAAAATATCACGTACAAAGTCACGTTGACAATCCAGACCGATTGTCGCGATCAAGATGCCAAGTAAACAGCAGAAATAAATAAATTTTGCAGGCACAAACACTGAGGAAATTATACCACAGAAACGACCATATGATTGACTTTCCATCTCTTACTGTTTTAGGCATAAGAGAGGATACAGAGGGCGTGTTTGGGGGAGGGAGAGGGGAGTTGGTAAGGCGTCGGCAAGCTAGTCACGCGGAAAAGTTCATGAATCTCTCTTCACCACGCACGCGCAACGTGACCATGTTAAAGCGTTGCATCCCAGAAAACAACTGCTTAACTTACCGTTTGAGAGAGACCAGATCTTCATGGAGCAATCTTTTGAGCCCGTGACAACAGAGTACTGATCAGGTCGAAAACTGGAAGACACTTCTAGGGAGACAAAAATAGCAAGAAATGTAAAGACAAGACAGGTTGATAGGAAAACTAGAAAAGGACAGCCAGCCATGGCGACAAAAAGACAAGCAGGGCTGACGAATAAGATAACTCTACGGATGAAATAAATAGGAAATTTAGACAGGAAGATCGAATAGAACGGGAAGTATATGAGGCAAATAGAGCAACAGAGAAAACACAGGTAAACAAAAGGATGGACAGATGACCGACAGAAAGACCGTCTGACCGACGGAGACAGATCTACAGATAGACATTGCAAAAGACGAAAAAGGGGATCATTTTCTAAAGAAAAAAAAAACCGAAACTGTAGTGCTGCGTCGGTAGGAATATTACAAGATAAATTGGTTTTTAACCACTGATTGGATAATATACAGTTTCCAAGGCTGACATTTCGAGGGTAAACCCTTCGTCAGAGCGAATGGCGACGCTCGAAACTTCCGCTTCAGAGAGGCTGCAACACAAAAAGAGGGTTGAACATAGTTGTAAGGGGGATCCTTTCAAGAGTGAGGTCTTATAGAGAAAAATATATAGATAGACATAGACAGAAACACAGACAAAGAAATATCAAAACCACTCTCTCACCGCATGATGATATATCCCTTTTCGGCAGAAGGAAAACTGATGTTATGGAACCAGTATGACCTCCCAAGCTCTTCACCTCTTTCCCTGTGTCAGCATTCCACAACTTTAGCATGGTGTCGCGACTGGAAAAAAACCGGCAACGTTGTCAAAGTGAAGTAGAATACGAACAAAAAGTTTAGGATCGATGTCAGTATCTGCGCAACTGCGCACCTACCCCTCCCATGACCCAACAACGGTCAACTGATAACAAGTTAAGGTTAATGTTGGGTTCGGGGAGGGGAGGGGAGGGGAGAAGAGGGGAGGGGTAAGAGCGCAAATCTCAGATACTAACAATGATCCATCCAAAATTTCTTACGTTTTAAAAATCGAGTTGACTTCAAGACAAACGTGAACCTCCTCACGGTTTTTGCCATTGTTTTAAATATATTTCTCTGAATACTTAAAACTACCAACAAGAAGTGAACCTGAAAATAGCACTTCGGATAAAAACTAGGGAACCTAGGAGTGACCAGCATCTATCTTCTCCTTACAACATCACCTCTGAATCACACATTAAGGTCACGAGAATAAAAGAAATGATCATCAAGTAAGGAAGCTCTTGATTGTTAAACAAATTCTCCTTGTAAGAACCTTAAGAAATGTTAAGAGAACAGTATGGAGAATATGCATGCTGGTTTTAGGGTGTGAGGTTTATGTTCACAATTTAGCTTCACGATATTAGGTGTGATAAGAAATAAGACGTGATTGGGAAATCCAAAAATTAACAGTTTCCTGTACTATCAAAAACAAACAAATAAAAAATAAATAAATAAACACAATTCAAATATGAATGATACGGAAAAAAAATTTTCGTAAGAAAAGAGTATCGTCTTATGCGAATGGACAACTGTCTCAAAAATAAGTATGTTATATGGAATTATTTTACATGTTTTGTGTATAATGACGGATAAAGATTCATGTGCTATTTGGGAGACAAATAGATGCATACATGTATAACAGATTGCCTTCAAATGTTTTGAGAAACCCCTGTCAATAAATCAGAAAGACACTAGGGTTGAGCTACAGTTACTCGTGAGTAATTTCACCACCTAAATGGAATTGCAGTTCAAAAATATTTCATAAGTTAACGACCATTGAACTTAGACTGCTTTTCTTCTACGAGAAAACAACAGCCTATGCTATATTTCCACGATTTACTGATCTGGAAGAAAGAATATTGAATACAGGACATTCCGATCAGATATCTACTGGATAATACGAGTGCAAATTCATTTTTGTCCAAATCTAACGATGCCGGTGACTGAGGTCGATAAGGAATAACAGTACGGCACGATAAGTTGATAACAGGTAACAGAGCCATTCGATTAGTAAAAATACCTGTTCTTATCCTTCCTGAAATTAAACAACATGGCACCAAGTCACTGTGTTGGAACGTTGATAAAATATTTCACGCCCTTTCACCGTTAAATCTTAGCATGACGCTTCTCTGCTGCTTTCGCTGAGTTTGGGCATGGTGTGTGCTATACCTTGCTTATCAACCGGTAAATAACAGCCTCAAGGCCAAAATCTCTTGCAAATTAGATGAAACTAACTTATCATTAAATATTAAGAAATTCAAAGCCGCACATCGCAGCAGTGAACTGGTCTTGCGGCAGGTATGTGAATAAGCTATCACGATAGATTTCACTGGGAGTTCACGAGATTACAAAATTCACAACGTGAAGAAATTTGCAACAAAGTACAAACCTCAAACACTATCCTTTTCACACGAACTCTAACAACTTGACGAATGGAAATTTTAGATATTAATGTTTTTATTCTGGCCGACGGAATTAACTTGAAAAATAAAAGAAGGCCGACGGCAGGTTCATCGTTCAGATAGAATATTAAGCAGAGGGCTATAGAGACCATGTTAGTATTCCAGGTCATTTCAAACTGACACGATTAAAGAAACAAATAACCTTTTCGCAATACAGCCTGTGTTTCACGTTACTTGGTCAAAATAGCTGCCGCCAACTCAATCTAGCCGCTCTGGTCATGTGACAAACCAGCACCAATCACATCGCAAGTGCTACGATTTACTTGCTGCACTAGGCGTCATAAAAAAACGGATTTTGCCTTGGATTTCTTGCCCTGCTATCCAGCTAAGGCAGTATCTGGATTCGAAATCTGATTAGCCTCTTTGTTTATCGAATAATAATAATTTTATGAGGGATGGGTTGTCTACAGGAGATTATAAACTGATAATCTCTTGTTTGTCTAACTTTTTTCCGTTTTATCGAAGTCAACTGAACATAACAAATTTTACCGTCCAAACTAAATACCGCAAAAGAAAATTCATCCAAAAGAAATTTATGCAAGTTTTTCCAGTGGCCTTATGCCGTTTTTCTTTGAGGGAGATGCTCATATTACGTACACAGGAATTCTTATCATCACACAGAAGTCACGGATTTGATCTCATATCCTACGAATTACCTCCAAGAATTGTTAGAACGCTTTTGAATTGAGTGTCCTAAAAGAAAAACCAACAGCCAATAAAATGAAAGGAAATACTTTAAGGAGCCAATAGGAACCCAAAGTAAAACAACAAAACCAAAGCACGGGAAAACGAGGGCGACCAAGTCGTGATTGCTTTTAGTTTTGCATCTGATTGGATGAGAGAGTGGCTCCAGTTTTCTCGGCCAATTACAGTGCGAAGGAAAGGAACAACGATGATACCTCGGATTACTTTCGACCAAAGTATTAGAAACTATTTTGTTTGGGGCTACTATTTTGTTTGGCAAACTAGTTTGGGGCTGCTAATGAAGAAATTGAAAAAATTGTATCATTCTGTTAGAGTGGAAATGGATAATAGAGGGAAAGTAATATCACTAGTCATTTTTGTGGGGAAGCAGCCCCTCCCTCTTCTGCCTACAGGTCCCTTAACCCTTTTTATTCCCAGAGCTGATTAACATGAAACTTCTCCCTATGATATCCACTTAGTTTTCTAGCAAACAGTTAATAAGAATACTCAAACTTATCAGGGAGAGGTCATCTTGATCTCAGACCATATTCTCATAACTAATTTACTGGGCAATGTGTAGCAGCAAGAGGGGAGAATTAACAATCAGATCTTGGAGGTTAAAAGGTTAATAACTACATGGGATGAGGGGGGGGGGTACCAATATCAATACACCATTAAAGTACCAGCCCCAAGGAATGAATTTTTAAGTAAGGGAGTACAGAGACTGCATTGATGGTGGAGTATTTTAAATCCTTGGAGTGACCAGCATCTCAATCATCCTTACAGTAACACTGCTGAATCATTCATTATTATGATGAGAAAAAAGGACATAATTGCCCAGTACCTAAGAAGCTTGCATTGATAAATGAGTTGTCCTTGTCAGCACTAAAGGGAATGTGTAGAGAAGAGTATGGAGAATATAGATTCTGATATTAGGATGCAAAGGATTAATGACCACAGGGAAACTCCTCTTGGAGTCCAGGGTCATTTTTGTGTTGAAAAGTTTGAAAATTGACCATCCATGTTGGCCACAGGGAACCCTTTCTGAGTATTAGTTTGTTCCTATTGGGAAGAAATTTTGATGCAATTTTTCCTCCAAGGAGTGAAGTGAAGGGGCACTATCCTTATTCCAGCAACTGATACTTTGGAGTATCACGACACAATCATGGTAGCTCTGAAAAAATGATCCGGGGTGTGTGTATCAACCCTTTAAATTCCAAGTTTAAGATAGAAATTCTTCCAACTTATTTCCTTAGTTTTTTTCAAAAATTTAACAGGAGAATTTGGTTATCTCAAAAAAACACCCTGTAGCTGGTGAGCTTTTCTGTTCTCATAACCTGCTAAGGAGATAACCTATTGTAATTGCAGGAAGAAGTCACATGTTCATCACTTCTGAGGGTTAAAGAGTTAAAAAGGGAAATTGTACTAGAAAGCATGCATGACAGTGGAAAGCCATGCAATACTTATCATCAATTGCAAGCTGCACATAGTGAAACATACCTTCCAGACACAAGAACTGAACCCTCACAGTGAACACAACATATCGCATCGTTGTGACCTTCTAAAGATCTCACATAAAACTTCATATCACTGTTTAGGGATGGTGACTGCAATATGCAAGTTTTTGTATTTGCCAGCGGAGTATCAGGCACCTTGCCCTGAACAGCACCTTGATTAGTACTTGTACTCTTGCTTTGATTAGGTTTATTTTCATCCTGCGCACTTTGACTGATAACTTTTTGTTCTGCTCCTTCAACATCAGATGTGAAAAAAGTGGTGGTAGTTACTTCCTCTTCTATTTCTTGCTGAATCAACAGAGCTGGTTCATCTTCTTTTGTTTGATTTTCCATTCTTTGTATTTCCAAATTCAGTTCGTCTTCCCTTGCTACCAATTGCTGCACTTTAGAGCGTATTTCATCTTTTGTGCAAAGCTAAGAATGTAAAAAAAAAAAAAAGATTATCTATTGAATTTAAAAACTTACAAAGCTGCAAATTGATGGACAAAAGATAACATCAGCATGATGGATCATTCAAAGCAAGTGGGACACACTGCAAGAACCTTAATCCAAGCTTCCATAGTGTGATGTAAAAATAAGTGTTATTTATTTAGTACCTTGTCAGGCATTGTGACACACTTTGCAAGCTTAAGTAGAGATCTTGGTGGGCTGAATTAAAAAATGCATGCTTGTGTGATTGTTCCGACTGTTTTGTTGTCATTTTGTTCAGTTTTTATTTCTCAATGTTTTCCAAAGTGATAATAATAGTAACATAGTTTCTTTTCTTGGACATAACTATCTCTTCGGCCTTTCTATGAGTCATTTTAAGTCCTCTCCTAGTGTCTTGGGCTAATTGACTCTCAGTCAGGCCCAAAACATATTTATGCCCACAAACAAAGACTCTGTTGTTTTATTCTAGCTTGTTAGGGGTTGGGATGATTGGTTCATTGCAGATCACTTATCAGGTCTCCTTGAAAATACACCAGTACCCATGCATATTTCTAGGTGAAAAGATGCATTTTGAATCAAAGTCACATTCATGCTTTTTGCTGGAAATCACCAATAAAATAGCTCCTAATGTATGGCTAAAACCCATACCTTTAAATCTTAAGTCCTACACTTTAACTTTTTGGCTCCTGCAACTTCAACCAAACAGACCAGCGAGTAAATCCTTCTTTGAAGAAATATGAGAAAAATCTGTCATGATTACAAGACACTTGATAAGCTGGCAGTGACCAAAGAATTTTTGTGGTCAGCCTTGCTCTATTTAGTCATGAACTGTGTGGAAACAGACTACGAATTGTATTTGGTAAATCGAGTACTGAAAAGAAATGTGGAAAATTAAAATCAGTCGTTTAAAAGGGAAAAAGCATTGTAACTTACTTGGGACCAGACTCACTATTTATGAAAAATCAACAGATGGGTAAAAATAACAGGCATTGGTGCCAAAATTAACTTTCGTGCTTATCTATCGCTTCCGGCCAGGTGATCTGTTCTCAACAACAAACTCGTCGATGGCGGAAAAAAAACATTCGCGCTCACGGGTAAATTACAGTTAAGCTGAATCAATTCATTTTCAGTAAGTGTTAACCACGACCTCAGTAACCTTTAATTATAATCAAATTGATGAAAAGCAAGTTGACCCAAATCTCTTTACATTCGTTTTTACTTACAAACTGTAAGCAAAGAAGTATAGTCTGCACTACTGTTTGTAATCATAGCTGCTACGAGACGCGTATTAAACGTGGCTATTGTTTACCATGGCACAGTTTCAGTACGAAATTTTAACTTTCACCATTACCTTAAGATATTCTTCTTCCGTTAATTCTCGCTCTAAGTCCTCTAATTTTTCAATTTGCCGTAGCTTTTTCCTGAATTTTCGTAACTCAGTAGCAACTTTCTGTCTATCGAAGTCGGCCATTATACACGCTGAAAATGATTGAAGACTGGGAATAATTATTTCAACATGTTCCAGGCTGGGGTAGGGTTAGGTTTTTTCTCTCTTCTGTCTACCCTCACCGTGGCCGTGATCCAGCAGCTGGAATGCCAAAACAAAATAAACAGCAGGTCATTTTTTTATCTTTATTTTCCCACAACGATTAAAATTTTAACTCATATTGATTTGCCTTTCCACAAGATAACGCTATTAATCAAATCGCGCTTTGTGTATAAAGCTTAGCACTATTCATGAAATCCGTTTTGATACACCACAAACATTTCCATAGTCCATTTTTATTAAGATGTAGGAAGTCAAAACATGTGCTAAAGCGAAATAATTTATACTAGACCATGTCATGAAACAATTAAAATGTTTGATGGACCGTGTCAAATTGTATAATAAACATTCTAAAAGATTTTTCTTTATTTACTGCCGAGTAAAGTTTCTTCAATTATTTTGAATGAACATTTATTGATTTATCATCTTCTGTTATTTGAATACTAAATCTGTGTCCTGAATCCCAGCTGCCTCAATAAACTGCCATATTTTGTACTAGTATGTGTAAAAAAATTTAATATGGATTTCGTTCTGCTGATTGCAAATAAAAAAGCTATGATTTCATTGGCTGGCGGGTGACACATAGGAGTATATTTCTCGACAAAGTCGACAGAAGAAAGGGTGTCTCATATGCCAGAGCCATTAGCACAGCTTGCGCCTCGCTAATTGACAAACAGAAATACTCATTCGCTGAATTTTTAGTCATGTAAAGAATCCCTTAGAAAGGTATTCTGTGTCAGTTACGAGTTGGGAAGTACGCGCGGCATCTCGTATCGTTCACCCTTGATCGGTGTTGTTCATGCCTCTTCAGTCAAGAGCCTAAGTTATTATATGTCAAGTGCTGTGACAGTCTTCCTGATGAGTCACTTAAAAGAATTTTAAATTTCTCCTCTTGAAGACAACTTGTTTCGACAGCGGGAACTTGACAATCGATATACCTAATATCTTTTATTGCTGACCTCAATTTTCGCCAACTGTGGGTCAAATGCGAACGTTTCACGGATGGCGGCCAAGTTTAGTTGGATCGTACTGCAACTGTTCGCCGTATGGATTCGAATTTGTCGTTCTTCTTGCGGTGACCACCTTGAAGGCTATTCCGGAGACCTTCGTTTTCCTATAAGTGGAGGAAATGTTGGCGAAAGTCTTCGCTGCACTTGGACAATTACAGTGTCAGAGAGATTTCGTGTAAAAATTACATTCACAGACTTTGTTATGGAAACAATATGTTGTTCTTGTACGCATGATTTTTTAGAAATTCGCGACGGGTCTCTTGACAATTCCACTGTTATTGGACGATTCTGTGCAAAAAGGCAACCTAAATTTATTTACTCCACGACAAATGTTATATGGATTCAATTTACGTCTGATTTTCGTACCTACAGTAGTAATCGTTTTCGGCTGTCATACGAAGCAGTATGTGGCAGCCATTACACTGATTCTTCAGGCACTCTTCGTTCACCAAGGTATTCGTTTCCTTATGAAAACAAAGATTGCATCTACAGCATCGAGGTGCCGAAAGGGAGAATAAAGGTAAAGTTCGAGAGCTTCAGAGTTAATGGTCGAATGCCTGTTTGTTTATATGACTTTCTTGAGGTGAAGGAAATTGGATACTTCGTACTCTCAAATTCTCAAGGAGAATCGAGACGTAGTCGTTACTGCGGCATTAACAAACCGCCAATTATTTATTCTACAAAAGGTAGTATTCTGTGGTTTAGATTCAAGAGGTCAGATGACGGGAAATCGCGATTCATAGCTAATTATCGCACCATTTTCGTTGGAGAGGGAACATGTGGTGGAACCTTTAAAGATACATCGGGGTTAATATACTCGCAAAATTACCCCTATCACTTTCCACACGGCCAAGAATGTGTATGGAAAATTCGGGTGGATCCTAACATGCATGCACATTTATACTTTGATACCTTGGATTTTGGATATAAAATGGATGGAGTCTGTGGGTATGGACATTTAGAAATTTATGATGGGTCAGAGGAATCCTCTTTTAAAATTGGCGAGTATTGCGGAAATGTTATTCCCAACAAAATCATTTCCAGGACAAATGAGCTCATGATCAAGGCAGTGTCAAGTTACGAGGGAAAAAACATAGGGTGGTTTTCTCTGCATTATGAGTCATCTACTGGAAGTGTTTGTGGAATGTCTAAGTTCACCTGCGCAAATCGGCAATGCATTGAAAATGATAAAGAATGCAATGGTCAAAAAGACTGTGAAGATGGTTCAGATGAAGAAGTTTGTCCTGAACAAACTTCTTCCAAAGACCCTGGTTTTCTATCTTGGTACAGATTCTGGCCTGTCAGCATTGTGGGAGGAATGCTTATTGTTGGAGTATGGCTTTGGAAAGCATGGAAAAAAATTATGGCAGCTCGATCTGAAGTGGACAGACCTCATGTGACTACTCCATCACCAAATCATTTAGAGATGCTCCCTTGTACTTCTGTGGAACCTCCAAGTTACAATGAGGCTGTTGCTGAAAATGTAGAGCCTCCGCCCTCTTATGAAGAAGCTCTCAGAGAACGATTAAACCCTCAGAATAGCATACAAGAGGCTGACTCTGTCAGGGTTCACTGTGACTTAAATACTGGCAACATGGCATTGCCCAGAAATGTAGGTCAAACGTTGTCCATGGTAGTTTATGAGGGTTCATCAACAAGCTCTCACGGTTCTCCATATGACAGTCATAGAAAGAGAGGTTATACTTCTCTACACTTAAATGCTCAAAGTATTTAGTGCTCTGTCAGGTTATAATAATAATTATTAGTTCATAAAAATCATATTGTAGTATTTTTCAATTGTGACAGATAGTTCAGGAAAGATCAGTCAATTGTTGGATTTAATCTGGGATTACTTTGGTTCTGCTTGACTGCCTACTGCGATTGATTTAGAAAAATATAGCTACTCTATAGTCAATCAGAAGTAAAATCATCAGTAATCAGAAGTAAAAGTAACACCAATTTATACTTGGCCACACCCATTTCCATGATCATGTTTATTTTTCCAAGTTTTCGTTGGCTCCTTTTGATATTTTCCTTTCTTATTGGCAGCTGTCAGTTATCTTGGATTTGGTTTTCCTTCACTCATACAAAATGAGCTTTAACTGAATATGTTCCAGTTTGCAGAATATATCCAAGGGTTTTTAGTCAGTTTTTTTAAAATTTTTTAACCTTTTCACTCCCAAGATCTCATTAGTAATTCTCCTTACTATCTTGCATATAATTCTTATGATGATGGCTGGGAGAATGTGGATCAACTTATAATTCTCTAACTGATATAACTTTCTCCCCAATTTATGAATGAAAACACTTGCTTGGCAGTCATCTTTCTGTGCTGTTAGAGTTATTGTAAACAGAGTTTCAATTTCAAAGAAATGGTTTGAAAAGAGGACATGTTTTAGCCAAGTTATCTGACAAGAACTTCTGCATTAATGATAGCTTAGCTAATTTGAATAAAATGTATTGCAAAAAAATAGGAAAATTACTAGTTGCCAAATCTACTTATATTTCATAATTTACATAAAAATAGTGTATTTACTGTTAGCCATACAGCTATTGACTAGTGTCTATAACAGAGTGCAAAGCAACACTTGCATTCATTGCCAGAAAAATTATAGTTATTTACAATGAAAATTTAAAAATTTGTAAATGTGTGATTATTACTCATTTTGGTTACATAGATGAATCCATGGTCAACAGTTTAGTGTCTCACTAAACAGGCACTTCCCCCTTTACACCCTAACATCAGTTTGCATATTCTCCAAACTGTTCTCTATACATTTCCTTTAAGGACAAGGAGAATTTGTTTACCTAATGAACCAAGAACCTCTTTAGCCAGTGATCATTTCCTTCATTTTTAAGAACTAACATCAGTATGCATATTCTCTATGCTGATTTCTCACTTTCCTACAATAATGACAAGGAGAACTTATTTCGCAATCAAGAGCCTCTTCAGTTGGTGACCATTTCCTTTTCTCTCAAGACCTTAAATGTTTTCATTCAGGGGTGAAATTTAATACTGGTTGCTCTGAGGGCTTAATTCTTGATAGGACTGTGTTGAGGTCAGTGAACTTGACTTCAATAGGTATTAAGGCCAGATATGATGTATCCCTTTAGTGTAGATAGTATGTGCACCCTTATTGGTCGAAATGGTGTGTTTACACAAGAGTATGTAGACATGGTCGTGGGGTCACACTTAATATGTTTGGAATTATTTTTGAGAAATATTTCATAAAAGCAGTCAAGGATTTTTTCCAGGCTTACAAATCCTCTTAAAAACAATTGAAAGGGCAGGACAACTTGAGAGAGTTTTGGAACCCAAGACTCAGTCTAGGTTTATCACTTCTACCTAGACCCAGCCAATTTTCAATTATTACATAGTTGGTTCTTCTCCTTGTTAAGGCCAAGCCCCTTTTCAAACTCTGCACATGTGAGTAGCTATATAGCTTACTGCACCCTAAGTACTAGATGTGACACCTAAGGGAGATGAATGATATTAGGTGATTTTGATCTCTAACCATTGATGTGTCATAGTTTTCCTTAGCCTGTGAGCAGACCCTTGTTTTTAGTGCTACAGGGCATGTATTTCCTCGACCCATGGGTACATTTAAGACAAGTTGGGGAGAGGTTTGTCTAGGGTCTGGCACTATCAGTACCAGGCCCCTCACAGACCTCTCATTGGCTCACATTGCTCATTCCATGGGCAAAGACATTCCCATCTGAAATGCTTACTTCCCCAATATTTTTTAACTGTGTATTTGCCACTTTAGCTGATAAGCTTTAACACCCTCATTTTAGAGGTATGGGTTCAAAGTTCATCTTTTTAAATTGATAATGTTCTTAAAGGGATCTTTTCTCACATCATTTAATTTATCCAGTAAGGTGAACAGAAATTCAGGATGAATTCCCTCAATCAGGTTATATCGTGGAATAAAGTAACTTGGCAAAGACTTTGTGGCCAGGCAATAAAACAAGTCATCCAAAAGTCCAAGAAGGTTGGCTGCCAAATTACTGTCTGTCCATAATTTTGGAGGGTACTTGTGGCACGCTTGAAGAAACACCATTTTCAAGTGATATGAATGAAGAATATGAGGGCATTTTAGATGCCAGAATCTTATTTGTTTAAAGACTCTGTAACATGTTATAGCAGCAGGGCATTGTGATGCTAATTCCTGTAACAGAAAAAGTTCTACAACGCTGAAAGACAGTCTCCATTCTACCTTTGATTGTCCATTTGGTGAACACTTTCCAACAAGATAAAGATGCTGTTGTTGTGCTTTAACAAAAGCCTCCTCACTGAGCCAGTTTGGCTTTCCATGTACTGTAATCCACGATGGATACTCAACTGGAAGACAGTCATTTAGCAACTCGAATGCAACAACCAAATCACAATTGATTGTAACGCTTTGGAAGTCTAAAGACATGGATAAAGTTACTGCTGGTGGATTGAATTCCAATTGGAATCTCTCATTTAGTAAAGGAATTTGAGCGAAAATATGTTCAATTTGCTTATACAAGTCGCCTACAATCAACAATGGATTAAGGTACAATTCGCCCCTTCTCTTCGGATCGCTTGGGCCAATAGCAAAGGGGGCCCAGTTTCTTCTGTAATCTTCATCATTCAGATACACGACAAAGTATCCCTCGCTTGTGTCTTCTTGCTTCATAAGTATGGCAGGACTGTCCCTTGATCTTCCGACTTTAACGTCTCGGAACACACAGAGTATATCCATTTCGAATTCAAGATGAGGCTTTCCATCCCCATGCCTATCGAAATTAGGAATATTTACCCCTTCCGCTGTGCTTCCAGTCCAGACGAATTCGACTTCCCTGTAGAGGGGATGTTTCCGTAACGGCTTATACAAACAATTCTTAATCGCACCAAACACAGATGGAAATAATTGTTTTGATAAATCGTCCATAACTTGAAAACCGCCTCCATCTAA
The DNA here is from genome assembly GCF_964200805.1 of Pocillopora damicornis. Taxonomy (NCBI): domain Eukaryota; kingdom Metazoa; phylum Cnidaria; class Anthozoa; order Scleractinia; family Pocilloporidae; genus Pocillopora; species Pocillopora damicornis. Next base: position 6,056,031 of record NC_142677.1, read on the forward strand.
ATGCTTTTGAAGAGCTTCATTGAGGCTAGCGATTGAATTTCCTGATAGACGATCAATTCCAGCTTCCGCCATGCCGATGCTTTCTTTCAGTGACTACTTTATATATGAAGACACATTTTATCTCTTTCTATTAATGACATGGAAGTTCGTGTTCGAAGGTTGAATAATGCTATCCGCTGAATAAGCTTGAATAAATCTCTAACCGGCGGATGGTGTAGTATGGCCCTGGCCTTAGCTCACAAGGCCCTCAACCCGTTACATCCTAAAGTCAGTTTTTATATTCTCTGTATTTTCTTCACACACTTCCTAATGTGCTGATAAGAGAATTTGTTCAACAATCTAGAGCTTCTTAAGTTTGTGATCGCTTCTTTTATTCTCATGACCTAAATATGTGATCCAGGGGTGATTTGGTTAAGAGAAGATATGAGTCACTCTTGGGAGACAGAGGGTTAAGAACTTATACTAGCTATCTTGGAAAATATGGCTACCAATGTTGGAACTATTAACAACTATAAGACATCTTTGGAAAGTTTACAACAGAGACATCAAATGAGGAAATAAGGTTTCAATATTGACAATTCTAGGCAACAATCCAAGAGAAAATTAGACTAATCCTTTCACTGTAATTCATGTTCCTTTCAGGAAAATATAATTGAAAAGCTCTCTAAAATACCAGGCATCCAACTGAGGTGTTATGCAAGGAAAATGAACAAGGTATCACAACCACTGTCCCTCCCTGCCCCTCCCCAGAAAAACACCAATAACTTGTACACTGGCACTATGACATTTATTAACTTGTTTCACCAACAATACACTAGTTTTCAGGGTCCATATACACTTTGACTGCCAACATCAAGACTACTTGCATTCTATATTTCCTTTTTCCATACCCAAATATTACTCAATGAATGATCGCTATGATGGCATTCGTTTGCAAAAAGATGTTTACCAACAGCAGTGCATTTTGAAGTTAGAGAGTCTAGAAATCTTACAAGACTTTGAATAGTCTAATTCCACTCAATCATTTCTTACAAAAAGTTTAAACAAAAATGTGACACACAGGATTACCACAACAATCACAACTTGACACATACTTGCAGCTGCACATTTTACAGTTAGTGTCTAGATGTCTGATGAGATTCAACTACATAGCAGAAATTGTACTCTTTCTCCAGTTTTCAAAATAAAATAGGTATAAACTAACTCTTAATCTACCAGAAGTGATTAACATGTAGGTTTAATATCTTTAAGATCAAACTATATCCAGGAGACAGGTGATAACATTACTCAAACCTATCAGGTAAAAGTTGTAGTGATAATTGTGATCTAATACCAAATTCTCATACCTAACTGATGAGGAAATGTCTGGCAGCTTGAAGGGAGAATTTACAATCAGATCTTGAGAGTATAAGGGTTAAGAGGTCTAAAGAAGGCAGCAATAATCAGTGCATTCTTCCTTACCTCCAGCAGCTGTAATTTATTGTCACTTTTAATTAGTGGTTTCTGGGCTTCAGCCATTTGATGCAGTTCAGTTACGTCATTGTTCTGTGTTCTTCATTGTTATCATTTCAACTTTTGAACTATTTTCCTATCAGAACTGATCAGATTAGCTGTCATATTAAAACTTTTTTTTCCTTAAAAGGAATATTCCTAAAAAAATGGGTCATTTTTTTCCTTTCTCTTCATCATCAGTGTACTAATACATGTTCTACTTTCATACCTACTAAGAAGGGAAAAAGAAAACTTCTTTAGTCAACATGATTACAGGTACTGGGATTTGTTTCTTTCTGTTTCTTTTTTTTTTAAAGACAATTCTTGAAAAATAGAACATTATTTCCTTTCTCTACATCAGAGTACGACTATGTGTGCTGCTTTCACACCTACTATGAAGGGAAAAAGAAAACTTTTTTAGTTAACATGATTACAGGTGCCGGAATCTGTTTCTTTCTATTATATGACTCAAACTCCCTAGCAACTTTATTGTTTACTCTGATCAACATACTGACAACATCTTCAGTATGGGCATAATCACTAAAAACATCAGCTATAGCTTGGACAAACCAGGAACCTTTAGCCAAATTGTTCCAGGAAACATATCCTGGAACAGTGGAGTAAGCAACTAACATGTCAGCTTCAGCAGGGAGTGATTCTGGTTCTGGCTCTGGTTCAACTGTATCAGGTTTGACTCCAGGTAAGCATGTATGAACAACAGCAGCTCTTGCCTCTGCAACTGGAACTTCATTGGCAGACATATACCCACCATCAGTTACCTCTACTCCTTGATCAAAATCACTTCCACGGCAAGCTTGGATAAAAAACATCTTTGGTTTCCCAATGAGATCTTTTGCTGCATAACCATTGAACAATGCCAGAAGATTTGGAATGGACACAAGCACTTCATCAACACCAAAAATTTGCCCTTCCAACCCATGACTAAGGAGACAGACAACAACAGAATCTGCCATTCCATGGTCATTCAATCTTGCAAACTGGGTCAGAGTTTCTTTGAGCTGTTTTGAAGTCTGATTCCTGACCATTTTGACTTTGTACTGAAGCTTAGTAAACAATTCATCAAGTTTTTTTGCATCCACATCAGAGCCACCTCTTCTACTAAGATTCTCAAAATCTACATTGTTAACAATCAAACATAATCCATGAGGTTTACACTTCATGGAGTAAACCAAGTCATCATCATCAGAACCACGCAGAGCATTCTTCTTGACTTGCGATGAAGTAGAGGTATTGGATTTCATAGTCACTTGCTCTGAATCAATTTGTCTGCTGCCGTCACTCCGCTCCAGTGAGATGCTGCCTCTGTTTTCATCCTGGATCGAGCTTGACACTGCTCCTTTAAGTTAATAAAAAAAAAATGAAAGTAAAAATTTCTCTTTAACCCTATAACCCCTAGGAGTGACTAAAATCTAATTTTCCTTAACAGTATTACCTCTAAATAAAAAAATTAACCCTCTATACCAGTGTTCTCCTTTTCAGGCAGTAACTGGTAATATTTACTGCCTGTAATACCTCCTATTAGCATTAAAATTACTTGGAATTCTTGAAAATTTAACAATTAAAAGGATTGCTTTACTGGTTTGAAAATTTATTTTAACCTGTCATGCTTAAAATAAGGGAGAACACTGCTATACCCCAACATCAGTATGTTAAGTCTTCCTAATTTTCTCTTTACAGTTCCTATGGTAGATAATTTGACCAACAGTCGAGAGCTTTTTGAGTGTATCTTCTCCCCATGATATCCATACATTATCCCATAAACAGGTAATAAGAATACTTAGACTTATCAGGTAGAAGTCATCTTGGGTTAAAACCCAATTCTCACAAGTAATTTACAAGGTTATGTGTAGCAGCTGAAGGGGTGAATTAACAATTAGATCTTGCAAGTTAAAGGGTTATAATGAAACTCTTATCAACCATTACTTTGAAAACCTTTCTGGTAAAAAGAAAAAAATCAGTGGTCTGCGGTCAATAAATATCATGCAAGGAAAACACAATCGTAACTTCTACAATGGTGCTCAAAACGTTTAAAACGTATCATGGAAACTTACAAATTAGAGTTGTGTTAAATATTTTGGGCCAAGGGAAGTTCCTTACCATCTTTTTACAATAATTTTATATCTTGCGGATGAAAATCAGAGCCAGAGAGTTACATACTTATTACAACGATTAGTAAGAATCAATAAGCTTAGCCTTATCAAGAGAGCTTCTAACTCTAATTAAAAGAGAGACTGAAAGTTACTACATACTTTAGGTCATAATATAACAAGTCACAACGAACGTTCATTATTTACCAGAGGCAGGTGATCCATTCGTCTTCAACATATCCAATAGGTGGTCTTGGCCGTCAGTTTGTTCAAGAGCTCGGCAAAACACATCAAAAACTTTCGGTCCACGATGAGGAAGAATGTCCAGAAGCTTTTCCGCTTGAGCTTGTCTCGTGGGTTTTGCCTTTATGGTTTGCATATCGTTTTCCGATATACCTCCCTCCTGATATAAAAAATTGGATAGCTGGGTAGCTTCTAAATCTTCTACTAGTAACAATCTGTTCTTTCTCAACAAGTCTCTATGCTTTTTATCCATTTTTCTACAATTGTTTTCGTTCTTCCCGGATTACCTTGAAACTTGCCCAAACGTAAGACGATGTGTCTTTTTAAGAGGCTTTCCATTGGTTAATTTGCGGATAGAGCTCACCAGCCAATCAGAAAATATGTCAAATCGATGTCAAAGAGAAGCGCAAGTGTGTTTCTTGCGGTCAGTGGTGAACACCATACGCAGCTTGATATTGAGTGTAAAACCACAGTTCTGTCTAGTAGCAGCTCGCGTAGGGTCTTCTTTGGTTAGTACACGGTTTGCAAAGTTACGCGGACTTCAGCACCAGATTTCTTGCGATCCCGTCTGATAACTGATGATTCTGTTTGATTGCGAACAGTTGCGCCTGATTTCATTCATTTTACAACTGATCTAGAAGGCGAAAGCTCTACTGAATGAAGATGTTATTAACAAGCTATTATCGAAGAAATTCGCTTTTAATTTCCATTTCCTCCGTAGAACTTATTTGATCTTATTTCTTGCAAACCTGACCTTGTTTCACTAATAAAGGCAAAGAGGGGGCACTTGCTATGTCCCAAGCGATATCAGGAACCCATTACTCAAGTAATGGGCTCCTGGCGATATGATAAAATATCTTTACCCAAAAAAAAAAAAAAAAAAAGTTAAATACTATCGTCCTTATCCCATACGTAATAACAGGACTATTTGAGCTCAGAGCTAATCAACCTCTTTAATAAAATACTTTGTGACTGTCTGCGAAGTGTGGATAGTTATAAATAAGAGTGATGAGCTGGCGTAACCTTGAAAAAAAATATGTAAAATGGACATTAGGGGTTATATTAAAAATCATTGCGCGAGTGCGCGCAGATCTTATATCCAACAAGTGCGAGTATACAATAAATATTATAAATATAATAAATATGGATAAATCTTTCCAACTTTATTCTGTAACAAACGGAATGTTACAATGTACAAAAATACTTCTGGTTTAACTCGTCTTCATGCGCGCCCATGGTATAATGGTTTATAACCCATGACGGCTAGGCCAATGAAAACTCGTGAATTGAATTATCCAGTGATCCAGTTTTTAATAATGATTTTTAACTCTCATTGTTAGTGCTGTGGGACACGCGTTACACGGCCCACGGGAAGATTGGAGACGAGTCGTTGTCACAGTGTTTTGGGTTTCCCCAAGTTTTGGGCATTCCCGTACCCAAAACACTAGTGTTATTAATTCAAAACGGTTTTTTCGTATCCAAGAGATTCACTGCTGTCAAGATACTTTTCGTCACTCGCGGTAAATTTCTGATAACATTGCCAAGGTCATTGAAGCAATAGGAATTTTCCCACACATTCACATTGATGGCGAACAAGTCTGAACAAGTCCGACAGTAACGATTACTCACAGCCTCAGAACTAAGCAGAAAATACAACCTTTTCGGTCATTTTCTTAAACGGAAAATCCCAACAAGTGGAGAAATCCTCCTTCCGCGCGTGTCTCAAATCGATCGGATGAACTGCGTGCATGCGAAGCAACTCACTTGAAACTGCTGACTAATCTCTCTTTCCAGGATGCTTAGCAACAAATGAACCTTTTTTTTTACCAACCACAATCTCAAGTGCGAGAATTGACTTTGGATGACAATTTCCTGACGTCTGCGAGCAATTATTTTTTGTCTTTCTTTTTTTTATTCACGATAAATAAAAGATTGATGGCATGTTACTTCCCCCAGTCTCCTGTTCAATTCACTTCCAGGGTACTGGGTGTCCTCGGTGGGGATACCGAAAACATTAGTGTTTTAGGTACGGGAATACCTAAAACACGAGGATATCCAAAACACTGAGATATCGGGGATAGGTTTATCAGGGGTTTGGCTCTAATCAGTACTTTAATTACCAGACCTCTCGATCGCTGACTTGCGTCGCTCAAGTCTTCATACTTTCTGCTGGGCAAAGAAACACTCGCGCAGATGCATTGATAATAAGGTTCTGCTCATAGGCTACTGATTTTTGGCCTGTACTATTACATGAATAATTTTATCACCATAACAAAGTACACTCCGTTTTTGTCGCCAAAGTTAAGGAAACGAGGCTTGAGGGGGCTAATTTCAGTTTTTGTCTATTAAAATTTCGACAGCTGAAAGCTGTTGATAAATTTGTACCTCAGTTTATTCATTCTTGCCTTGATTCTTTCTATTGCTTTGGTTTTTTTTATCTGTTTGCGCGTGATTACAGCGCGAGGTTGATACTTTCTATTAACCAGATTGCCTCTGTGACGTTTAATTACCATTTATTAAGAACATGAATTGAACACGAATTGACTAAGGCCACTGTGCAGTAGTGGCCGGCAAAGATAATCCATCCTGGTATGGATTTTTTGCCAGAAATAGTCATTTTAAAAGTTTTTTCTTTTCTTCCTGTTGGGGATCTGGGGAAAGCTGCTAGAGTCTGCAGTTATTGGCGCCGGCTAGCGTACGATCATTCTCTTTGGAAGGCTGTTAACTTGAAACGACACGCTGCAAAACTCGACGAAGATACCTTGCACATGCTAATAAGGACAAGATTTTCTCATTCTCTCTCTATTCTTCACTTGGGTGGCTGTAAAATTTCGCTTGAGCTTCTCAGCGAGCTGAACAGGAAATGCAAAAGTTTGAAATATTTAATATTCAGTCGAGGATCAAAACTACGACCGCCAAGTCCACCTCCGAAATACACTGAAGTCACCTATGAATTTCCTTCTCAACTGGAATTGGTGGAGTTGAGGCCGATTAAAGGAGACTTTGCCTTCTTAGGGCGAATAATAAGACACTTTTGTGAGGTGAAATACCTAGGCATTGGAAACAATTCCTCGAAGGGCGCGGTCCCGTCTTTGTTCACCAAAATGCAAAGATTGGTTATACTTGACTGTACGAACTGCGACACAATTACAGACGAAGTTATCGGTAAAGTGGCCGAGTGCTGCCCTTTACTGGAATCATTTTGTTTAAACGGATGCAAATATGTCTATGGGCGAACATTTTGCACGCTTTTCCGATCGTGTTCTCGATTGACTACGCTGCTTCTTCGTTACACGCCGGTGCGTGACGATTGTTTCGTGATCAGCGACTGGAAGTTCGTCCCTGTGGAGGAATTAGATATTTCAGCGTGCTCTAACATAACACAGATAGGCCTCATTAGCCTGGTTACAAACGTGAAGACTTTGAGGTATCTCAACTTATCGTACTGCGGCGTCGGCCGAGCGGTAACAGACGCAGTTTTGTTACAGATTGCGCGACAAGAAACAGGAACAAACTTAGAAATGTTAGATGTAAGATGGAGTCTTACATTGACGCCTGAGGCTTTATACATTTTATCCCGAGCCTGCCCTAAACTGAAATGCTTAGGGGTGTATCAATCTTCAAGCATCAATCCATCGGCCATGGCAGAAGTTTTAAGGATGCTTCCTAGACTAGAGGTTCTGGAATACGGCGCTTTCGGCAAAGCTAGTATTTCCGAGAGCATGTTCTTTCCAAACCTTATAAGATATTGTGAATTCCTCGAGGCTGTGTCGCTTATAAACTTTGCCTCGATGGATTCCGTCGCGGACGCTGTGCTAATGAACGCACTGGTCGACAACTGTCGTTGTTTGAAACGTATAAACCTTTGTGAGCCGGATCCTACTTTACTGGATCTGGTACAAGAATTACCCCCCTCTTCTAAAGCCAAGGTGACTCAAAGATGGCAATGCGTTCTGCCTCCGCCCAAGCACACCCTAGATGCGATTATTGCCAAATTGAAATACAGCCCACCTCATCCGCCCTCAATTTAGCGGTTTAGATAAAAACGGTCTTACAACGTGAAATTATTCATCTGCAAGAAATATATTGGTTTTGCTGTGCTGGTTTTGTGATAGTGACAAATGCAGCTGTTACTGAAATTTCTTTAAAACTGGAAGGATATTGTTAAAACTATCTTCGATTTTCATTTCTTCTTATTCAAATTTTCATCACTTATCATATCGATGCTGGTTAAAATAATGCATGTATCATCCGGCCTGTAGTTCGTTTCAGGCCGGGTTAGAACATTTATGACCGTTAGGAGAAGGTTTGAGTTTTATTTCAGGAGTCAATGCTAAACGACAATAATTCATGAATATATGAATATTTAGGAATCATTTTGTGTATATCGATGTAATAAAATGGCACGTATTTTGTTAAATTCCGATTTTCCTGGTTGATTTTAGATTTGCCGGAATTTGTAAAAGTGTAAATACTGAAATTACGCGCTGTCAGACGGCAGGGGAGGGTGGAGGGTATGGTACAGAGTGAGTTGAGTTTTTCGATCGAATCCAGTCTCCCCTCCTCCATTTGATCTAGATTAGGATGGAGTTTCGGGAGCACTCGCATCTCTACTAATTGAATACTTTAATGCTAGGAAAGTGTAGGTGTGATTTCTCAGTGGTTGGTGCTTGAATCATGGAGAAAAAGATATCATCAATTGAGTGTCGAAAGAAAACCGGAATTGCTTGGGTTTTGCTTTACTCCATTTGTGATTGGTCCGGAAATCTCGCTCCTATCTCTCCACCAATCAGATTGAAAAGGAAAATCAATCATGACTCGATCACACGCTATTTCCCACACTTCAGATGGCTTTAATTTTTCTTACTATGAGTTCTCATTGGCTCTTCGTAATATTTTCCCTTCTTCTGGTTGGCCGTTGGGATTCCCTTGGGTTTGGTTTTACGTTACGCTATCGAAATGTACTCTAGCATGAATAACTGATTGTTACTGAAGGATGAATCATTGAGTAATAAGCTTTGTGATTGACAACGATTGTCCCTAGAGTTCGAGAAATTTCTAATGCACTTATTTCAATACGGAATGTAAATGGGTAAAATCAGTATTATTTCTTGTTAATTAACGATACACACTGTCTACAAACTGTGCAGAAATGTTGTAAGCTAAGATAAATCTTTTTAGATATATTACGGTCTCTGAAAGGGGATACTTTTTTTGACAAAGAAACGAAAATACAAATATTATCAGAAAATATTGCATTTCATTCTTAAAAAATTAGTTATGTGAAAAACAACACAAACTGTTAAGGTAATGATATCTAACCATTCGTCCATAAATTATAAATGAGTTGTGACAAAATCTGTGTAATTATTTTAAAACAAAGGCACGGACTCATAATTAGTTGAAAATCGATCAAAAACGGAATTTTCGTAAAATGTTCTGTTACTTTTTATTCGCTATATGATGTTCAGTGTCGACCACGTCGTTTTCCAAGACGGCGATTCGAAGCGATCAATTGAGAGGAATCTTCTTGGAAATTTTTACACCAGAAGATTCTAATATCGCTGCTTGTATAAAGAGTCTTATTAGAAGCTGTTGTAAATTCTCGTGCTGTATGTGCTGCCAAAACTGTTTCTTTTGTTGGAGGGGATTGTTCTTTCGAGATGAATTTCTCTTGGAAAAGTGAGTCGAGTTTTAATTACATACATTTCGTTTGATTTGTGTAGCATCCGTTGCTGATTACTTGCGAGATTATTAATCTAAATGCTTCAAAACTATGAGAGAGAAACTAAGTTATAGCTTAAACCAAATACAATTTTATTCCAATTAGTACAGAAAAGTGTTATAAAACTTTCGAGCGAGAGTTATTTACGTTCATATCATTATAGCTTAGAGCATGTGGAAGAAAATGTTCTAAGTAAATAATTGAATGTTTTCCTCAATGAAAATAGGAACTCTCTAAATAATGCAACTGATAAACTGTCGAATAGTGAGGTTTCCACTGAGTTCGCTGTGTAGATCTGAAAAGCTAGTTGTAACTTTCCCCAAATGTTGAGTGAAATAGCACAACATACGACATGTTGAATAGATCGGCCTGACCAAAGTTTGTTTTGCATCAGGTAGACAATACACTTTTTTACTCCGGAAATTCAACCACTGAAATCTTTCATGGAATCTTTATTACAAAAACTTTGCAGCGTTCACTATTTTTTTAGGTAACTAACTTCCGAGACTACCTTCCTAGGTTAATTCAATTTGTCTAAGTGGGTAGCTCAGCGAGGGATGCCTTCAGTGGACATATTTTACACTTCGTAGAGCCCCTTTCAATTAACAAATAGTGAAGCCTTGACTGTGCTCTGTTCTGTTTTAAGGCAGACAGGAAGCAGCTAGAGTACATAAGAAGTGTATGGAGAAACACGAGACGAAGTCTTGAGTGCTCTAGCCGCTTCCTAAGTGCTTTACAACAGAACAGAGCACAGTCAAGGCTTCTCTATATCTTTTATAATAAAGAATCCGTTAAATTTCCCACGCATTACTTTCAATTTTCAAAAAAACTTTATTTCCAAAGAGGACAGTGGTGTTGTCAGCATGCTCTATACTCTGATCGAGCTCGCTCTTTCAACAAATGACAGCCCGCGTTACATCCGAACGTTATCATAATGCAAAATGGAGGTGAATGGAACATGCTCGTATCAGAGGACCAAAACACACCAAGTAGCCCAAAACAAGTCCACTTGGTTTGTTTTACGAACAACCAATTTCAGAATTAAACACTTGCTTTCTTTCTTTACAGCTTTTATGAGGAAATCACGCCTCAGGAGTGGAACTCACTGGAAAAAGAAGCAAGTAAAATAAAAGGTACATTCTGTATCCGCCTTTGGATGCGCTATAAGTCTGTGAAACTTTAATTTGTCTTAATACCTGAGAGTGTATACTTTTTCCTATATTGTCGATTTCATTCACTTTCAAGCTATACTCATTTTGTAATTGACAGGCGAAGTGACAGAGAAAATTGTTCTGGTAAAGACAAATGCATCACCATCAATCCCAGAAGAGGTTGCGACCTCAAGCGCACAGGAGACACCCAGCTCCTCGCAGTCATTGACAGACTGTGGAGCCTGTGACTTCAATGAAGATTTAGATACCACCGAAAATGAATCTACGAAAACCCCGTTAAACACCAAATATGTACGCTCTTACACTGAACCCTGGTTCGTGACAGAGATGTGGAAGAACCCGGGTAAAACTAGAACTAAAATGAAATCTTTTAAAGAAATATTCCGGAAGAAAAAATATTCACGCTTTTTAGATGAACAAATTGACGAAGATTCGTCGGATGATGAACTTTCACAAGTTAAGTCAAAAGTCAAATTGCGAACCAAGATCCTAACACGACGAAGTCAACGCCGAAGCCGTGAAAGAGAGCCACCTGAAGTTTCATTATCGAGAAGCTTGTCACCTTCTTCCATGTTTAATGACTATCAAGGACATATTGAGACCAGTATCTCTTTTGCTGCGCATGTCAGGAGACAAGGTCCCGGATTTTCGGCCAGTTGTACTCAGACCCTGCGCACCAGTGATTTTATGTCGATCAGCGACTTATTTGAAAGCGAGGTACAGAGTAACGTGACGGTCAATCCGCTCTTCGAGGACGACGACAGTGAAGACGAAGAGTATGTCAAACGAGCAAGACCGAGGAGGTATCGATTGTATACCATCGACGAAGAATCGGAATCTTTCGACTCCAATTAATATCATGTAAAAAGATGTGTATGTATATAAAATTATATGATAAGCTGCAATACATGCATTTTGATTGGTCCTTACTCACTCTCTACTGGAGGCCAGAGGCATAGACGACGTCACCATTACAATAATTTTGGTTTTTATCATATAAAACAAAGAGGTTCTACGTTACCGCGGGTCTGTACGGTAATAGATCACAGAAGCCGCCAAAATGTGGCTACGCCTTCTGTGCCATTTTTTCCTTCTCACCGTATCTTGACGTCATCCGTGATCTATCATTGAAAAGCTGCACGACAACTTAGGGTCTATTTGAAAAATATAATAATGTATATTCTATAATATGCAACATATCAATTCTCAGAGAGCCTGCCTTCCTAAAAAGCGATGACAGTAAGCGCCACACTAATAAGCAACCATAAAAAATTATTTATATCTCGAACGCTCAAGTTGAACAAAATTTCATTAGTGGTTCCAGGTAACTTGTATTGCTCTGTCAAGAATGCGCAACGGAAGATTGAAGTAAACTTCTCTAAAAAGAGCCACCATTTTGCTGCAGTAAGGTTCTTTTGTATTTGGGATATCGTTATTCCCAATAGCAGGTTTGGTAAGGTGTAAATCAGTTGAAGGTGGGCGGTACAATCCGAGACTTAGGCGAAGCAAAGTGTCCGATATTACACTCTGCCTTCCGGAAACGGACGAAAGTGTGTGAAATTGGACAGTATCGTCCAAAGACGGATGTAAAATTCCGAAACCATTCCAATGTGTCCGAAGGCGGACAGATGGGTTCAAGGACGGACCCAGTTGTCCCTAATCGGGCGCTGTTATTCCAAAAAAGGAAACAGGTGTCCGAAACCTGATACAAGTGTCTTAAATCGGACGAAATCGTCCGAAACCGGACACAACTCCAGAAACGAAGGGACCGTCGGAAAATACTCGTAAGTGTTAGATGTCAGTCGGAAACGTCCGAAATCTTACTATGCCGTCTGAAATCGGATTGTAATGTCTAACATCAATGGTAACCCTTCGAGGGAGGGACTCGTAAGGGTGGTTGGGGGCGAACTTGCAATGGGGCGAAAACTCCAGTAACCTTTGAAACTTGCAAAATTAGATTGAGATCGGAATAATCTCAAAATTGTGTCCTAAAAAAATTGTTTTGTTTTCTGTTCATTCAAACAGTTCGCTAAAACAAGAATTATTAAAAAAAAGAGTTCGTCAACTCGATTCCACCAAGGGACATGCAGTCACCGGCAAATTTTGATGTTATAATCAAAACAAAGTTTAGGTGCTGTCCATATCGAGTTTAAAGTGTTGTTTATAGTTTCCAAATCGAGGTACCTGCTCTTTGGTAATCACGTGTGTCTAACGAAATCACGATCGAAGATCGTTATTCTGTTGTTTAGGATTTCAGGTCTATGACATAAATTACACAATAAAAATTTCAACTTAGAATTAAGACTTATTTTAGAAGACCAAAAGAACAAGAATATAACGGTAAGTCGATAAATTTCTTCTTAAAGTCTGAAATGGTTTACATAGACTTTGTGATTTAATTGTCTTCTTGACTAAGCAGTTTTTAGTTGATGTTTGTTTGGTTGTCAATTGTGCTGTTGTTAAAAGTAATACCACCTCTGATATAACGATCTTTCACTCGCAAAATATTTTACTGAAGGAAATTTAAAATCGCCCGTAGACTCCATTATAAAAAAAAAATTTGTGAAATTTAGATAGATTTACCAGTTAGCTTGAAATACGAACAAGCTTTTGTAGGTGTCAAAACTTTATAAACAACTACTTTTTAGAAAATTGCACTTTTTAAAGAGAAAAAGCTTTTTCGTTTATTGCTTTGTGTAGCGAGGAGTTGATAAAATACTTTCACTTCCCTTGCTCTGTTTAAAAAAAAAATGAAAAAAAAAATCTTCATATCCTATATCTAAATTACGTCAACATTCTCTTTGCTAAGGGTGGTAAATATAGAATTTCCTCACGTATTTGGTTTCACTTGACAAAGGTAATTTAAATTCTTGTCAAGAATTGAAGTGGAGATTGATAACGATATTTTTTGAGACATATGTAGTTTTCACCTTTCGTGTTGTTCATTTTAAAGTGTTTGGAGCCGAATTTACTTATCATGTGATAAAATTGTAGCGGAATCCTTAAATTTTGGGAACCTCGAAGAATCGCTGTAATTTCTACCTCAACGACCGTGAAGGTATATTACCATCATGGACCTAACGTTCCGTAACTGTCAAGAATGTTGAGGAAAACACGTCTTTATATTCGTTGCATTTTCTCTCTTGTTTTTAATTTTTTTATCAGAGAAAGATAATGGACAGACGACAGCTCCTATTGGTTGCTGTGCTGTCAGTCACATGCTGTGTTTACGCCCAGCAGGGACAACACACAGGTTCGTTAAAACTGAAACTTCAGAAAACCTCAAGTTGGTGGTGTTAACCTTGCATCTTAATCTCTGTCAACTAACCCATTAACCCACCCCATCCTTGTTGGCACAACAATGGTCAATATCTAAGGGTGTAACTTACATTGGAGGGGAGGGTTAGGGCCTATCCGTAGTGTGTTAAAACAGTACAAATATTTATACATACGCATTTCAAAATAACACTATCCTGGTATGTTCCTAAATTTCCATATGACCTTTGTGCAGGTTTCCCGTTCTAAAATTCCTGCTCTCTTCATCGATAACGCTAAATGTGCATGTGCCACAATAATTCAATAATTTATACTGAGAAACCGGCCTAACAACATTGTCACCAGAAGGAAATAAACTGTTTAAGCCTTCGTATAGTACTACTCATAATTATCCCCCCATGGACGCTGCCATAAAGCGCCACTCTCCCTTACATTTAAATCTTTTGTCATCGCTTGAAAGAAAGATTCTCTTTTTATGCTTTCGATTTGAATTTCAGTTTTTGCCATGGTCCTTGGAAAAGGAGGCCAGAAAATGCCGGGTAAGCTTCTTTATTCTAACTCAAAGATTTGATAAAGAAGATTAAATATAAATATTTTTTTTATTCACTGTTACAGAGATCAAAGTCAATGGCGTCAAAATGAATTTGCGCAATCCCGTGATTCAAGCACCAAAAGAACCCGGGGCCCTCGTGCAAGGTCCTCCCTCAGGTACGCCAATATCGGACCACACACTGCAACTTACGCTTTACTCCCTCTTTATTTATCGATATAATTTTGCAACTATACATGGTTCATTATAGTGGTGACAAACACTCATGATTGTGTTGCCATAGATACAACAACTTTCATTGTTGGAAGCAAGGCATCTAATAACAGCAACGGCAAGCTACCTGTGATGGCAGGTATGATCACGCGAAAAAGTTCTAATCGTACCAATAACTATTGTATTTTGTGCATAGCGAGTGTATCTCCCTAGCTTCGAGCCTTGATAGAGATCAGCTCGGGAGAACACAGCGGTCAAACGTCTGCGAGTGTGCATTCGTTGTAATAACAATGCAATGACAATTACATTGTCAGAACCAAGTTGTATCTCACGAGTTACAAACAACCCCACAAGCCAGTAACTCATTGTGTTTTAAAAGCGAACATCTTTTTTAATTAAGCTCAAAATATAAGGGTTGATCAGCAGAATACCCGTACTCGAATATGCTTTGTGTTCGAAAAGTCTTGAGTTGTCCTTTTCCCGAACGTTACAATTTTGTTCGCTTATTCTTCAAGACAGCAGTTGCCTCTCTCGTTTTTAGAATTTCGCGCAGGAAATTCGCGCGTTAGGCAGGCCAAAATTGATTCCCTAGCGCATGCCCGACGTTTGACAGCCGTGTTGTTCGGAAGACACCACTCTTTATGCTTTATGTCTTTTTCCAATATCAAGGGACTCATAGATAAGAACAATCGTTTTTTTAACTGCTCTGCCGTCAGTTCAAAAGATGTTGCATGTTTGGTCACCCGTGGAAAGTATCACAAGTGATGCATTTTGTCAAAGCCTTTTCTAAAGTAACACATATATCCGATGCAATATATTTCTATATTTGGGTTAAATCTTAAGACTTTCGTTCTTAATGAATTTGAAATTACAAAAATATACAATTAGATACAATAAAAGGCTACAAAATCAAAGCTGTTGACCGACTCAGAACTTAATAACTTATTTATTTTTCCTCACAGAAGCTTTAGTAATGCCTGCAACAAAGAAGCCAAAGACAGGTTCGTGATATCGTCTACAATATTGACGCATGCATGGATGAATGAATAAAATAATGCGATGAAAAAAAGTGAACCTTTAAAGAAACGTCGTGGTAAAGCAAAGACAAAATCATTCAAAAAATCCTAAGATAAAAAAACTATCACTACCTTGATGTGCTCATCAGCCCTTATTGATACACAGTTATTTCATATGACTTTATCTCCATGGATGTGAGAAACGCACTCCTCTCACTTTCGTGAGATCCTTATATCTTGTTTTATTGTCTGTTTAGCTGAAGATAAAGCTATGGATGATCTCAAATTAACAAAAGAAGAGAAAGGTAGGAATTTTACTGTTTGCCTTTATCGGCAGAGATTTGCTCTTTTTAGCCAAAGAGCACAGCAAATGCGTTGACTGTCGTATTTGTCACATGAAATCAAAGTTATTGTACATGGTCTTCACTTTCTGGTTTTGATAACACTTACACCTTAAATATGCAATACACTTCACTGGATTTCACTCATACACTTTGTTTCAAGCCTCAAAAATAATCTGAACTGTAAAGAAAGAATTTTTATCTTTGAAAGGTCTTGCATTTAAGGAGTTCTTGACTGATCATGAGGTTTTATGTGGAATAGAGTGCATTTCTAATGGGTGTCTTAAAACATAAACCAAAGTGATCATAACGACCAATTACAAGTAAGGGACAAATCAGAAGGAGCCAATGAGAACTCAAAGTTAAAACAAGTGAACTAACCGAAGCGCGGGAAAACGCAGTTAACCAAGAGACGATTGAGTTTTGTTTTGCATCTGATTGGTTGATAAAGTGGCGCAAGATTTCTGGACTAATCATAGAGTGAAGAAAAGCAAATCTAAAGCAATCTAGGATTACTTTCGACGCAAATGAATTTTTTTTATAGAAGAAAATTCATTTGTCAACTCTGAATGATTTTTTTTGTAGAGAAATTGTTCCCATGTGAAGACTACAAGCCTTACTGCAAGAATTACGCCCAGACCGGACAATGTAGAGATGTTTATACGCAGAGGTATTGCAGAAAAAGCTGTGATTTATGTAAAGGTGAGAAGAAGAAGGCTAAGAAATTAATTATACAAGCAGAAAATATAGCATTGAAAAATTCGGCAACGCATGAGAAAAGGAGAGACGTTCTCATGTCACTGTCTCTTAAAAACGGCGGTTCCTCAGCAGGCTACTCGCCTCAGGCCAGGGAAGCTGCGTAGCCACCTCTTTCCCAGGAGCTCTCTTATTCTCATCCCTCCGAAAGAAGGATCTGAATAAGAGATTGGGAATAAGGTTTGATTGCCTAGCAACAGTTTAAGTGCTTTGATGGTGTTACTGCTCAGTAATCGTGTGATACTTCGGTGCGTCGGTATTTCAACACATTTGCTGTTATAGCTGCTTTATGTATGAAAGTCGCAAACGACGAATTTTATTCTCGATAGCTGTCCATTTGTTTTTGGCTAAAACTTCAATGAGTTTTTGAGCAAGAAGATAGACGCTCAGATTTTCAAATCTCGTAATTTAAAGAGCCTTAAGAACAACCGAACACTGTATTGTATCCTTTTATTGGTTGAAAGTTTAACTTAAAATTTCTGATTTGTATGGCCTGTTTAGTTCCTTATGGAGTGTTCATTGGCTGCCAAGACTTAGATGTTTGTAAGAAGTTTGCCGCATCTGCTTGCATGGTGCATTGGGTCAGGGAGACGTGTAAATCCAAATGTGGAACATGTGGTTATGGTGAGCAGAATATAAAATTAAACCGAGCGAGAGAATATGAACGAAGATTACGATTTGTAGGTTATATTTCTTTTGTCAGAGTTGACTGACAGAACGTTGGTGCAAGCTTATTTCCCCCTTTTTAGTAGTGAAACACACCAGAGAGGAAACCTCACACGCCCGTACTTAAAACGAGTTGATATACTTCTTATTTACAAGAATATTCTAGTTCAACCGAAAGTAACATCGTGTTACATCACGTCAATTCATTCTTGCACAATGTAAAGTCGTCACGGACCAATGTCTTAATAAAAATCCTGTAAGGATGATAGAGAGGTTAACCCTTTTATAATACTTGTAAAGGAGAATAATAATTTTGGCTCACCACTGAATAGTGAAGGCTAAAAAAAATAATTAGTTCTATGATATGAAAGTAAACTTTTCCTTTTCTCTTTAGAACGTCAAGGCAACGCCCACATCACCATTGGTAAAAAGAGACATTTCAGTGACACCATAAAGAAGCAAGATAAGACCACGCAGAAGGAAGAGAAGATTGAGACGAAACAGATAGGCAGTGTGAAACAACTGCAAAAAGTCCTTAAGAAAATGACCAAGAAAGTTAAAGATGCTGTGAAGCAAGTGGCAGCGAAAGTCGAGACACTCGAGAAGAAGAACGACAAACCTGTTATTGCCAAGCCAGTGATCAAACCGACACAGACCCGAAGTGATAATGACGCCAGCGAGAAAAACAGTGACGATGATGACATCAATGATGATAATGACAATGCTGATGATGAAGATGCTACTGTAAGCAAATACATTATTAGTACAACTGGTTTAGCTTATTACTATTTTTTATTTTTATGTGCCAGAAAATGTTTTTCGGAAAGAAATGTGGCTATACAAAGACGGTTGTGTCCCCTTTTACTTTAACGCTTTAATATTATCAATATTATCACAAATATTTTCACTCATGAATCAAGCATTAAATTCACGGGTATAAAGGAAATAGATCGTGAACTCAAAAAGCCATCATCAAAGTAAGATAAACGTTGCTGTGACCCAATCAAGATCCTCCGATAATGGTATTAATAGCAGTTTTTTTTGGTATTTTACGATTTTGTCAAGGACCAAGATGTGAGCGGGGAAGGAAGCTCTGATGACGAAAACGAAGATGATAATGATCATGACGACAATGCATCAGGCGTGGCCAACGCTGAGGACAAACCTGAAGAACCAATCAGACTTGACACAGATCCACGTGGTGAGCCCGTGGTCGCCAAGATGGTCCATCAGCCAATCAAATTCAACGACGCTCCTCTGAAAGCGATGCATGTTAAAATTGTCAAGAGCAAGAAACAAGCCAAGAAGGTGGAGGATGCAAAACCGAAAGTTGAGGTCAAGAAGACGGCGAAAAAAGTCAGCAGTGATAAAGTAGTGAAGAAGGCCAAAAAAATTGATAAAGTAGTGAAGCAAGACAAGCCAAAGATTAAAACCACGAAACCGAAGAAGCTAAAAAATTAAAATCAATATTCGTAACAATTTACGATTGGAAAATGAGGACTTTTGCTTCATTTCGCTTATGTGGACGTTATTTCATCAGAATGTATAATGTAGAAATACTAAATGATTATTAAACTTCAGAGTAGTTTTTTTTCCCAGGACTTTACTTGTCAGCTCACGTGCAGGTGAAGTAGGTCAGTAGCTTTTAACAGTGTTTACTCACAAGGAAGATCAACGCTTTCAGATTGGTATTATGTCGACTTCCCTCGCATGATCAGTTTATTGTATTTTAAATAAATACATTTACTTTTGAAATTATGTACTACCTTAAAAGTCTTTAATTTGCGTAATAAATATTTTTCTGTAATGAAATATGACTATCTGATTCTTCCCTGCGACTCGAATCCTCACCCTGAGTTAAATGTCGCCACCTGCATTTCTTATCTTTTTTCTTTTCCTTTTTATTAAACTGAGATCTGAAGTTCTTAACTAACTCGAAGACTAGTGGGAGTCCCTTAGATTCTGAATTTCAGTCCGCCACTTATTAATACCGAAATATGACTTATTTTAATACTTTTTCCAAAGAAATGAATCCACTGAGATTAAAGGGGGTAAGTTTCTGAAAAACTGTATTTCTGCATTCAGACGGAATCGAGGAATTTGGATTGTGTGTGGTTTATGTACTAAAGGATAGAGCTACGCGTTTGGTGGGAGCATGGTAAAAATAAAACACAAGAAAAAAAAAACACAAAAACACAAGAATAAGCGTTTGTTGATACTGTGGGGATTGAGATGAGCCTCGCTCCTATCACGAGGCTTCGTAGCTCAGTTCCAGGTCTCAGTCTTTATCTAAAGGGACACTGGTTTGAACTCGTCAAAATCTGAATGCTTTCTAGGGCTTCATTTTCTTTATATGGCTCTAACTGCTGCTCAACTGCAAGATTCGACACATACCTTTGGAGCCGCTTGTTGACAGGACTACCTTCCGTCTCTAACCATATTCGTAAAGTGTATTTTGAAGCAGTTCTATTAAAGGTGTTTTGGGTACAGCCAACTCTAACCATATTCGTAAAGTGTATTTTGAAGCAGTTCTATTAAGGGTGTTTTGGGTACAGCCAGAACGGGTATTGAAGTTCACCGTTCCCATCATTAACCGTGCCTTATGAAGTTTGGCTGTTCCAAATTCGAATTTATTAGTTTGGTTTCCAAACCGAATCGTATCCTTAGCTGGTTAAAAGAAATTAAATTAATTGTCAAAAGATACCCCCAGCATTACACACGCGCTGTTTTGTTTGGTACGATCATTGTGAACATTTATCTTCCAACATCGCAATCTGCAAAATTCAGATTAACTATGTT
Organism: Pocillopora damicornis; assembly: GCF_964200805.1. Lineage (NCBI taxonomy): Eukaryota > Metazoa > Cnidaria > Anthozoa > Scleractinia > Pocilloporidae > Pocillopora > Pocillopora damicornis. The sequence continues at coordinate 6,076,387 of NC_142677.1, forward strand.
CCTCTGAACAAAACGGGTGCGACCATTAACTCGTACTCAGCTCCTGGAGGATCAATGTTCCTCTCGGACAGACAAGCACGTGACTCGCTGAGAATTATGGGATCATATTTTTTCTCAATTGAAAGAGCTGCCAAATTATTGTTTTAAATGTTATCATATTTTTGAAATTCAAAACAACCTTTCGGAGGGACCGTTCGTGTTTTCCTTTATGTCTCCTTCATAACCATAAAATTATCAGGTAAGAGCTATGTTCATGAAAAGCTTGTTTATCGAGTAAATTGTTTGATTGTCTAAATATACGAACTGAGCTCCAAGAACATTGACAGAAAAATCAATTAATTGGACACAACTTTTCTCTGTTGAACAAGTTATTACTATTTAATCGATCCATTTCTCTCACGCTTATGAAGTTGACTTATTTCTGACTGCATATCTTGAGGCTGAGAAATGAAAAATTCTTACCATTATCGCCGTCATTAGACGCAATTTATACCAATTTACGCTGTTATTTGCTCAGCAGATTACTATTACTGTTAGATAATAATTGGTGCTACTCTAGTGTATATAGCAAATACCTTTTACATTATCTCTGTTCGTTCCATAGAACCATGTTCAAGCTGATGTAAAAATCAATTTTTTTTAAACAGCATTTCAGAATAATCACGACAAATTGCATGCATATAGGAGTTCATCTTATTAACAGACTCGATCTTAACAACCGGTCTATAACCTGCTCTCCTTTGTCAGAGAAAGAAAACGATGAAGTTGACGGCGACAAGATATGGCGTAAGGGCACTGTTCATATTATTCTTTTGTGCTGTACAGCATGGACTCTTGGAGGCTAAAGGTAAATACGAGATTTATCCACTGAAACAACCTGGTTTGATATACTCCTAATTCAATTAATCGATCTATTGACTTATTGTTTTCATTCTGGCCGTGATCTTTACCAGCTTTGAATAATGGCATATGAAAGATAATTCAAATGACAAATAAACAGGGATAAATGCTGGTTGAAAGCTTCAATGCCAACAAGATTGAAACGCAAAGCTTCAGTGAACCGCAAGGTTTCACAAATGATTTCGCCACTAAGTACTATGATTTTATTGTTCTCCTGACGAAATAGTGGTGCTCCGATCACTGTGAATTATTTATGATGAACAGCTTGGCCATTTTCAGCTGGAACAACACCAGCTAAAGTTTACATACAAGTAATGCAGCGACACCTGTCTCAAGTGAGATTTTAACAAAACATAAAACCGTAGGTTTAAATGTAGGAATTCATCTTAGGTCGAGGAATACCCTATTACTTTTAGGGTTTTTTAAGATGCGCTAAAACTGGATGGCTGAACAATACTTGAAATTGAAAAACTTTGAAGATTAAATTAGCGTAGCTTTACAGGTCAATCTATCAGTGACAAACACTGCATAACCAGCTCAGCCTGGAAGATTTGGAAAACGCAGAAGCAAAGTTGCCTTACAGTTGACTCAAACAGGCGTATATGGATGTTTGGAAATCGCTGAAATACTTCTGTCTTTATAAAAATGAAAGCAATCAGTGCAGTTCATCTTAATTTCGCTACCATCAGTTCTGTAGTCTGCAGTCAGATTATTCACTTTCCAGGTTTTTGGCTTTGCAATATTTAATTGTTCTGTTCGGTACATGGATTTTGAGAGGAAAATGGAATTTCCGTGGCAATTTCCCAGTAAAAGGTAAACTTTCATCGCAACCACCGACTCTGATGATAAAGATTGATGGTTCCCAAAATATCGATTAATTCCTAGGAGAACAAAGAGGGCGAAAAAAATACCTTGATAAAGAGGGCACTTTATAGGTTTATTTTTCTGTGACGAAAAATTCACAAAAACAAGCAATATAATAATTGATAATCTTCAAAGCTAGGTCAATATTCTAGGAAGGATTGTCGGCCTTCCTTATTACTTTTTTATGGTTGGTTTTACAAAAACCAACACGGGCACTTGTAAGTTTATTATGAGAAAATCAGCGTTTGAAGAGAACACCCGCATTGCCAATGAGATCACAAGCTGTTAGGGAATTTCATCTCCAAAAAAAACATTCAATGCTGGGACTCTTATCATGGCTGATTGTTTTTGGTACTGAGACACAAGAGGAATTGTTTGTTTACTTATACACAACTGTGCCGTGGTTTATTAGCATGAATTTGTCCTCAAAGCACCGATGTTTATCGGTGATTGGGTAATCTATGACGGGGAGACAATCAAGGATTTTGATTTAGTTTAACATGGAGAGAATTAGCTAAAAGAGGCGTACAAGGAAATTCCTTACAATTTTATCCTCTTTTCTATCAAGGAGTTTCAATGTCCGTGCCTCTCTTACAGCAAAAAAATATAATGGGACTACACAGACATAAAATGCCGCATATACCTCGCATCTTAAACAGCCTATGCAACAGCTTTTCGCCAACAAGGAAACGCAACATTTATGGAAGAAAGAGACTGCGAAAAGATGATGAACGTCCTCATATTCGACAAAGAAAGATATTAGGTTTTTGGACATCATGATTTCAGGAAATCTGTGCGCTATATAAGATTTTACATCTCTTGGACCTTAGAAGCTATAGGTGGAGCCTTTGCATTGTAGGTTACACAACTTCTCGGAAAAGTAGCGGGGCACTTGCTGATAAAATACCTCCGGCCACGGAAGCTAGTGGAGCGTCAGGCCCTCTCTTTAATGCGCTACATTATTCACTCTCTCTTGCTTATTTCATTGTATTTATTGAGTCGTTCCTTTTACGATTTTCCTTGAACAGCCTTCAAGAAATCAAAACATGCCGTTCACAAAAGTGGAAGCAAGAAATACAATGGTAAATCGTACACATAAGATTATTTACCTTGCCGATCAGTTACCTTCAGATCTGGTTCCAATTTCACCATTAAATGCAGATAATAAATGAAATTTCTATTTAATTTCTTACAGCCCCAAAGGGTGAATTTTGTGTCAACCATTCCTACTGCTCCAAATACAGTGATCTTGATTGCGCTTCAGAATGGGTTCAGCTGAACTGCCCCAGAATGTGCAGACTCTGTGAATATGAAGGTATAGCACTCTGTTTTATCACAGCAGAAGGGTCACCTAGTTGTCTTTGTCCATCGATTAGTGCTAGTATCGCACAAAATGATTCTACTTAGGCTAGAAAACTCTGATGGGCCTATTTGCCGTTCAGTCGTCTAGTTAACGTTAAATTTTCCCCCAAAATGATGGTAGCAGTTGCGTTCCACACCAATGGATTTATTCCTGGTAAATTTAAATGCATTACAGGCAACCTTGTTGTTTTTTTCTAGAATTAATAAGGATGTGCCAAAGCTGGTTGTTTAAAACTTGATTGTATAATGAAAATATTTATTATTCCGACGCCATTACAGGACCTGAATTAATGAAGCTTCCTGCCGTCTTGTATTACAAGAAAGGAGACAAAAAGCATGGAATAAGTGGATCGAAACACAAGAATAAACACTCTGCCAAACACATAGACAAACGAGATGATGGCGATAGACGCGATGTCGTTTTCCTTAGACATCCAAATGACTATTCACCAACCAAACAGCCCGACGTTGTCCCGACAACCAGCTACAAGCTTTTTGACTACCAGAGCAACTACAGGAAATGGTTATTTCTTTACCCGGACGAGCATCCTGTTCATATGCAGTACGTTGACGAGGGAAAAGCTGCCGACCCTTATCAGCAAAACACGGCTCAGCAGACAGCTCCTGGCGCCCAGGATGCCGCTCCTGCTGGACAGGCTGCTGCTCCAGCTTCCGCTGTTGTTACCCCTGCCGTTGGTGCTGCGCCTGTGGCTGCTCCTGCTGCCGGCATCTCCCCTGCAGCTGCCTCTACCATCGCTTCTGCAGCTGCGCCCGCAGCTGTTCCTGCTGCTGGTACATCTGCAGCTGCTCCGACCGCAGGTGCAACACCAGGTGTTGCTCCTGTAGCGGCTCAAACACCTGCTCCCGCAGTTGCCTCTGCTGTGCCTAATGCTGGTGCACCTGCAGCACCTAACCCAGCAGTTCCCCAAGTAGGACAGGCTGCTGCGGCTGTTCAGCAGCCTGCTGCACCAATTGCAGCTCAGCAACCTGTCGCCGCGCAACAGCCAGCTGCAAATGAAACCATCCAAGTAATCAATCAAACAGTTTCACTTGCGTCTAACACAACAGGCTTTGTACCATCTGTGGCAAACGTGAGCCAACCAAACCAGACCATCATGGCTGGAGCATTTACTGCGGGAAATACGACCTCGAACGAGACCATTGCTACAGGTAACGCTCACTTAGAACAAGAGAATATTAATTGATATTCTCTTGCTTAGTTTTAGGGTAAATCAAGTTCAGCACAGCTGTTGCATTTCCTAATGACATGGATAAGTTTGATATTCTATTGATTTAGTCATTATAATACAATTTTTTTCAAATGTACACACCTAAATACTGTTTTTGCCTACTACATAGGAAGCTCACATATTACATATTTAATTATCTCTTTCATGATACATTTTTATGTTTCTCAACCACAAATGAATTTTTTTACCATTTTTGTCTGCTCTGTTGGTTAAGTTGTTTCTTTTTTTGGTCCCGAGTAGTATTTCTTCTTTTAGACCACAATACGAGTTTTACTGCCTTGGGGAACAATCTCTGAGATCAGTAGTTTATGGTTGTGTTGTTCTCATTATCGTTTTGCTCAATGTTGTAATGCTAACTGGAGACGCTAATTTTTCTTGCACAAGGTAACATCACCTCATTAAATCAGTCTCAACCATGGATAGAGCCACTTTCACAGAATTCAACACTGTCACAAAACATGTCATTGTCAGAGAATTCTTCATTATCAAAAAATTTGACGCAATCATCAGCACTCGCACAAAATCAAACTAGTCCACAATTACAAAACACATCATCACCGAACGCATTGGCCATATCAGCGCTTCTGAAAGACAAAACATCCACAGAGGAAACACTTGAATCGCCGAATGCTTCACCACTGTCACCATTCCACTTATCAGAAGAAGAGGTAACTTCACAACACAAACTTCATCTTGTCAACTCGGATAAGTCGAGTAAAATGCAAGGAAATTTTAGCCCTAATGCTGCAAGTGTTACTTTGTCTGGTCCAGGTACTTTAGATCTGACGTCTACAGGACAGTCCTTTACTCAGGATGTCACTGTAGACCCACAACAGGCGGATTCTGAGAATGCCGCTGATTACCCATGGACGTGTTGCAAGAAACAGCCGAGACCAGAAGGTTGCAAGAAGTGCCCTGATATGCCAAAGGCTCCACCATGTAAGTGGTCCCATGTTCATATTCTTGCGTATATTCGAATGATTAAGGCCTCCGTACGCTGGAAAATGGAAATATATAATTTGAGTTGTAAAATACTCCTCTGTTCTCTAAGTGTTGAGGAAAACACAGCAATAATCAGTAGATGAAACCTGCAATTTCTGGACCACAGCAAAAAGTGAGGCTTCGCATTAAGAAAATTTTCTGTACTCACAGGAAATACCCTAATCTGCATTATGGGTAAAAGTGTGACTCTTTCTCATTTGTTATGCCCCTATTATCAAATTTGAAAATCGAACCACTGGTTTTTCTCCATGAGAAAAGAACTCAGCCTCCCATTTCAGATTGCATGTATTAGATATTTTATTTATCTTATTTCAGTGACCCACATATTCGGCGTTTATTGCAATGACTTGTACAAAGACTGTGCCTATGGATACTCAAACTGCAACGACACCTGGTGGCAGATCAATTGTCCCAAGAGATGCAACCTTTGCAAAAGTAAGCAAGTCGTCAAGATGTTTGGTTGATCACGAGCTCAACATGTTTTCCTTTAACAAATCAACGTTTCACATTTACTCACAGTCTTACATTTTGCTAATTTCAAACACGGGTTTCCTTTCCTGCAGCCGAGGATGCGCAGAGCCGCACTGAAGCCACTCAGACCAAAGAGATTTATCCATCTGAGGTGAACGATCTTAAGGAGAACGCCACCCTTGAGTCGGATCTGGTTGCACCAGCACCCGGAGTCAAGCCCCTTGTGGCCAAATACACTCTCAGAGTGAAGCCTAAGCTACTTAACGGCGTGCCACAGACACAAGAGATCCGCATCATGCCTCCAAACAAGGCTGGGGTCGAAGGATACGTAAAACCACTTATGGTGCTGAAGCAAAATATAACTAAGCCTATGATTGAGAATATTGAGATCGACATCCCACCAAAGGGTGCCAAATTTAGTTCCAAGCCAAGTGTGGAGGTCATTGAAGGAGATCATACAGAGATGTTACAAGTGAGCAAGGGACAGGCAATAGTAGAGGATCCCGTGCAGAAGTCTCAGACGGAGCCTGAAGGTAGGATGGAGGGCGTAGATCTGCTGTAATGATCTTTTACAATGGAAAGGGAGGAGTTCTTGTAGGTAGAGAGGTCTAAAGCATGTATTTTTTTAAAAGCTTCTATCTCTCTTATAGATCAGCCATAGATCGCAATTTACCCCTACGTTTGTTTTGAGTTGATTGCTGATGTGAAGAAAAGAATCAATTTAGTTGCAACAAATGTTGTTTTTACTGATGTACTTTTGATGTAAGTTCCTGAGTTGCATCGTTTTTTGTTTAAATATGAAATTTAAAGGGTCAAAGCCCGAAAAAGAGGCAACTGATGTAACTGCAAGCAACCAGACTGAATCCTCCCCAGTAACACAAGAAGCTTCAAACAACGCCACCCAAGATCAAACAAACTCAGAGAGTCAGTCTCCATTAGACAACCAAGCTGCAACATCGGCTGACCAGGCAGACCAAGTCCAAGCCACCACAACAGCCCAAGCCACCGCTGCAGCTCCTGAAGCTGCTACTGCTACCACATCAACCCAAACCGATGCCACCAGCGCTGCAACTACTCAGCCCGATACATCAGCTGCTCAAGCTGCTGCCTATACCAGCAGTAAGTTACTTAGTCTGTATCATTATTATTGTTAAATTGTTACGAATTGTGCATAATTTTGCTTAATGATGTGTTGTTCACAGCCCAAACTTGTACTGATGATGGCAGATGTGCACCATACACCGCTGATCGTTGTGCAGATCCGTGGCTGAGAGAAAACTGCAAGAGCTTGTGCAAACTATGTTAAAAACTTAAAAGGTATGCATTTTGGTTTACTTTTGAATGAAAGCGAGGAGAGATAAAGGTATTCTCCTAAGCACAAAGATCTTTAATTACCGTTAACATACCAACCAACCAAATAACGTCAAGTTCAAAGGAGCTGCTAAGTTGTTATCATAACAACAAAATAGGCTTATGAGGTGCCGTAATCCTGTTTTTATGGTAAAGGAAGGAGAGGGTGGGTAGATGTGGCTCTTTAGCTTCAAAACGAGAACGAGAAAAAAGCGGCAACAATACTTGGCTGGAGACGATAGGTCCGTCACCTCTATACCGGAGCAATTAAGGTGTAAGGAAAAAAAGCCCGTGCGGTTAAAATGGAAAATTTTTGTCAGTGGAGAAGAATGTCAAACTATAACATATTCATGTCAAAGGGGAGAGTCCCACAGCCAAGTTAACACGAAAAGAAACTGGATATTCTTGAAAACCTGATTTTGTATATTTTTTCTCTCTCAGGTTTTGGACGTGACTGCAGCTGTAGATAAAAAAAACTCTTAGGGCTTCAAGTCAGCTGATGGCGTTACTTCACTTTATGGCTTTGCCTTGTGGTTTTCATTACTGATTTAGCAGTAGATTAGAATCGACCTTAATTTGGAATTAGTATAACTAACTTTGATCTCTTTTGTGCACGAGGCTATTTGTAATGTGAAGCTTGCTGTTCTCAGTTCAGTTAGGGAAAATCGAGTCATCAGTATTGTTTTAAAATCGTCTAGGTGCGGTGTTATATTCAATTATTAGATTACTTAATTAAATCACAGGTTTTTTTCCAGAGACGTGAATCAGTGGTGAGAGGTCATCGTGAATCAAACATATAGCTATTCTATGAATACAGATGCCATCTTTTGAATTACTAAATTCTATTTTGCTTGTGAAGTGCATGTTTATTCTTTAAATAAAAATCGTCATAAATGAACGTACATGTGTTTCGAGCTCAGCTCGGCAGTAAATGATCGTTGAACAAATCGGAAGGGAAGAATTTCTGAATCTACGAACGAGCAAATGCACGATCGTGGACCAAACAAGGAAAGAATTTGTATAGGTAAGTGTAAATGGACATTTATAAAATTTTTCTAAGACAAAAATATGCACGAACCCTTAGGCACGTGCAGTTTGTAGTCTGTGAAAAATTTACAAGTGCTTATTACTCCAAATTGCAAGAGAAATCACGATTTTACTTGTTAACAATGTACATGAGAAAACAACAGAGAAAGTCAAAGCAGACGAAATTTTGAACGGGTGTGCGCGCTATTTGTAATTTGTACTCGTGTTATAATTTTGCACTTGCGTTATATGAGAATGCATTCGTTTTCAGCCAATCAGAAGCGCGTAATTTTTCTTGTGTACATTATTTATTGAATTAACAAACGAACGTAAATTTGAATGAACGTGCTAGTAGATGACAAAAAGGATAATTGAATGAATGAAGAAATGCGTTAATGAACAAATTAAAAGGAACAATCTCCACGCCCCTTAGCGTTGCTCCAGGGAATTTGCTGATAGTATCCTTTTATTCAAACCCAATGCTCTTATGTTCAGAAAATTATAAATTTTATTTTCTTCTGTTGCCCCAAATATAGTGCTAGTGGCCAAACCAAAGTTGAACAGCTTGCATTAGAAATTTCATTTCCTGTTTTCATCATAACGCGACTTGCAAGCGATCTAGATACGTATACGGTTAAAAGCTAGCATTAAAACTCGTCGATCGCATTATAAGTATTTATTTAGTCATACCTACTTGACTAAACACAACGTTGGAATGTGATCGTCCACTCAGAGGAGAGCAGTTCTGAAAAAACCGTTGTCAGTTTCAGTGGCTGAAGCGTTATGGCAACCTAAGTGGAAGTCATCATCAGCGTCACTTGACTTTGTCAATGACTTCCACTAAAATTCATCGAAACGTCAGTTACTGTTACCAACAACTGCTTTAACCCTGACAATCTCCTGTACAATCCAAGGCTACTCCCCAGTACAAACCCGTCACTGTGGTTTTCTTAACTGTATGACGAAATGTTCATTTATACCGCCCCACGTGCATTATGGAAGAAATGGACTCGAGCAATAGATCTAAAGTTTCTACTTACAAGCGATAATAATGGAAAAGCTGGCGTGTTCACCATCCGATGCGATAATTGTTTTTTGTTTGAAATGCCGATGGACCTACGTATAAGCTCGGTAGGTTTTTAAAGTAACAAAGGGATGTTTCCAGCCCATTAAGCAGAAAGGTCACCAGTAAAAAGCCTTCCTAAAATTTTCGTGAGCTGACATCTTCAAACTTGTCAGTCTTTGGCAGGGAAATCCATTAGTGACAAAGTGAACGTTAGCCTACTCTCGAAAAAAAATGATAAAAATCGCCCTGTTATTCGTGTGCTTAGCCCTAACCGAGGGAAGAAATATCCAAAGATTTGCTCGAGGTAAGTGTTGACACTTTGGTTGGTTACTACCAGTTTTAAAGTCAAAATAATTTGGAATTGGCCTACATAACATGATTTCAACGGGTAAGATTCGGAAACCGCTTAAAGAAAAACAAGAATTCAGACTAAACTTCGTCACTTTATTGATCCAAAACAGAAAAGGAATAAACACTAAAGTAATGTGATATAAAAAGATTCTGGATGAGGCCAAAACATAAAGATGACCAGAAATCATTAGGAAGGCCAACTTGCTTCGATCTCGGAAAAAGTCCAAAATCCATAATCAAATAATGTTTTCATACTTGAATCTGGAGTTGATGAAACCGGTCCAATCCGTCTGACATGAGGTTCTTATTTTATCAAACAAAACTCATATTTTTTTGGCTGGCTTTTTCTACAGTAAATATGAAAAATGTTGGACTTGTGATCGCGTTTTTTATGAAAATTTGGAAAGAAGTTTAACATACAAAAACACGTGTAAGTCTTATGAAAGCGGCAACTTTATTCTTGTGAAACAGTTAGGCGAAGGTAAATTTAAAAGTGTTTTCAAAATTTAGCTTTTGATATGAGTGGAAAATCTTCACATGAAGAACATTCTTCACCACAGTTTTTATATAGTAACTGATCATGCGTGTCGGATTTGACATAAGTACCAGTAGTTGGCTTTCAATTCGTAGGCTTTGTTAGTAGCGTAGGTGGTAAAACAGCGGCAGAATTCTGCTCTGTTTTTTTGTCATCATGAGAACCAAGTTACTCAGAAGAAACACATTCTATGACAGCAAACTAAATACTCTTCCATAGCCGAGGGTCTCAATGGGGTTAACCTGTAGTCGTAAAACGTCCAAAAAAATTTAGGCGCAAGGGGTAAAAATTGAAAAATGTTTTAAACCGTTAGTCGTAAAAAAAATAAACCGTGGTGACCACCATGGAATTATATTAGCCGTTAGACGTAAACTGTCCAATTGATTAACCGTAAAAGCCATCACCTCATCGAGACTCTCATGGTCTCTTCGTCAATAGTTAGGATTTTGGTCCAACACGCAGCCTTGAAGAGCGCCTCAGTTATTGGATTTATTAGTTCGTTACACCTGTTGACTATAAAATCGAACATTTTCAAAAGAGAACATTTTTGTTGTTTTAGCCACAATTTTAGCAAACTAACAAACTAATTTCGAAAAGCGGGAAAAAGTATGAATTTGTAGAATTAAAAAATTGTCGTCAGAAACCATTGAAATACATAGAGTAGTTCTTTTAGGTGGCTTTGCAAGTTTCAATGGATTTGAGCTTAGTCGATTATTATATGGGCCTCTTTGTTTGATACTTTCCCCTTTTCATTTGAAAAAGAGGAAAGCGGGAACACCACAGCTACAGACCTCAAGGATGTAACAGGGAGTGCTGACGATGCCCCGGAGGTTTCCGAGTTCCAGGCGGACTTAGTCGCTCCTGCTTCGGGACCTAAGCCCCTCGAGGCAAAGTATACAATCAGAGTCAAACCAAAGTTAAAAGATGGTGTCCCACAGATCCAGGAAATCCGCATCATGCCACCAAGAAGCAACTCCACCAAAGGATACGTTAAACCAATGATGGTGTTAAAGCAAAATATAACAAAACCCCTCATTGAAAATATCGAGATTGATGTTCCTGAAAAGGGAGTCAAGTATTCGTCAAAGCCAAGCGTGGAGGTCATCGAAGGAAACCATAAGGAGAGGATGAGGGTTACCAAAGGAGAAGCAGTTGTGGAAAGTGCTGCTCAGAAGTCTGAGACGAATTCTAAAGGTATGAGCCTTCTAAAAAATAACCGAGGGATGAACCTGGATTGAAAATTGTCTTTTTCTTTCACAGATGAACAGGACAAACCCCAAGATCAGGTTGCTTCCCAGAACACAACACAAACATCCAAGAAAGTATCAGAGCCGTCTGCCTCGCAGAATTCGACAAGTCCTTCGACTTCTCAGGATGCATCAGATAAAACGACCTCTCAAAATGCTACAGACTCAGAAACTTCCAAAAATGCACCTAAGCAGTTAAATGCAAAAGATGCAACGGAGACCAATGCTGCTAGTTCACCACAGACACCAGCTGCCCCTCCAAGCGCGCCTAGTGCCGATCACACAGCTCCTCAAGACCAGGCCCCTGCTTTTGATTCAAGCTTATCCCAAAAGGAACATCAGCAGCCCCCCTCTCAGGATTCAACAGCCTCCACTCAGACTCCAGCTGCCCCTCAGAGCACGCCAGGGTTATCCCAAAATGCACCTCAGCAGTCGCCCTCCAAGGATTCCGCGGCGTCCACCCAGACTCCAGCTGCTCCTCAAAAAACACCCAGCGCTGACCAGGCAGTTCCTCAAACCCAGTCACCAGCCCAGGCTGTGCAGGCTGCTCCTGCGGCATCAGCTTACTCGCAGCCAGCTCCAGTAGTCTCAGCCCCTCCAGCCCCCGCTCCGGCTGCCTATTACAGCGGTAATGAAATTGCTGTATACTGTTTGTACTCTCATATTCTAATGGTTCTTCTAAAGAAAGATTCAAAACTCATGAAAAATTAAGAATTTTTATATTTTATTAATAATCACTCTCTTTCAAATTCAACAGCACCTCAAACTTGCTCTGACCACAGCGTGTGTAGAATTTATCCTGATGACCGCTGCAGGGAAACATGGCTGCAGACCAACTGCAGGCTCAAGTGCAGACTCTGTTCGAAGTAAAACCGACCCAAGATCCTAACTGTTATCCGTTGAAAGAAAAACTTAAACATAAAATAGAAGTAAAAAGAAAAAGAAAAGGACTATAAACTTTAATTCTAGTCTCTTGTTTAGCAGAGACTTTTTTTTCTGTTGTGAAGCGAATCTCAAAATTTGTTCAAAGTTAAGTTTAAAGAGTTCTTCAGCCATCTTCGTGCGTTGTAGCTTCACTTTTCAATTTCATTTTTGGCAAACTAGACATCCTTGTAGATAAGGAGAAAGTTGATTTGTGGAGCATGCAACTTTCGTCGATATATTTTTCGAAAGGTTCAATTTTTTTCAAATTCTGCTTGCGATGTCCTGCATGTCATAAAGGGTTATTCAGCAATTCCAGTGACAAGACTTTCATCACCAAAACCTCTGCAGTATTGCCGTAACGGATTATCAATTTTTGGTATAAAATAATTTTGTGTTATATTCCTACCATGTTTTTGTTTCCACTTCGTTTGGGTTTCCGTAGTTTTTCTTTTGCAGAGTTATTGTAAGTTTACTTTTAAGTCTTTTAAAGACATTTTTGCTAGAGCTAAATTTGAGCAGATTATTTAATGGCAAATAGACGTGTATCATCATGGGATTCTGTAGTTTATAGTTATTCTATTTACATAATTCCATAGGTTCCCTGCATAACTTGCTAATTGTTGGTAATACCATTTAAAACAGAAATAAAGAAATATAATCAAAATCCTAAATCTTGCTTCTTTCAACTTTTGACCCCTAAGAATCACGTGACTAGCAGCTAAAATTTCTCCCTACAATATAACCCCTGAATCACACATAGCCGTTATGAGAATAAAGGAAATGATCACCAACTTAAGAAGCTCTTGGTTATTTAACAAATTCTCCGCCGCGGCACCTTGGAAAATGTATAGGGAACACTATGGAGAATATGCATACTGATGTTAGGGTGTAGAGGGCCGGTGAGTACAACAGCATGGCGCAAAAAAGAAAAATTTGCCGAATTCTCAAAACAGCCTCGCTTTGTGGTGAGGTAAGTGATCAAAACATTTCTTGAATTTTAAAAAGGCAAAATTTGTGTCATTAATGTAAATTTTCCATAAAAATTTTTCGTATTCATTTTCCATTTTTGGCTCTGTGGCTGTTTATTTACTGTGCGAGAGGTTTTTTTTTTTAACTCTACCCTTGCCGGCAGAAGACCATTAAACTGCATGGGATCTATTTTTTGGAAAAATAGTTGTGTATGCGTCTTTGTCTCTCTTGCCACCATTGATTTAGCCAGCCTTCCGTAGGACGAAACTAACAGCTCTTTTTCACTAATTTTAATTTCATGAGGTGAGAGGAATAATAAAGAAACGCTTGGATAATTTTTTTTTTGTAAGGCTAGCTGGGTATCAAACAGAAGCTACGGTAAAGACTAAGGCTAAACGACTTCGTTACTTCGTTGCTGATTTGTAGTCAATATGGCCGGACGCAAATTAATTTCTTTGAGCAATAAATACTTGCACCTGGTTTAATACAGGTTCACCGCTTCCAGGTTCCACATTATAGGGGTATTTAAAAAAAAGTGATAAAAAACACAATTTCTTACAATGATTGACCACTTAATGCACAAAAACCTCGCTCAAAATACTACTAACACTGATGTTTGGGAGATAAACAAACATGAAATTTAACTTGAAATATTCTCCCTTGTTTTCTTTGAGTACTTCTACTTTAAGTAATCGTTCTTTACAGGTGGATGACAATATAAACAGGCCGTTGGGACTCAGTAAAGGGTGACTAGGGCCACTTAATAGAGGTGACCGCTAAATAAAACTTAGAACTGCAGTAATTAAGGGGGTAGAGATTCGGGACTTTGACAACCGACCGCTTAATACGGAGTGGCTGCTTAAGAGGGGGTAACCGCTTAATACAGGTTCGACAGTAGTGAGCGAATAGAGTCTAGGTGCAACGTGACCAGCTTAGCAAAGGGACATCATCAAGAAAAAGAGGACATAGGTTTGGGTAAGGGAATTCTTTCCCGTATCGTTAACCTCATTGCGCATTCCTCGGCTGGCAGAGGAACAGGCTATTTACAAGTATGAACTTGAGAATTCTTGACATGTTTTCATGCAACCACATGCTGTCATGGATCGCTAACGACGGCGCGGGGTTTATTTCAATCACTCACGGAATGTCTATTGCCCATGACAATCAACAAGTTGCTGGGGTAACAAAGCACAAATGTGACCTGTCGCTTCTTAGAATCTTTTAGCCAGGCACTTTTTAACTGATAGACGCATCGACAAACCAAATTTAACGGTTAGAGAAACACAAACGATTTTGAAAAGCGATACATTTGCACGTGCGTTGTAAGCAATGATGACTGCGTTTTTTAACTAAAAAGAGCGCAGTATCTTGCTTGAATCGAAGTAAACAGTTAAACCGCTAATTACCATCTAATTGACCCATCGGGTGGCGCAGTGGTGCTCACTGAATAAGGCGGGTACATACCTTGACGATATGTTTATAAATGTCTTAAAGCATTGACAGCCGTCTATTCTTAACTTTGACATAAAGGCATAATACTGAAAGTGTTTTATACTTCTAGTCTCAAATCGTAGTGTTTAAAAGCGAAAAATGCCTGTAAAAAGTACTAGATGATCTAATAGAATTTAACACTATTAAATTGGTTCAAATTCGAGCACGATTATCTTAGTAATGAAATAACTAATGCATGATGTCAAGCGTGAAAAGGTTTTGGGTCACGGGTTCGGGGGCAAAAACAGAATTTTATAAATCGAAAGACAGCTAAACTCGGTGACATTGATACGTACTTGAAGATAGAGATCTTTTCATTACAACATGTTCCATTGTCAGTTTTGGTTGGTTTTCTTGGCTGTGGTTTTGGTAGATGGTTGGCCCCGACATCACCACAATCCCAAACCAGGTACAAAAAAAAAGCCTTTGTTAATTGCTTATGGAAAAAAAGGAACTTGGAAGTCGAATGTTTCTAAGATTTCCTTTCCAAAAGTGCTACAAAATGTGATTTCGACTATAACGTTCCCGAAAAAACCTGCCGCTTTTTCACTTCACTTAAACGTCTCATTATGACATATGAAATAAGCAATTGTTTACTGACGTAGAAATCAGAAGACAGATCAAAATGAAGTATGGGAATTTTATTTTGACGATGTTGAAGTTTAAACTCATTCATTGTTTCCGTTCATTTGCAAAGAAATTCTTTTCAGCTGCTGACGCACATGTTTCAATTTACAATTGATTTCATTGAAAGGGAGAACAATGCCCCCCAACGATCTTCTCTCACACCACTGCTTGCTGATTAATGAAAAGAATGTCTTCTACCTGTTGAACTGTTTTATCTTACTTTTACCGTTTCATCTCGTCTATTTAGCTTACAATAGTTAATTCCTTAACTGAAGTCATTAATTAAAACATTCTGTGTTCTCTGCGAATCCATATGACAAAATTTGATCAAAATATATGGAAAAAAAATAAGGAATTGCCTTGTTAACAGGAAAGAGCGATTTCATGAAATTTGGGCCATATTTGTCATTAAATCATCTCATTGATGAAACAAATTGAGCTCGTGATGAAAGTTTATAGTTCCTAGCGACCAGAGAAAAATAGATAGCAAGATTATTCATCTTAAAACCCTGGAAAGTTTGAGGATAGGAGGAAATTTTTTGATTTGGCAATCAGTTCGACACTTCATTCAGCAGGCTAAGTTTTCATCTGATCCAGGCTGGAATTCGAATAGCCCGGCTGAGAACCTTCATATCGAAACAAGGTCTCAAAGCTTACCTAGGTTATATCAGGGGAGTCGATGTGATTCATAAGTCGTAATGGTGTCCGACAGCATACTCGGAAATGGAGTTTTCGTTGTCTCGAGCTTGTTACGAATGTCCAAGAAGAATCTTTTCTTTAGTAATGACTCAATTGCTTTGAGGTCCTTGACACAATTAATGCCATATGACTTCAGGTGGTAACTTTTAGTTAATAAGAGGGTCTCAATGGGGTTATGGCTTCTACGGTTGAGGTTCAAAATGTTTGGCCCTTTTACGGCTTATTAACCCAAAATGACAGAAAATGACACCTTGTAGAAGGAAACATTTTAAGGATAATCTATTTCTGAGACTAACGGTTAAAATTTGACAATTTGACTATATTTTTGTCGCTTTAAAGCTAACGGTTTACCCCTTTAAGGCTTCTCTTATAATGTTGCTACAAAATTTTAAGATTGTTGAGTGTAAAAAAGGAATTTGTTTAAATTATTCTGACCTTATTTTAGTTATTAATTAATTGTTAATCATGAGCAGTAATACGCTCAAGGCTCTTTTCTAGCTCGGATGTAATTCAATCAATGTGCAGTTTTGTAAATGTTCACTTAATCATCCCAATCTTTATAGCACCCGATCAAAAACCGAAAAATCAGGTTGTACAGTATTACCAACAAGCCACAGCTGACCAGCCCCTGTTGGATGCCCCTGGAGATCCCCAGAACTTGAACGTGTATAATGTTCAGGTGCAAAAATCACACAAAGACAACAAAGTGTCCGGACACATGGGTCCACATAGTGTGTCTGTCTCAATGCAGGGGCCTGGTACGGTTTCCCTGGATACCAGCCAGCTAAATGTGCACCCTGAAGACCAGCAACCAGACCACACCATCACCATGATAAAGGACAGCGGCGCATGCCCGCAGTGTAGCTCGGTGAATGTGAAAACAGGTAGAGGCGACACATGTACCTTTATTTTCAGCGCAGTGGAGTTGTATTTAACATTAGAAATCTCTAACTTTTGCCGCATGGGGGACTGATCATTGTCTTTATTTATGTTGGGATATCAATTCTCCTGAAATATAATCGTATAGAGTTGATCGTTAAACAACAGTCTCCGAAGCTTTCATCGTTTCCCTGATAAATCATGATACACTGATAAGTTATAAGCTAATAAACCATGATTTGCTAATAAGCTATAAGCTGATAAGTAGCTCACCCCCCTGACTTCTTTTCTTTTTTATTTCAGGTCTCAAAGGGCCCATACCACTTCCTCTCACAGGGGCCTCGACACCAGTAGAACAATCGAAGGAAGAAAAACCAGGGCATGACAGAGTTAGTCTTACACTAGACGAAGAAAAACAAACGCGCCCAAAGCAAAAACCAACCAAGGCAGATTTACCCGATGAAGCGAGTCTTACACTAGACGAAGAAAATCAAAAACGCCCAAAGCAAAAACCAACTAAGGAAGATTCACTCGAAGAAGGACAAGAGCCAGTAAATCACGTGCACGAGCCCGAGCAGTTGGGTCATGAACCCGAGGAGGAGGACAAATCTGTAACGAAACCTGGAGCCGAGACGCCGATGACTCACGTGCTCCATCACATCGACAAGATTGCCAATAAGGTTATTAAAAACCTTGAAAAATCTCTACCTGTTGCGACCCAGAAACCAAAGCGTGAGTAGTAACTAAGATTAATACAGATAGTAAGAATCGTGGAAAGTTTGCATGGCCAAAGCCTGCCCCTGCCCGTCCTCCCCCATCCCCCCTTCCCACCCCCCCTCCTCCAGCGAAAAATAGACTCGCTAATTTACAAAAGCGTCTTCAAAAGCTTTTTAGTAACAAAAAGTTTACGGGCAGGTTTTTTTTATTGAAAGGAAGCACTTCCTCCGAACATCGGCAGTTAATTGTTGCAAGTATATGAACAGAATTGAACCGAACTTAATCTTTGACGACTTCAAACTGACTGTAAATAATCACGCACCAGGCATGGCGAAGGAAAAGTTTAAATATTCTTAATTAAAACGTCCAACAAGATCAATTTCAGGGTGATACTGACTCGCTAACTTTTGGTCTCTCTGACGTCTCTGATATCTAGTCCATTTGTTCTTCTTCTGATGCAGACGAGGAGCAAGTTGTAAACGGTCACAAATTGAAAATTGACAGTGGAGAAAATCATCAGAAAGTTGTCGGCAAAATGGACCCCAATAATGTGAATGTTGTAGCCCAAGGCCCTCAAACAGTATCTGTGACGTCCAGTGGCACAGATCTCAGCCAGGATGTCGTATTTGATCCTAATCCTTATTGCCCCGACAAACCGTGTCCACCAGGACAAAGCGGCAGCGAAGGAAAAGGACACCATTAAAAAAAAATGTGGTAGGTAACAGAAAATGTTCTTGAAAACTTATTTCTATGACATTAATCATATCGTAATGATTTTTCTAGTTTTCGAAACGGTGAGCAGATTCTACCGATAACAAAACCTTTTATGTGACTTCTCTCACTTAGGAGATTGGAAAACACGATCATTTGTGGCCTGTGACGTTATTCAAAATAGATGCTAAAAATTGCCGACGCTTTGAACAAATTCTATAAAAAAAAAAACAATATTTTTTCTTTAAGAAAAAGAACGGACGGAGTGCTCGAGTCTTGTTTGATCGGAAGGAACATCAAACACTTTTTTGGAAAGTCATTACTTAAATATACATCAATCTCCTATTTTTCCTGACGTCATTTATTTTCACCATAGCAACTGGTCGGCAATTAGTTTATCCCGTAGCGATGAATGGAAAACCTTTATTGACAGTGTAAAAATAATGCCCTTGGGTCTCAGAAGAATCGTGAAAACCCTTTGGGACAAGGTTGAAATCACTTCATTACACATCGTTTACCAAGGGGTATCAAGCGTAAAACATAGAGGCTTTCCTATGAGCTACTATAACTCTTCTCGTTTCCAAACAGATGGAGAAGATCGCTACGAACAGATGACAAACCATGGTTGTTAAACCAGCGAGAAAGAGGAGAGACGAATCACAGAAAGTTAAACACTATGCAGTCGTACCTCTCATTTTTTTTTTATTTAAAAAAGGTATATTTAATCTCTAATGATATTTCTAATGTTCATTTACCATTTCAAGGAGAATGTTGTTGCAGAGAACAGAAAAGTTGTTAGCCGTTTAAACGCTGCACTAATAAATAAAGTCACTATCTGAAAACTTTACGTCTTGCATTTATCAAACAACTGACTTGTGTTCGCCTACAATTTTTCTTTAGCCATGTGGTTGTAAGTCTGACAACCGTACAGGGATTTTGTTTCGTTAAATAGGATTTTTTATTCTCAAAACGGCCGATAGCGGGATGAGGGAGGAGCACTGTTGTTAGGACTATGATATTGGAGGCAAATCAGTTGAGTTCGACTTGCTGCCCACAATGTCATTGACCGTGAGATGACACATGAAGCAAGAAGCGAGAATAGAATGACGAATTGAAAGCTCTTAGGGCAAAGTCTCCGCGGTGTCAAAACCTTACAGACCATGAAGAAGTTTCGAGAAACTCATTGGTTATAAAATCCAAACTGTCCCCTGTCCCTAATGGGCTTAAAGCATGCGTGGTTGCCAGCAGACCAACGATGAGCTAGAGGACGAACCCTGACCTGGTCATTTTCTTGTGTTCTATGGCGAGATAGTTTGCTCTCACAGCATCTCTCTCTACTCGTGAGTTTGAATTAGATAAAAGATTTAGTCTGCTCTTGAGTTAGATGGCCAATCCAATTGACCTTATCCCAGTCTTTATATTATGATGTGATTAGAAAGGAGTGTTGTTACTTCCCTGGGTGGGATGGTAGTATGTGGCAGGCTTCTCCTACAATTTGCTAGCACCAATCCATACTTATGGATGGAACGTGGTGCCGTGAGGATAAAGTACCTTGTTTCCTTTAGAAAATAACATAATTACCTGGCTAGGGGTCCGTTTCTCGAAGTTTCCGGTTAGTTAACGAGCATGTAAAGCTTTTCTGTTTCCATTTAAGATGGGGGTTTAAAATATTATGCTAAAATATGGCTTCAGGCCTGTTAAGTTACCGCGACTTTCGAGTCTCGAACCCAGACCTTCGATTCTAACCCGCTAACCTATAGGACAAGACATCTTTCCACTCATGGTTGTTCAAAAAGTACTAACAAGTACTAGGGAAGTGATGCACCTGCATCCCATCCAAGGAAAGTAGCAATGCTCACCACATGCCATAAAAATCAAGATGAGTTTTGAAAGAGATGATGGGTTACCATTCCCAAAGCCTAATCTTGAAAGAAGGTGACGGGTCTGAAATTAAAAGATGACATGTGCTGAGATCATTTTGGATCCCTCCCTACTTCTGCTATGTCACGATTGTTGAAATTTCCACAGAGATCACAATAATTTTCTGGACGATTAAAAACGCTCCAATTGTTTGAGTCATACATCAAGCGTGAGGGGGGCGTTTCCACTTGATCCTCTCTATAATCTGAAAACATTTTGAGGCGCTTGGATCCCTGGAGAGGAAACTAAACTCAGAAAAGTGCTGGAATATTGTAATGAATTTTCTGGCTAGGACGACCATGATTGTTGGGATCTAGAACTGTAGAGTGAGGAATCTTAGACATTCTCGATCGTTTGTAATGGTCGGGGAGGAAACGAGGAGAGCGTTCGAGTTTCTATTTAACCAATGCTCCCTAAATATATATCCAGGAAAATATTCCTATTCCGGGAAAATCTGAGACGCTCAAATTGATGTGGCTGGTTAAAGGCGATTATAGGCCTTTACAAAGGACAGCTATAATCTTATTTTAGACTATTGAATTAATCCCAACAGTTTTAGTGACCATCACATGGGCACCTCCACACATACTGAGGAAAATCAAGTGAAGTCTACCACAGAACGTTTAATAATGTAAGTAACCAACGAAATCAGCTACCGTAAAATAGCTGTGGTCACGTGACTCTGAAACTGCCTCAACCGAAGGCAGCGACAAAATTGTCTCAAAAAATGCGACTTTTATTTCTCGAACGGGAAATACCCGAGTTGTTTATACTGCTGATTTGTTTAATTGTTTGCCAAGGGAAAAAGCACTTCAAAAACAACGATGGTAAGTTTTCAGACATATTTGTAACGAACAGCAAGGAAAATAAAGACCCTTTCTTTTAAATGTGATAACGTTACTAAGTATGAAGCTTGTCATTTCGCGCCCGTATACTGCACGACTTCAGAAGCAGTTTTGATTTAGTCGTAATGACTTGATGCAAGAGTACATCAAAATCTAAGCTTTTTCCCATAATGGTGAAGTGGATATTTATGGTTGCGAGTTGTTTGGAAAACGATGATTATTGAAGTGTGTGTAGTAAATGTAATCAAAGTTTCCATAGACCAAACATATCAGTTATAGTTGTACGTTTTTTAGCCGATGGTAATCGATCGTTTCCCTCGAGTGGTATTGAACACAAAAGCGCCAAATTCGTTAAGACTTTTTATCAGAATTAAAAAATTTTGTGATTTTGTCATCTTTTATTTACCACCTGCTAAAGCGTAGTATTTCATGTTGGTTAACCTGTTGTAACGCCAATTGTTTATTTCTGATCAATTTTGTGACAACAGATTCTTCGCAGGAAAGCAAATCGACTTTCATAACCATCAAACTGCCAGCGAATGTTGCCACGCACAATAAAGGTAAAAAGACGTGATTTTTATCCTGTTCTAATCGTCATTTTTTTTTCACTTTCTGTAGTAATTATAGGTTACTAAGATGTTTTTCTTAAATCGAAGTATGATTTGTTTGATGTTTGTGTGTTGTCATAAATGCAAAGTAATGATTTTTTTCGATAATATTGTTTTCATCAGTA
This sequence comes from Pocillopora damicornis, assembly GCF_964200805.1. Classification (NCBI taxonomy): domain Eukaryota; kingdom Metazoa; phylum Cnidaria; class Anthozoa; order Scleractinia; family Pocilloporidae; genus Pocillopora; species Pocillopora damicornis. Next base: position 6,098,326 of record NC_142677.1, read on the forward strand.
TGCTCGCCAAAATTGATCGATAACTTGATAATAAAAAACTTTAATAATTTTCATGAACTCTTAAAGAACGATCATTCTCTAACTTCCAATTCTTACATATCTCTTTTCAATAAATCTTATGTAATGCTTATCTACAATGTGTTCGAAAAAAAACCAACGGGACAAAAGTTTTATTAGGCTACCACGACGAACACATACAGCTATTTCAATTTACGTTGTCGGATCAAAGCCTCAAGCCTACAACCCCGGAAGCCTAAAATTAATTCTAATCTACCCATACCGCCTTTCGGTCTTGTCCCGTACCCTTGAAGCTTTGATCCGACAACGTAAATTGAAATAGCTGTATGCCAAAACTTGTGTCAAAAATGAAGACCTTTCATATTCAAAACACCTTCCTAAAAAGTGTGGATTATCAAAGTTGTGTTTTCCTTGTCTTAGGTTGTGTATACGATGGTGTTGTCCGACATCATGGTGATGCCTGGTCCCCAGGTCCCTGTATTCCAGAATGTCGATGCTCGCATGGTCATGTAAAGTGCTCTAAAATAGAATGCCCGGATTTAAACTGTGACAAGCCCATCAAGAAAAAGTGGAAATGCTGCGCAGAGTGCTTACCTTTAATGGATAACGGTAAGATCAAAATTCCACTTTAGCACAGATTACAATTTTCTCAGCAATTGAGTCTGTACCGTCATATCTTAAAAGAAGGTTAGAGCTCTGATTGAGAACGTTTCCTGCTCCTGAAAATGAACTAGACTCGCTGAAATCTAGAAAATCGATCGGACTGTTTCTCGATACAACTCTTAGACTGACTTAATCAAGTTTCCTGTCATTCATTCAGTTTTATAGCTTTTATACATTCTAAAATGCTGATCTACAAACTCCTTGTTTAAGGAGCGAGAACATCATATTTGGAGGATTTCTCAGTTTCATCTCGTCCAAAGAATGAGTTACGTTGTTTTCCATGTTTCCTTTGTTCTTAAATTGCCGTGTTCCGGTTTTAAGGGACCACTTGTGGCGTGTGGAGTAGGGATGGCAACGGTAATGGTGGTTGCTGTGTGTTTCCTTTCGAGTATAACGGCGTCAAGCATTACACTTGTACTTACTTGGATCACAACAAGCCATGGTGCTCAATCTCTACTAATTTTGACCAGGATGGAGTCTGGGGAGAGTGTATAGGTAATGCACATCAAAAGCATTTTTCTTCGATATTTGCTCCGTAGAATGTTGGGTTGTGAAATCGGCTTAGCTAGCGATCGGTAAGGTAAAATAGCCAATTTGCTCTCATCTAATTTTCAAGATGATAGATACTTCTCAGTTCAATTATCAAGTGATTGCCGGTTGCCCTTTTTCGCTGCAAAATAATTTGTATGATAGGGTTCAATAGCGCATGTGATAGGTACGGGCCTCTCTTTCATCTTTCGTTCTGTAAGAGAGAAGCCTAAAACAATATCATGAGAGTCATGATTTCTTAAAATTTCTTTGCTTTTAATTCTCCTGATATCAGAGAAAATGGCGTCTATAACTTATTTTTCAGCCATTTAAGCTCTTTACTACTTTATTTAGAGAATATTTGGTCACAGCTTCACTTTTACGGTGTTTTTAAGACGAATTTGAAATCTTTCCACGGGACACTTCTATCATCAATCTCTCGTCTCACTTCATTCAGATGACGGTGATACACCTAAGAAATTACGATTCAAAGATCACAGAGGAGAGGCTCAACAACAATACAAAAGCACAGATGATCTTATATCTAGCATAGCAAACAACGTGGCTAACAGTGTCTCGAACGAGAGTGCAAGCGGGTCAAATGCTAGTCCTGCAATCCCGGAGTCCAGTGTGACCACACCCTCAGGTGCAGCTGCAACAGTCACTCCAGCTAGTGTACAACCTTCAAAAACCGCGATAATGCCGGCTACATCAGTAAATGCATCTCCTTCTGCCGCTAATAAAACTGTTCAGCCGTTACCCACGAAGTCGATTCAGCCACAAGCCACGGGTACGATAGCTATTGCGACTGCAAATGCAACAGCCATGCCATCTCCCTCACCGAGTGTTGGAAGCCCTGTGGTATCACAGATAAATACTAGTAGTGCAGTTCAACCAGCCAGCAATCAGTCAGTTGCTGTTATGGCCAGCAGTGTTCAACCAGCAGCTTCACAGTCAGTGACACAGGCAGGCCAGGTAAATATATACGACATTGAGAGTATAATTCAGCGCATTTCCATCTTTCATCAAACCAATTGCAGTAACAAACAGACATGATCATCGATGCGTTTTTTCGAGTATGAAGAGAAGGAAAGGGAGAAAAGGGAAGGGAAAAAGGGAGGAAAAAACTAAAACGTAATGTTCATGCATATGGCGATACTGGAACAGAAGAACTGCCGTCTGTCTTCGGCCTTCGATACATTGAGATGAAAAGATTTGAACTCAAAGTGAATTTTTTTTTGTAGCAATAACTTAAGGATCAAATGAAAGACATGTTTACAATGTGTTTAGACCGCAGTTATAGGGCAGCCAGGAGCTATACCGACGCCATCTATTGGAATGGGAGGTGCAGCGGCCGGGGGGGCCACACTCCCGCTGCCAGGTCCAACACCACAGGTAACTCAGCGGCCGCAACCACAGGTAACTCAACAGCCATCACCTCAGCCCTCTCAACAACCAGCACTACCACTTCCCGAACAGCCCACTCCACAGCCCGGTCAACAACCAGCTGTACAGCCTGCTCCTGCTCCTGCTCCGGTACCAGGCCAGCCACCTGTGGAGGGTGTAACTCCCGGCTCTCCTTTCCCGATATCGCAGACAACACTTACTCCTGGAGAGACCCAGGCTCCAGGAAATGCTCCCGGCCAAGCTGGTCAAGCTGTGCATCAGTTGACGACAACAGAATATAATGCAAACCATAACATCACAACGACTGAGTCTTGGTTTGGCAAACCTAACGAAACTCTCAACAGGACCAACGGTAAGTTCGAGATTGGCACCAAAAATGTTCCTTCGAGACTTTTAAGTATCTGCAGAAGCCCATTAAGTAAAGGGCTTCTGGTATCTGCATTTAATTTATTTCTGTGTTTGTAGCTGAATTGCGCATGAAGGAATCCGGAGATTGAGTTAGTGTGAAGGGATTGCAAACATAGATGCAATTTGGAAGGTCTATAGAGGCTTCGCCTTGTTGCAAGTTTTCCCGTACCATTCGTTCCAAACACGACGAGTTCGCCCTTTGACCCTGTAACTCTCATGAGTAAAAAAAAAACAGAATTGGGACGAGTTCGGCTCACCTTTACAAGTTCTAAAAGATATTCCGTGAGAATAAATCAATTTGAATTGGACGGACTTAAAAAATAAAAAAAAAGGTTACGTAATGCATGCGACTTGTGCTGTCAAACATCTCTTAGAGGAAAAGACAGGACCTTTTTGTAAGACCATTGTACGTTACTCTAGCAGTAAATTGAGCGGCATTTTTTTTAACGATAGCAATAATTTTCCTATCTTCTTCACGGTTAGGTGGTTTCTGATCAACTCATATTTACTTTTAATTGAAGAGTGTATGTATTTTTTCATCGCAGAAGTAATGAATCAAGTTGGACAAAGTAATCAGGCATCATACGGTTATCAAGCAGCCTTGTCTCAGCGTTATTACCAGAACCAGGCTCCCTACAATGATCAACCAAGCAATTCCCAACCAGATTACTCATCTTATAACACACAGAGCAATCCTCAAGCAGATTACATGTCTTACAGCTCCCAGCAGAGCAGTCCTGAAAACAATTATCCGTCCTATAACGCACAGTCTTACAATAGCTATGACAACACCGCTTACCAGCAATACGACAGATCACAGGCTCAAGATACCGCGGGACAAGCCAATTATTATTCAAACGAACAACAATACCAACAGCAGTATGGTGCGGACCCAGGGTCATACTACACGGGATAAAACATGACGTACCCTGTAGTTTCAATCACTTTCCGGACATCTGACTTGAATCTTTGATGTTACACTAAGTTTTATAACTGAGTTTTGCTGATGTTGCCTATTCATAGAACAGAGCTCCACCAAAGATGTTTTTGTTTCTGAATTTTAAGTTCTATAAGTTCTTTCTTGTAAACCTTGGAGGTCGAGAACGACGCTTACTTCTTGTTTTGACTCGAGCAATCTCTGCGAAAAAAAAAACAGAATGCTTAGCTTCCAAAGAGATTTCTCGCTCAATTATCTCCGGATACAATATTGAAAATTACGAGTCAAGGCCATGAAAGTTTTGTTTGTTAATAAACGTTAATTTAACTGACTCAGTTGCTAACAGTGTCCCAAATCTACTTGTAGCCACTCAGTTGACAGTTGACATGCGTTGACAGGTTAGGAGAACAGGTATCTAAACTCATTTATGTCTAAGACCAATCTAGTCCCTCTCGATCATTTCCAAGGTTAACCGGTCAGGAATCGCACTCAACTTGAAAATGACTGTAAGTCTGCTGTAAATACGCGTCATAAGACAAAAAAATAGAAACGTTTTGATGAAAATCAGTCTCTTTAGTAAATGAATTATCTAATCTCCATTCTGTAAAGTTTCCCCGAAGTTTTCAATGCATGCCGTAAAGAAACAAGTGAGTCATATGAGCAAGCAGACTTCATAACTCTCATTGTATCAGTAGTCTGAATAATATGGTCGTCATACGTATATTGAATGGTTTTAATGAACCTGTCGATCATGTAGTATGATTGTCTGCATAAACAAACAATATAATCAGAAACAGAACATGAAGCTTTTACAAGCTTACCGAGAGTTATAATCAGAAACAATTGATCTTTCAAACCTGAGAACTGTACTGATGGAAGTCAATTGTGGAGTTTCTTCATCAAATGAATGCGTTACCTGTTAGGTGAAAAAAGCAATAAAAATACATTCCCAGTCATCACCTCGATCTTTGATCTTTACCAGTCACTTTGCTTGGTTTTTAATGAGCTAACCCGAGTAAACAAGGTGAAAAAATAAAAGTTAATCATCTCCGAAAATTTTGCCATCCGTTAAATACTTTGTCTGATTCGACGGTTACATTGCTGTAAAATAAGTCATATTCGGTCAATATATTCGGTGTTTTTTTATGGATGATTAGTTTCACTGAAAGCTAAACGACCAGTGGAATGAACAACTCTAGATATTTTATCGTTTGACAGCTTAAGTATCGAGCTTTCACAGGATATAAATTCTCGAATCCATCACACTTATTGATAAAAAAGAATATTTGAACTTTCACCAAACACCTTTTACTTCTCTAATGGAGAGACGCAGTCATTTTATCGCGCTGTCTCAAGGAGAGGTACTCTTCAAATTTTTACTTGTACGACTTGGGAAAGTGTGAAATAGATCTGAACTACGTTTAACAATGTCTTCTTGCATAAACTGTTACATGTCTAGTTCTGAAAGAAGCCCTTCCTTAGGTGTCTTATATGAACCTGTCAAATTCTGACTTCCTGTTTCTGCGAGCGTCGTGACACTACCAGTAACGATAACAAATTTTCTAATTGGTCCACCGGTTAAGTCGCTGATGGAGATCAAGGTGCATGCGCAAGCAGTCACTTCCTTATTTGATTACATACGTGGCCCTCCGACTACGCATGCACCAGTCGCGGTTCGCATTTTTATTAACAAAAGAATTAATTATTTGCTGGGCTCGTATTTTCAGAGTAGAAATGTCGACACTGGACACAACGAGATGGGGCTAAAATTCCACTTGCTGATAACGTAACGAGAGCAAACAGGAACATTTTTACTTTGCTGTTTTCAAAGGTAAGAGATAGCAATTTAAAAAAATGTTAGTTTTCTCATTTTCATAAGAAAGCAATTTAGTCTGTCCGGAAAAATTCCCGACTTAGTTTCGGTCGACTGATCTTAATTTCCAAGGAAAAACCTAGCTTCATTCTGGCAACGAAAATGAAATTGAAGTCTTCTGGCTTTTTTGAAAATAGATACTTTATCTTAGACCTTCAAAAAGACTGTCAACACAAGAATAAAACCTTTTACTCCTTAGATCGAATATTTCACGATTTTGAAATTGGTTTGAAAGAGTAGAACTTAGTAGATTGTGACTATTCAAGGCAGGAAATGAAAAAAAATTGTTCTCTACGATTATATTGTTGAAATGTCAAGTTTAATTTGTTAGTAATTTCAAGTCGGACCTGATACTTTTTTAATCTTTGGACGTAAACTCTCTTGTGATGCGACAGGTTACCCAACATATAGAAAAATCAATATAGCACCATTCAAGAAAACGGGTCGTTAGGTGGTTCAACCAACACTACTATAACAAGTTTTATCAAATGTTCTTTCCATCATATCTCTTCTCAATATTATTAAGTAGGAAAAAATTTAATTTAAATTCATTTGGTAAGAAATAGTTTTATTGTCTGCAGAAAAAGGTTAGAAATTGGGAGGATATAGCCTCCTCTCGATTGAGAAGGAAAAGGGGCAACTCACAAGCCGAGGAAAAAAGCAACTAGCAATGGGAATTTTCAGACGGATACACTTTTGTATTTTTGTGTATCTTGTCCAAGTCATCACAGCCACAGAAGGTAAGTGTTTTTTAGGACTTTCTTTATACGAAATACACTTTACTTACAAAACGAAGATTTGGTTTCATCAACATACCCTAATAGATATACCCGCGAATTTATCGATTTTAAAACTGTCTCGCTGTCAAACCTTTTTCGTTGAGTAAGATAAGTGACTTCAAGAACGTTGTCTGTTTTGAGATTACTGAACTTGAATAAGGGAAAGAACAGAACTAGAGGATTAAGCTTAGGAAGACGTTATCTGATTTATCTTACTTCATAATGTCGGTTATCAACTATATCGGTTTATTAAAAATTTTTCTTTCAAAAAATGACGGAAAGCTTTATTAAAACTGATTGACTCGCAAAATGGAATTTAGAATTAATCTTTTCAATTTTTATATAGAAGTTCTTCATGAATTTAGCAATTCTCTTCTCGAAGTGGTTCAAAAATTTTTGACATTTTTCTCTTTGCCGCCTAAATGTAAATATTTGATGAATAGATACTTGCGAAAGACAAAAAAGAACTGGTGTAACACCATAATAAATGTTGCCACCTGGATAAACGATTTCATCTCGCAACATATTTGCTGTGCGAAATCTTTTTTTCAGTTTGAATTCACCTTTGCAGTCGTAAGGCTCATTTACTGGAAAGACATTCAGTGGTTTTCCGCTCATATCTGTCAATAATGCATACGCCACAGTTCATTTAAATGGTTTCGTAAGATATGCTTGAACGCTTTCGTTGCTATGCCAGCTAAGCGTAACAACAATTAACAGACTACCTGCTGAAGACAAGCTGCTTTCAAGCCAAAGATCAACTTTGTGGAATGAATATAAATTAGTTGTAGATGTTTATGTGAGACATATGTTTCGAAACTGTCGCAAACGATCTAAAAAGTAAGCCGTCAGCTATCGACCAATTTCTGAACGGTGTAAGTCAGGTCAATAACTCCTAAATGGCCGTATGTCAATCATTCTTTCAACTGAATGAAAAACTGATACAATTTTCGGTCGATTATTAGACCATTTATATTATCATGAAAATGTACTTCGATAAGTTTGAATTGCGCCCGAGTATGCGCTATTTCAATGTTATCCATGTTACAAAACAAGAAAAAATTTCCGTAAAGCTAGGCATGTTTTCTCTGTCGTTATGTAGGATTTCTGAACTATCATGAAAGAGATACCAGACACATCAATAAACTGCATTAGCATTTTTCTTTTCTTTGGTTTTGGCGTTAACCTCTCCAGTTTTCCGTTCGTTGCTCATGTTCCTAACCAATAAAAGAGAGAGCTAGCGAAACTTACCGTTCGAATTTTGTCAATGAAAAGCATCACATCTCTAAAGAAAACAAAAACAGGTAATCTTGTTTACAATTGTAATTCTAAGCAAACACATAAACAAGAGAAAGAAGCTTCCTCTTCCTCTGTCTGGACGCGACGTTTATGTGGAGAGAAACTAAAGAAAGTATCAGAGTTTAAACTTGATCTAAAAGATGCAAAGATCCCAAGTCCGCATGAAACCTCCACGATCATTGTCATCGAGCATATTTGAATAGAAAAGAACGCTTTTTAGTGAGTCACGCTAACAGTGAAAGTCGGAACTATAGCCTTTGCCTTTGGATCAAAACTTTTTGCTTTAAGACCTTTTGTCCGAGCTGTGAGAAAGACGCCATTGATGGAGCAAGTTACCGTTAAAATTATGAAAATTTCATAAAGAAGTAGATTTGTGGGGCAGATGGGAAACAGGGACCAAACTGTGTAAAACTAAGAACAAATACATGCAACATCAATAATTGAACTTCCTTGTAAGAGCCATTTTAGATGCTTTGACGTAATAGGGTTGCTAAAGTTATCATCGATCAAAGGCTCTTATGTTCATAGAAGTATGGAGGGGATCATACAGATTACAGTGGGAAGCATAAAGTTGCTTATGATCCAAGATGGCGGTACGCACAGTTTTTAAAGTAGTTATCTGACATCGGTGTCTTTAAATCAAAGTGACACTATGGTAAACTCGTGGATATACTCTGCAGACGTATTAGAATATCCAGTGGTGTAGCACTTACAGCCAATGATACTGGCATTTCAAGACACAGAATTGACCCGTTATCCCCGCGCAAATCTGCCCCAATTTATCGGCCATATTTAACAATCAGTCTGCCATCTTCAATAAGATGCCTGCCTTTCCCACCCCCTCAAGAGGTTGGCATATCAAATCTCCACATAACTTGTTCTAACGCTTTGCATATCCACGAGTTAAAACTGAAAGAACCAATTCGAGAAATCTGTACAGTTTGGGTGGCGGGTAAGGGAAGGGCAACCTTCGATGGACTAGCACTCACTAAGCTTAGGAGGAGAAGCAGCAGTTTCAATCATCAAATGCTCTAAAAACTAGCTCCAGTAAGATGAGCCATCTGGCCCATGTTCCAATTTTACCTCTACTGTCTAATGGAACTTGTGAATAAATGATCTGCTCTTTTTAGATTCATGGTGCGTTGACCAAAACGCATGCGCAATGTACTCAAAGACTCACTGTGACTCGTATGACTGGATCAACCTTAACTGTCCAAAACTGTGTGGACACTGCGGAACAGGTGAGTGCAGAGTTTGACTATCTGGGTAGCACGTATCGTTTGGTGTATACACCGTACATGGGTAATGGTGAAAACTGGGAGTGTTGTGCACAGTTGTATGCTTCTTACAGTTTCAAAACGTCGTGGAAAGTAAATAATGCTTCAGAATAGTACTAAAAAAATATCTCCTACTCTCACCTAACACTTTCTCTTATGACAGAAGTTTACCATCCTTTTTTCTTGCAGAGGAAGCAACTCCAGAAACAGAGAAAGTTGCAAATTATTTGGGAGCAACAGCGCAGCCGACAGTAAATCCCCTTAAGGGATGGGAGAACGCTCCGACTACAGTTCCGGACACTTCCAAGGTGGTTCTGGGCCGTAATAATTATACCTACCCTAAGGTAAAATACGAAGGTACTGCACCAATCGTAGCTACGAACGAGATAGCTAATGAGACAATTTACCCGGAAGTCAGTGTACCGACCAATGGCTCTCCCTTATATAATGTATATAACAAGACAGTAGCGTCTGAGAACATACTTCCGGTGGTACAGGCTGGTGCGACATCGGGTTCAGAAATAGGTGTCTACGATTCGTCGACCCCACAAGAAGCGCTTTCAGCTCACGTGGGAACGATGGAACCAACCTCGGAGCCTCTTCTCGTTATGAACGGAAGTGAACTTGTGCCAGTGGAAGAAATGGAAGTTTTAGAAATTAAAAAGAATCCTGACTGGGTTGTGGACATTCCTTCAGCAGTACAACCAGTTGAAAGCAACGGTGTAGAAAAAATACGAATTTCTTTTATCGAGAAAAACCAGCCTTTGCAAGGTGTAAACGAGGTCTCCTTACAACCAGTACCAGAGGGTAATATGGAAAATATTAAAATTTCATTTCTTGGAAACGAAACATCTCCTGTAACAGCTGAAGGAAATGGGATAAGCTTGGAAGCAACTCCAGCCGAGAAGCAAAACCAAAACATTAAAATTTCGTTTGAAACCGATAAAGAACCAGCAGTTCCCATTGAGGTCCCTGTAATGCATGAAACTCCAAGTCACGTGACTGTGCAAAACTTGACGTTAACGCAGCCGAGTACTGCGCAATCACTCCCAACGCAGGCTCCTCCCATGCCCAGCGGTCCTGATGTAGTGAATCCTTTTGCGGGAGGAATTGTGGATAAGATTATCAGCAATGCGACGGCCACAGCAACTCCGCTGACTCCAAATCAGAATATCACCGTGGATTTTAGACACAACACGGATACTGGTGTCCCTGTGACCATGCAACAGCTTCGTAAGTAGCAATTTTAATAGAATAGAAACAGAAAATCCGGTTAAATAGCCATTTACTTTGCACGTCAGAAAAAGGTCCTTAAATTTTTTTCACAAATATAGTTACTGATAAAAGTTGATGAACACAAAATTTATTTTTATCATGAACTTCTAACTTTGAAGTTTAAGAGGAATTGTTCCCTTAAAAAATAGCATAAATCTTTTGGAACTAAATCATCAGCATTCCTCCTACATAAAGCAGTCTGATACTCAAAAAAGACCGTGACTCATTTCAATAGGTGTTGTGACCGGCAAGTGATAAAACTGTCAAAATTTTCGCCCTAACTCCTTGGAAATTTCTCCGAATAATTTCATCAAGGCAAACAAAATTTTCTAAACAGACAGATTTTCCCCGCCCAGCATAAATTTTTAAGCGCGCCCAGATTTGATTTGTTGTATATTTGAACTGCGCTTAGTTGTAAACACTATGTAAACTCTGGCGATTCCTGTGGCCATGCAATTGTCTCATATAGAGAGTTCCTTGTTAGACTCGTAGTGTTTTGCGAGGATTTGCGGGTGGCCGTTGATGCGATGATAGACAAACCGGCCGATCCGAACATTAATGTTAATGAATGCAAAGCTCGTGGAGGCTTTTTCTGTTTGCCATGTGAGAACTAAAATGGTAACAACGACACCCGAGCGGCGGAAAACATGAAATTCAATTTATTTCTTCAAGTGATTATTGCATCATTGCTAGCGGTGTTTGCACAAAGTAAGTTTTTATCTGGTGATGGATGAAAGTCAAAAATAAGCTCTGACCTTGATCGGTCAGATTTAGGTTGCAAAATCTATTCATTGTAGTGATTGAGGCCGTCTTAAGATAATTTTGCACTGTTTTCAGAAAGACGTTTATAAAATTAACCGATTTTACGATTTTCATTCGGGTGCTCGTTACTTGATGACGGTGCGCGGAAACTGTGGAAATTTCTGAGAGTTTCGAACATTTTTACCGAGACAAACCTACCGTATTGTTTTAATACAATTGTTTACTCCGACCTAAGTTAAATTGCAGCTACAGAAGCTCTCCAGTGCAGCTAATTGTCGCAAATGTAACATCTACACTAATTATTTGCCCTAAGAGGGTATTAAAACTTTTTGTTTGGGTTTTTGCCATTTAAAGAAGAAATCTAGCTATATCATGTGACCATAAGGCCATTTATGAATTAACTCTGACTCCAGAATAATTTTTTCATTGCCATCGCCTCATGTAGCTTTTTTGTCAATTTAATTCATGTTTTAATTCAAGAGAAAATGCCTTGTGACTCATTACGTAAAGGAACTATTAGAAGAGGGTCAAGTAAATTTTTACCCTGAGAAATTTGCTCTGTTGTGAAATGAATATCCTGCAGTTAATTTTTAGGGTCTGGGACTCATTTGTCTTCCTTCGTAACAAGAAAATCAGTTTCAACAAGTTTCTTATGAGAGACATGGTTTGCAGATTCGTATATCGAGCTTAAGTGGTCATCATCGGTCTTGAGAGTTCGCAGAATATTTTGACTTTCATTTCGACTTGAATGCGGCCACCTCTTTGGTGCAATAAATCATACATCTCACTTAAATCAAACATGATAAGGAGTCTATGCAATCCCTTCATCGGTCTTTGCATAACTTTAGGTTGCGTGTTTGTTTAAAAACTATATGTTTGCCGATAATATTTATGATGGATAGCGCATTGTCAACATACAAACTTTTTCCGTAGTGGTATTTTTTATTGCTTAACAGAAATTTGGTCCAATCTCAAATAACAATTTGCACTTATTTTTCTGCAGCCGTCGTAGAGCAGAATGCTACAGCTGAGCCAAACGTTTACGGTGAGTAAATAGAGTACCTAGTGAGAAAAAGAGCATTTTTCGATCAAGTGTCGTAAAACCAAAAGCGATCAAAGTAATCGTAAAAACCAATTAAAGAAAAATTCCTTTCAGAACCAATGAGAACTCAAAGCAAACCAACCAAGCTAACCAAAGCACGAGAAACGCGGGCGACCAAGTCGTGATTGGTTTTAGTTTTGCATCTGATTGGTTAAAAAGATGGCGCCAGTTTTCTAGACCGATCACAACGCGAAGTAAAGCAAAACTCAACTGACTCAATTCCAGATTATTTGCGACAGTCGATTGAAAAATTGCTCTGTGACCACAGTATCTTCCTTTTAGTGAGGTTGTCGTGAAAATCGGTGCAACTACCACTTCATTTCTCTTCCTTGGAAATCATCGCCAGTTTTTAGAAACTTACGAAAATTTATTCACTGTTGATGATTTGAGAACTTTAAGTTGTCATCGTAGATAATGCCCACTTTAATCCAGTGATGTTAACTTTAGACAAGAGAATGTCAACTGGTATTCTCTTGCCTTAGAGTAGGGGGCAAAATACTCTTCAGTGATCACAGGTCCAAAAATAATCAAACATTTTTCTGAGGTTCTGTTAACGTATATATCACTTGTTCCCATAGAAACTTGGTGTAATGACGACCCTGTGTGTGGTAAATATACAGAGGCCAGCTGTAACGAGGCGTGGTTGAAAGTTAACTGCCCCAAGAAATGCAAAATATGCGGCAATGGTGAGCACTGCATAAATTTTTGAATCTTTGTACTTGGTAAAGTCATATCCATGAAAGAGAAAATAAAACTGAACTTTGTTGTCGGTGAACGACCATAAATCCTCAATGTTTTCTCATCACACACTCAAATTAAACTCGCACAAAGTCATCCCTGGCGCGCATTGCCCATAGTAACATACATTGTTGTCAGAAACGCGATTTAAAGCATAGCTGGAAAGAAACGCCACTCTAGAAGCAGGGGACACGCCTGTCATTAGTACGCATGCCAGATAAAAGCCACTTTGTTCAATTTGATTATATCTTGTGTCTATCAATAACCTTCTTGGATTTCCTGAAAGATATAACTACTGTTTCGTGTATCACAGAAACAACTTCAACATTTACGACACCTCAACAAGCAGTGACAACAAATAACACAACAAATAACGCAACAGAGAAACCGTACACGGAGCTGTCTGTCACAGTACCCTCTGAGGTCACAAAATCATTGGAGACATCACGAAAGCCTGTTTTAGTAAACATTAAAGGTGAAAATGGGAAACCGGCGTTGGAGGACCAGGTGTCAAACAAAGTACCCATGGTGGAAACCATTGTTGTCAAGCTTCCTGCAAACATTAAAGCTGAAGACGAACACAAAGCTAAGATTAAAGTAAAAGGTCCGGCGAAAAATCATATCAATGTAACAATGAGTCATGGGACAACTATTCTTCAAATACCAGAAGGTAACTAAGACCTTTTCTTAACGATTTAATAGAAATACGCATACATTGACTCTTCTGCTGCTATCTGATTGGTATTAAAGCTGTTTAATCTCGTGTGATTACATCGAATTTTTCTGTTTTTCGAAGCAAGCTCTTTCAATCGTAGGGGTCTTCATTTAAACAATATGGCCCATGGCTCCAGTTGTTTAAAGTGGTAATGAAGGTTTTAAAAAGATAAATTACTAGCTAGACAGTGAGTGCTAACAAAATTTACTGTACTATCCACCCGATAGAGATTTATCCAATGAATAGCGTTATCCACCCTTCGATCAAGAGGGGCGCGCGGCCTTATCGGTTAAAGGAGGCGAATAAAGAATATTAGGTATAGCTGACGCGTTATTTGTTATTTCCAGCACCCTGGTGTAATGACAAGAGTGAATGTTCGCGATACTCCATGAACCAGTGTAATGACGAATGGGTTCAACTTAATTGTCCAAGAAAATGCCAGTTTTGTCGACGTAAGTACACGATTAGAGGCATCTTCGGCCACGCTTTGTATTTGCTTTGCAGGCCTAAATTTATGAATCTGTTTGAGCGGGGACTGGGTTTTAACAACAAATATGGCGGACAAGGCGCGTAAACTTTAGCCTCTGAGAAGTAGCGGCAGATGCAGAAAATTTGCCCAGAAATGAAGTTTTTAAAGTAATGTGGAAAATAAGTGATTTACCAACGAATTAAAAGGATAGCAGTTATCTATACGATGAAATGAAGCTATTTGGCATGTGATCAATTTCAGCTGTATGCAAGGATAATAAGGAATGCAGTCGCTTTTCGATAGAGAGCTGTGAAAACGAATGGATGAGAAAGAATTGCAAGAAAAAGTGCGGTTTTTGTGAAGGTAGGTGGATTTGATGAGACTGAAATCTTATTTAGAAAGCTTTAAATTTTAGACAGCGACTTCGATCGTGAGTCGGAGTTGAAAGAAAATATGACAGGTATTCGCGCGTGAAACAGCACTGTGTACAGGGACCTTGAAAAGCTAAGATCCTGGCTTTAGAGCTTTAAAGCGACGTACAGATGCCAGATCGCAAGGTTGTCACGCAGTTTTATCAATATAGGACGACAGTTCTAAGTATAGCTTTTCTAAATACATCTAATTTCATGGAGATACACCGGCATGAATTAATTTTATGTAACAGAGATGATCTCTGCAAAGTATAATACCCCCCCCCCCCAAAAAAATAAAAACAAACAAGACAAAACAAAAGAAACAAAAAAACAAACAAAAGCAAAAGCAAAAAACATGTGGGGTTTTGTTTTTCCTAAATGCTGTAGTCATCAAAGTTATTAGAGAATTATATTTTGGGAAAAAAACTTGAAATTAGAGGAATTCAGTCTCCGAATTGATGATGAACAGAAAATTGGAATCTTTACCTTGTTGTGCAGGAGGTTTTTGGGAAGAAAAGTAAAAAGAAAGAAAAAAGAAGGGAAAAATTCAAGACTACCCATACATTTTAAAGCTCACAGTCTTGACCATATTTGAGGGTAAATGACACTATGTGCCAGACAAGTTACTCTTCATTATTTGGATAATTCCTTCCTAACATTTGTATAATGCTGTCTGTTTGGTGGATAAGGTGGATATATTATTAAAATTGGCCAGATCCTGTTGGCCATACAATTTTTATTCTTCAACATCTGGTTGTTTCTATTATCTTGACATTAGTAAACAAACTTTGCTGTGATATTTATGAGTGTTCTTGAACTGTTGCAGTCAATATTAACGCTGGCTCTATCTGCTAATTTATTAACGCTGTTTGTAAATTTGCTTTTAATGAAACTAGTTTGGTTCTAAAATGGTTAATATAAATTCTTGTCTTGACTTACAAACTTTTTCAATATACACTGACTTTTCTGAAAAAATTGAACGGATGGCTTTACCTCTAACAAACCTAATATTGAGCAGTATTTAAGACTATTCTATACACAAAATTCCTTAATGACAGTGTACCAAAACACACCAATAATAACAAACCAAGGTGTTATAAATAGCAACACCTATGCCTTTGACTATATTGCTCCAAAGACTAGCAGTATAACAGTTGAAACATCGTGATTAATACAATTGATAGCTTGACTCTAGATGGTAGGAAAAGTAATTAAACATTCATTTATCTACAAAACCACAATGAACAACAACATTATCTGTAAGAAGATTAACCATATAAGGTTACAGAGTCAAGAACAGAGCTTTTTCTGATAGCCTTACCGCAACTCTAAGATTACCACAGGAATTGTTATGAGTTTTAGCTAAAGAGTTGACATCCCTAAAAAAAAAGGGCCTTAAGGCAAATGGTTTCAGGATTTTACTTTATAACTGCAAACTGTGGAATTCTAAGAGGCATTTTATAACTGGTTGCAAAAGAGGATTGCCTTTTCAAATGAATGTTTCAATTTTTAGGGTTAGAACCCACAGGAAAAGGTGAATCAGAAGGTGAGAATTCTCAAGCTGGTGATCAATCAAATTACCACTAAAATCTAAACTCACCATTTTTCACATAAACTATGGAAAATAAAGGCTAAATTAATATGAATAATTAAATATAAAATATTTAATTATTTAGAATGTTAAAATAAACTCTTAAGTTTTAAAAAACAAAAAGGATAAAATTAATCTAAATGAAAGTAACTTACACATATAAGTGAAATTCAGTATTAAAAAAGTCACTTTTGTAACACAACATACTTTAAATTATTTTGCATGTAAAAGCCATCCTGAATGTTACTAATACTTTTTAACCATACTAATCTCCAATTTATGCAATTTTTTTTTTCTGTTAATATGTAATAACTCATGCTTAAATGAAATCAAGTATTACT
The DNA here is from genome assembly GCF_964200805.1 of Pocillopora damicornis. Taxonomy (NCBI): domain Eukaryota; kingdom Metazoa; phylum Cnidaria; class Anthozoa; order Scleractinia; family Pocilloporidae; genus Pocillopora; species Pocillopora damicornis. The sequence goes on from NC_142677.1 coordinate 6,114,921, forward strand.
TGGGTAATTTCAAGTTAGCTTAAACAGGAGACCTCTTTCAACAGGTGCTTGTGTGTCAAAAGATCATGAAGATTGTAGTGATTACCCGATGCATGAATGCGATAATGATTGGCTGGTTAAGAACTGCAAGAGAAAGTGTGGGCTCTGTAAAGGTACTTACTGTAACTGTAACTGTAACTGACTAACTGTAACCAAGTAAAGTGTCAATGATTGAGTTTTTCCTTATCCTGTCCCAATCTATTAAGGAAAGCCCCCCCTAGGGGAGTAGAGTGAGGAAATGCCTGACTCTCCAGACCTGGCTTATTGTTGTACAGTGGAACTTTTCCATTCCTATTCAAGGAACTCCTCCACTCAAGGGAAACAAATTTTTGTTCCAGTTACATAATCTTCGTTTCCCTCACTTCTTTTGAAGGGATACTTATGTTTAGGGGAGAGATACACTTTTCTTAGGTCCTGAAGCACAGTTTTACCTCCATTCAGGGGAAACCCTAACCAGTCAAATTTTGCATGACCCTGAAGATTAAGTGCACTGAGTATGATATAAGAAGTTGTTCCAGTTTGCAAAATGTACCTGCTGCACTCTATTTTGTGACTACCTATGATAACACTTGTATTAATGTTCACTGTACTTGTGGAAAGTCAACATACAGTATTGCCAAGAGTTATGTTTATCATGGGGGTTCAACTGTACTCTGATACAAAAATCTGCCCTCAATGATGAATATAAACTTAACCATTAAACTAACATTAAAACTGTAAAAGAGGTTAGGTAAGGTTTTGCAGATTAATAATATTTTCAAGCTTGATGACCTTTTTACTTATGATCTGTTTGCAGTTCCAACCCCTGCCCCAGTTGGTTTAGCTGCACCAACTGCCTCACCCACCCCTGGTGAGTAGTGGCCTTTGTTATTGCTCTGTTTATTTGTCTTTTTTTACATTTGATCTCTTATTTGTGGATGCTGATTTTTGTTTATTTGCTTGTCAGTTAATGTAACACAGCAATTTGGGCCACTGCATAAAGCAAGTAAGTAACAAATTGGAATCCAAGTGTACGGTTTAAGACTTTAAATGTTCCACAATATTTTCATGAGAATCCTACAAACTGGAAAATAAATTAATGGTTCAGCAAATTTATATTTTGATTAAGATCCTCCAAATCATTTTGATGCTCAAAAAATATTTTGCCAAATCAAATAATAGATTTAAAAGTGCATAATATTATGTCAAAAAATTAAATATGAGTATTGGTACATAACTAAATAACATTTTGAGACTGAATTTGAATGCAGTGCCAAGGAACACAATATCCTGTGCTACCTTAATGTGTGCGTGCTTTTTTTTAGCAAATAAAGTTCAATCTATGTGTTAATTGTGTGGTTTTTTATTCTCTCCTTTCAGATTGTTATTATGACGGCATACAACACGAGCATGGCGAACGCTGGTCACCAGGCCCTTGCACGCCCGAATGCAAATGCGACGATGGTAAAATCCGCTGTACATTGATAGAGTGTCCGGAATTGAACTGCCGTAATCCGGTAAAGAAACGATGGAAATGTTGTCCTGAGTGTCCTGTAGAGGAAGGTACGATATCCAACAACCTCTTTGATTTTCATACGTAAGTATGAAAATCATACGGGAGCACTTTCCAATCGAGTTTCGTAAACCCAAAACTAAGGTCATCACAGTGGCCAGTCAGATAAATTGGAAAAGAAAAATACTAGCCAATCAGAAAGCTGATTAGAAAAAAAAGATGGAAAAATTCTTCAAAGCGCGGGAAAAAAGCGCGGGAAAGAAACGCGGGTTACCAAGTCGCGCTTGGCTTTTAAGTTTTGCATGTGATTGGTTGAGAAGGTGGAACAAGTTTTCTGGAACAGTGCGGAGAAGAGCAAAACTTACGTAATTTCGGAATATTTTTGATAATCAATTGCTCCAATTGGAGAGAGGACCCTGGCTTTGAAATCCAAAGTAGTATTGATGGGTAACGTGCATTCACAGCAGAGGAATAACGTTATAAAATTATATAAGTGATGAATTTCGCAGTTTGGCGAATAATTATAAAATCCTTAGCTTTTCTTAATAATAAGGTTAATCAGAAATTTCATGAGGTAGTCGCCTATTTTTCTCAATAAGTACTCGGCTCTATATCCACAGGTCTGAACGCACGTTGTGTGGAGACTGAAGGTGGAACAAGTAAAGGCGCCTGCTGTGTTTTCCCTTTCGTTTATCATGGAACACAGTATTTTGGCTGTACAGACGATGAAAACAAGAGGCCTTGGTGTGCTACCACGTCTAACTACGACATTGATGGAATGTGGGGGCATTGTCTTGGTAAGGAAATCTTGCTCAAATCACAATTACACTTTATAGATACTAAACTTTTTGTGCATAGGCTAAAAGTAGGCTACTTTATTTTCAGGAGAAGGTCGAGAAACGGTAGAATCACCGAAGACAACTAAATTCACATCTACTGGAGGAGTTGTGGCTACCAATGGAACCCATGCTATTTCGAAGGCCACCTCAGCCACCGAAGGCCATTTGGCAAGCCACGCGACTCAGGCCTACCCCCCAGGAACAAGTGCAGCCACAGAGACTCCTAGTTCCGATGAACTCCAAGAATCCTCTTCAGTTGGAACCACTCCTATGCCGGCAACATTTGCAGGTAAGTAAAAAAGTGCTTTACAGTTATAACTTGACGTGTGACGTGACTTGTTGCGTTACGTATAACATGACATGTGTGACGTATAGCATGACTTGTTGGGTTAACGAAAGAGGTGCATATGACAATAAATTAATCTACTTTTTGGGGTTTCAATAGCACTCGTTACAGGAGTGTACTCAGATTGGTCTCATTGGTCCTCGTGTTCGGCTACTTGTGGAGGAGGTACACAGGAGAGAACACGAAGATGTTCCTTCCCCAAGGACACCCAGGGTGGTGTGGACTGTTCTTCTTTAGGTCCCTCGCTGGAAACGAGAGAATGCAATGCTCTGTTGTGTCCAGGTATGTCTATTAACAAACTCATAGCGAAAAACACACAAATATTCGAACAAACTAACAACAGAACGCCAACTCTCCTATTCACTGCTCTTGTTCGGGAATTCTCTTCAATCAATTTTATTTCGTTCGCAGAGGATGGTGGGTACTCAGTGTGGAGTGACTGGTCCGATTGTGACGTCACATGTGGTGGAGGCCTGACGCAGAGATACAGAACCTGTAACAGTCCCTCCCCAACAAACGGTGGCCGTGACTGCGCTGCAGTAGGCTTGGGACCTGCTATGGAGTCTAAAGCCTGCAATCTCATTTCTTGTCCACGTAAGTGAGAAGATATGAACCCGTTTTTCAATTTATCAATGAGAAAACTGTTTCTTGATTGAATATTTGTGTCATCTTTCAACCAGATGATGGCGGCTACACTGATTGGACCGGCTGGTCACAGTGCGACAAAACCTGTGGGGAGGGCACTAGGTACCGGACACGATCCTGCACCAATCCCCCTCCTGCTCACGGTGGACACGACTGCTCGTGGTTCGGGAGCGACAGAGAGGTGTCCTCATGTAATGATGGTCCGTGTGAAGGTGAGAAAGGTTTCATTGCTTAAAGTGATGTTAAAAATTCAATCTTGAAACAATTGTTTTCGTCTTTGAGGTCGCTTGAGATAAGTTCGTGTTGCCTTTAATGCGCCATGTTACGACATTTCGCGTCATCATTTTACGCCCCCACTAAATAAAAAAACCATCCAAAACAAAACAAAATAGAAACAAAAACTTGCTAAGTTGAGGGATAACACAAAAAATGTAAACATGACAAGTTGAAATTAAAATAGTCTTGATGTGTCAATGACCAAAGAAAGAACAATGGTGGAAAAGGATGGAGAAAAATGCAGAAAATTAAAAAACAGTTCTGGCTACATTTTGGAAGATTGCAAATTGTTCGAACGCTCCTTTGACTGCGCGTGTGAACTGCCAAATATAATCAGCTTGCACTTAAAAAAAATTGATAGGATGGCTCTTTATTTGAAAACAAGAAAAGTCGGCTAGCAGGCTGGTTCAAGAGATATTCCAGCGACCAGATTTTCCTGCTAAACGCTTGAAATCTGAGGAACCTAACAGAAGAAAAGTCGCTGTGTTTGGTCCCTGCGACGTGTGCATTGACAGTTTACTTCGTTTTTTATGGATAATCTTCCACCCTACGACAGCATATTGTCGCTTGAAAACAAGTCACCCAAATTCAGAATGGTTTGAATTTTTTTGATCGCTGTGACTTGTTTCAGAAGACATACATGTACAGACGGGGAGATTTGATTCAGAGAGATTTTGAAGCGACTTGTCCCCTGGTGCATCCAAACCTTAAAGTTTCTTTTAGTATTTATTAAACTGGACCTTGTTACCTTCTTGCAGTCGATGGAGGTTACTCAGATTTTTCCGAGTGGACCGCTTGCAGTCGAACCTGTGGTCCTGGTGTGACATCTAGACATAGAACGTGCTCCAATCCCAGCCCTTCCGCGGGTGGAAAGGATTGTACAAACCTGGGACCAGCGTTTGAACAGCGCTCTTGTTTGTTGGCTGAATGTCCAGGTGAGCACCATTCAACAGTAACCGATTAACTCCTCAGACAAAGTCACGAGTTCTCTCCTTTAACTCCTGTAAATTTCCTTGTTAACTAGCTCGTAGAATATTTTATTTTATTTCTGACACGTTATTCGATACGCATCCTCTATTTCCATGATAATGAGCCTATTTCTGACGCATATATTAATATGCTTCCGTTCATGATTAGCAAGCGGAAATTGGACCAACTGGAGCAACTGGAACGACTGTACACGGACGTGTGGGTCTGGTATCCAGTTTAGGAAGCGAGTCTGTATTCACCCAAAAGGAGAACTGTTCTGTTTGGGAGAAAAAGTACAATCGAGGCTTTGCAACAGTCGACACTGTCCAGGTAACCTTTTTTTATCTTCTAATCACTAACCGAAATACAGCTCAGCTACGGCAGAGTTAGTACGGGTGAACAGCCAGGATAGTCGTCAGATTTCTTTGTTCGAAGGGTAAACGCTCGAAGCGTCAGCCTTGAAACTCTTTACGGTGGCCAATTTACGTTATCAACTTAGTTGATAATATATACTAAATTACCTTGTTATACTCTCCCACCGACGCAGCACCACAGTTTCTCAAGAAATTTACCCCTTTTCCAGATTTCTTTGTTGTTTTTCTTTGTACGATCTTTTTCACCAAGCCCTACGCAGTGTTCCGTAATGTAACAAACATGGTGAAGTAAATGAGTAACAGAGTCCTCTCAATAATTTAAGACTGCATCCCCTGGTTGATGTTTTCGTTCTTCTCATTAACCTTCTGGTTGAAAATGTATTGAAATTGTTGGGAAAAGTTGTTTTTTGGTCACTCTCCATTTTGAAGGAATTAATAATTCCGCCTGAATGCGAGTTCGTTTATGATGACTGATAATCTATGTTTCGTCTGCAGTAAATGGTAACTATACTGACTGGTCAGAATGGACGTCATGTTCTACTACATGTGGTGTCGGCGTCAAGGCCCGTAACAGAACATGCACCAACCCGATGCCTCAGTTTGGTGGGAAGTCATGTGAAGAGCAGGGCTTGGGTCTGCCAAATGAAGCCAAACATTGCTACATGCGGCAATGCGGAGGTTGGTATAAACTGAACAATTCATAAAAATGTATTGTTTTTCTTAATTTCTTTCTTTCAACGTTAGAGTAGTTTCCACTTGGGGTCACAAATCTAGTTGCTTATCACTGCGAAAGACATCTGCAAAAAGAGCCAATGAGAGAGCGCAGATTATCTGCACTAAGGGCGGGAAAACGGGATTTACTAAATCTCCAATAACATTTATTATATTTTTATTGGTTGAAAAGGAGGCGCGAGTTGTTTTTCGCTCGGCGTATAACGCAACTCTCAATTGAGAGTTGAAGGTAATCGTGGATTGCTTAGTTGTTGCTTTACTTCGGCCGTTATAGATTTAGAAAAATTATGCAACTTTTCTCAACCATCAGACTCAAAACTAAAACCAATTGCGACTTAGGCACTCGCGTTTTCCTGCGCTTTAGGTGACTTGCTTTTGACTTCTCATTAGCTCTTCGTGATATTTTCTTGCTCAGTCGAAAAGTGCTCTATTGCAGTGAAGTCCAATGCAAACGGGAATTAGGTTTGGTCTTAAGTGGGGCTCCTTCAGATGTGTGATTGTAAATCTTCGTCGATATTTTCCTCGTCAGTTAATGGCAATTATTCCGAATGGGGTGACTGGTCGACTTGTTCACATTCCTGTGGGCCTGGATTCATGGTTCGTAGTCGAATGTGCACCAATCCTCCGCCGTCGAGTGGTGGATTCGACTGCTCAAGACTGGGTCGACCTGTGCAGAGTACTCAGTGTTATCTTGTGGACTGTCCAGGTACTATAATGTTACAAGTTATTTGAGAGCTGATCTTATATATAGCGTTCCCTTTTTAAAAAACAATTTGAGTTTGTTTTGTCACGAGCGCGGAAAAACATAAATATTTTAATCCTCGCGAACGACTGTTCTCCGCTCAGTTTATGGAAACTCTATGACTAATTTGTTAGAGGGTCGTGCCAAGATCCAGCTCATACTATAAGTTCCTATGTGACATTCTCCCCAAACAGTGCTCGCATTAGCCACGTAGTTTTTGTCTCCATTCGTTCTTAGGTCTTTTTTCATCTTCCTGTTTTGAAAAACCTCTTGGCTAATATTGTCCTATCTTCTGAGTTAGTAATTATTGTTTAATGAACTATTTTATTCCATAGCAAGCGATTTCAAATAGTTTATGCTTCAAATAGTTTATACTCGTTTCACCTTTCAATGGATATGGTAGTATGCTAAATAATGAAAACACCAACTGGCTTTTTTTTCCTTCGCAGTTGACGGTAACTACACGCATTGGTCCAACTGGACCGCTTGCTCCGCTACTTGTGGCGAGGGAACCACAACACGGACTCGCTCCTGTACCAACCCGTCTCCGCTCCACGGTGGCAGAGACTGCTCTGATATAGGACCCAATATTGAGATCCAACCTTGCAAACAACAGGACTGTTTGGGTAAATAAACAATTTTGGCTTGACTGCTGAATAACGACGTAGGTTTGTTACCGAACACTATCTGAATAGCGGCATTAGTTTGTTACGAATACTATCTAATAATCTTTTATAGTAGAGCCTTGCCTGAGTACTTTTCTTCACAGCCGTTGTTTAGTCTGGTCCCGCAACGCGTTATCTTACTCGTAACGCAAGTGTAAGCTAGTGTGACGAGAGTAAACAACAGGAGCGAAGAAGACTGCGTCGAAGAGTCTTAAAAACAGCTAATTTCCTTTAAGGACAATTTCTCTTCACATCTTCCACACATGTTTTTACTCACCAACATTCTGTTAACTCAGGATCAAGGGGGCTTACATGCACTGATGAACATCCAGCAAATTTTGCTAGACTGCTTGAAAGTAACCTTTGGTGGACTCACATCCCATTCATGAAAAGAAGCAAATCTCATGTCACCTCTAGCCACAGAAACTTTCTACTTGCTTAGGCTTACGACGACTATGGAATTCACTTCTGTACAGAGACTTACATGATTCTATTAGCTCATTGATAAATTCGAACTCTTTCAGTAAACGGCGCTTACAGTGGTTGGTCCAGTTGGAGTGTGTGCAGTAAGACGTGCGGACGTGGGTTCAAAAAGAGAATCAGAGCATGCAACAATCCCGTTCCCTCCAATGGCGGCAAAGATTGCTATGAGTTAGGACTGGGGCCTAGCGAAGAACGCAGCCACTGTTTTGAGAGATCGTGTCCGCGTAAGTAGCCATGCCTTCGGTTTTCTTAATCGCTTTGATTTATCAGTTTTCAATAAAGTTGAACCATTGCTAATTTTTTTTCCTCTTTAAGTGGACGGAAGTTATAACGATTGGTCAGCATGGACCACGTGTTCGATGTCTTGTGGTGGCGGTGTGAAATACAGGCATAGAAACTGCACTAATCCAACTCCCATGCACGGAGGGAGAGACTGCTCTCTGATTGGACCAGCTATGGAGAGTGACAGCTGTCACAGTGAGCCCTGCCCAGGTATGTGTCTAATTCCTATACTTATTTTCCTTAAATTGTTACACGCGTCGTCTTTTGGTGACCTTCTGTTTCATTAAAACTCAAAATTTTCATCTTTGTCTTCTTGTAGTCAATGGCATGTATGGAACATGGAGCTTGTGGAGTGAATGCGATCGAACATGTGGGGGTGGTAGTCGGGTTAGGTCTCGGTCATGTACTAACCCCCCTCCTCAGTTTGGTGGCTCGGACTGCACCCCCCTTGGACCCGAGAAAGAGACTGAGCTGTGCAACTTGAACGCATGTCCCGGTAAGAGCTAGAGCTTCTACAACTTCTAAAACTATCCAGCGATCTTAGCTAACGGATTTGAAACTTTCTTTCTGCAGTTAACGGTAATTACAGTGAATGGACTCTATGGACGCCGTGTTCGGTGACTTGTGGTCAAGGCATCATGACCAGGAAGAGGTTCTGTACTAATCCTCGTCCTACAGTGGGCGGAAAAGACTGCGCTTGGCTGGGACCGGATCACGAGAAAACAAGCTGTCAGCTGGTGGACTGCCGAGGTAAAGAACACCTTTGAGTCGCTCGCTTCTTTGAGCACACTACAATTCGACACATTTGTTTTACCGAAAATCTTCACTTGACTTAGATGATAACAGCCCTTTTGCAAACTGCCCACTACCCTGGAAAAAAACGAGAAGCATTTCAAAACAGAAAGACGGGGCTTCTAATGGATCTTTTTGTTTAAAAAATCATTTTTTTTTACTGCACTTGGTGACGGTAATTCGAACAGACGTGTAAGCCATGAAGACAATGGAGGGGTTTGGATATTGGGAACAGACATACATCTACAGTGCGTGTCTTGTGCTAATCAGAAATGAATACGAACATTGATACCGTCAGCTATATGCTTCTGACCTACTTCAATGTCATTAGGTCCCCGCTGGCTTTGCCAGGGAGTTAAATGGAAACTAATATATAAAACATATCCATACCTATTCACATATAAAAACATTGCAAAGGCACACCCTCAACAATGTGTTAGGACTGTCGTTGAATTTCATTTGCTTCCACTCTGTTGTTCACAAGGAATGCATACAACCAAGCGTAAATTTGTATTGCAGCATACTGCGAAGAAATTATACTGTCACTGCACGTGCCTCCAAATCCACTATCTGACATGTTTGTTTTCTTCGTTTAGCCAACTGCACGTGCGGAGCGTGGACTGAATGGAGTGATTGTTCATTCACGTGCGGAGGCGGCGTGCAACATCGTCAGAGGGACTGCTCACCACCCAAATACCAGAAGGAGATGTCATGTGAGAATGATAAGAAGGAGAGCCGACTGTGCCGGTCAGAACCATGTCCAAGTAAGTATTCAAACCTACGAAATACCTTACTATAGGAAATAATAATAATTTACTTCAGGTACTTGAAATAAAGATAAAGTAGATAAAGTGAATTTAAGGCTACGACTGACACAGAGAAACAGAATCTGTTGAAATTAAAGGAACACTTTTATTTTAACAGTTGAAGTAAAAATCTGCAATAAAAATCATCCTTAAGCCTTAGAGTTAAGGGGTTAAGTTTCTGGAAAGTTGCCGCGTCGGTGGGAATAATACAAGATACTTTGGTTTTATCAACTGAGTTGTAATGTAAATTGGCCAACAAAGATTTTCTGAATCTTTGTCTTTTGGGACTTTGCCGCTCTCAGCGTTTTTTATACCGGTAGATCTCTGCACTGGTAAAAGAGTGCCTTTTCCTTTGCAGTGCAGAATTTCTCAACTCCACGTTTATTTTTAGTAATTTGTTAACTTAATAACTTAATGATTATTCGTATGCTCGACAGTTGACGGAAAATACAGTGATTGGTCTCCATGGTCACCGTGTTCAGTCACGTGTGGAATCGGAAAGAAGAACAGAACTCGCTCGTGCATGTCACCCAAGCCACAGTTTGGCGGGAAATCGTGCACTGAGCAGGCCCTTGGACCGGGTATGGAGATAACTCAATGTTATCTGACGCCATGTCCAGGTATTTATCAACAATAACGAATTCAAAAGTTTTGGAACAACATTACATGAGTTCAAAAGTATTGGGACAACATTAAACGCAGAGGAGAAGTAAACACACCGGTTTTCATTTTAATAAGAGAAAACATGGCCTAAAAGCACTCACCACTTATAATTTGTTTCGTGAAGGAAATTTAAGCTGAAATTTTTTCACGTATAAAAAAGACAATGAATTTCGGGTCCAAGTTGAAAGTGAATTTTATTATCTAGCAGTAGCTGTAAAATACTCGTTAATTAATAAAGGTCGGCGACCGGTAAATATCCATCGACACTGAGGTGAATAGCTGTTTTAGTATATACTGAAATGGCGAGATAATATAGCACAAAAAGATGATTTCAGTAACTCGTTTATTCCTGCAACGATTACAATATTTTCGAATCAGAGCGCGTCTTCAACGCTATCCACTGTTTACTTATATACTTATATCAAATATACGTAAATAAAATCAGATTATTACTCAGTTTTATACCGGAATTACCAATACCAACTTTGGATGAGGTTAATCTACATGTTGTATCACTTATTCCAGAGCTGTCGGAATCTTAGTTGAACTGCACATTTAACAAAGTCCCTTTTCTTGTTACCCGTATAGTGAATGGTGGTTATACTGAATGGAACGGCTGGTCACCATGTTCGGTCACATGTGGCCGTGGCATCAAAAAGAGGCAGAGATTCTGCACCAATCCTGAGCCAGCATATGGTGGTGTCGCCTGTGGACACTTGGGATCTGGGGAGGAGATTGTCCAGTGTTATGATGTGAACTGTCCTGGTGAGTGCCTATTAGATTATATGAGTAACAGCTCACAAAGGCGACTGGCAAGACTGACAGATAAGATTTCTTATGTTTTTGTGAGGCTTTCGCTTAATTAAATTCTTCTTCCCTCTCAACTGTGTTTCATTTGCTTTTTGTAGTTGATGGTAAGTACAGTCCTTGGTCTCAGTGGTCCGCCTGCTCCAAGACCTGTGGTTACGGTATTCAAACAAGAAAACGAACCTGTACAGATCCAGAACCACAACATGGTGGACGGGACTGCACGGACCTCGGAGATCCGGAACATATCCGACCCTGCCAAGTTATTCAGTGTCCTAGTAAGTTGCAGTATGATTACACACTTAGAGTTATTTTGCAAAGACTTAGAAAACGAAAACAAGAAGATGAAATAGATGCTTTTTTTAATCAAACTTGGCGTTTGTCTTCTTTCATAAGGCGCTATGGAGGAATTAATTGGTAGAATAGGCTTTGGTTTTTTCCGGTGTTGAAATCTCCGCAGTGATTTGTGATCGTTTTTGTTTCTTTTTTAGTTCACGGAAATTACTCTGCTTGGTCCAACTGGGGCTCTTGTTCAGCCACGTGTGGGCCTGGAGTCAAAAAACGCACGCGCACATGCATCAACCCGGAACCAGAATATGGTGGGCTCACATGTAAAGAGAGGGACTTGGGACCCAATACCGAAGCCACGAAATGCAATCTGGGAGAATGTCCAAGTGAGTAGTAAGGATCTTTATCACGTTCCAAACTTTTCGCGCCGAAATTTTTTTGGCACTGTATTGGTAACCATGAGCAGTGTATTGATATATTTGAAATGTGTCGTTTTCGTTTCCTTTTGCTTAGCATTGAGTTAAGTTAAGTTAAGTTTATAATACAATTATCCTGATGCAATTTGTTTTGCTGACACGAGCGTTTTCTGTTCAGTAAATGGTGTTTGGGGTCCGTGGTCATTGTGGTCAGCGTGCACAACCAGCTGTGGCCCGGGGACTAGGGAGAGGAAACGGTCTTGCAACAGTCCACCTCCTAAAAATGGCGGTGAACCTTGTCGCGGCGCCGAGAAACAAGTTGGTGACTGCAGCTACCGACCCTGCCCAGGTAAATAAAATGCTGAGTGGAATTAAAAATTTTTAAAAACAGCGTAGCCGAAATCGTGGAATCACGTTTATTCACCTTTTTTGTTATTGCACTACTTGCTTTGTAATATTCTCCCTTTGCGGAATTTTTGGCCAACAGTTTTTCTTGTTTTACTGTCTGTTTGTCACGCTGTCTTTCTGCCTACGCGGCTGGCAGTCTGCGGTCTTTCCCTACATCTAGGCAGTTCGGAAACCTGAAAACTATAGAACAAAAATTCATGTTTCAAATCGGAATCCTTAATTCACACAGTATCTACGATCGCTTTTCATTGAAAGTAATTCATTCTTGTGTTTTCAGGTTATCGTGTTCCCTCTAATAGTGTCGCTCCATCCTTTAATGCATGAACCTCCCAGACCCGTAATTCTTCTTTTTGCTCTGACGAAGGATTTACGTTGGAAACGTCAGCTTTAGAAACTCTTAACCGTGGCAAATTTAGATCTTCATTTCAGTTGATATAATCAAATTAAAAAAAAAAATAACCCACCGACATAGCTCCACAGTTTCTTCAGAAATTCACCCCCTGTGTTCATCTGTCTGATTTTCTCTCTGTGGATGGTTCTACTTGTCAAAATAGTTTCTGTATATTATAATTAAGGATAACCTTCCAAGATTTTCCTTTTTTCTTACCATCAGTTGATGGTAATTACACCGAGTGGACAGACTGGACTGTATGCGACAAAACTTGTGGAACGGGAATCATGACGCGATGGCGCGCATGCTCAAACCCAGCTCCTAAGTTTGGCGGTAGAGATTGCACCTTGTTCGGTCCTGATACTGAACGAAAATCATGTCAAGTGAAGGATTATTGTCCTGGTAAGTAACTGTTCTGCGTCAGTCTTATTAGTCGTGGGAGACCACTCGTATCTCTAAAGGCGATTGGAAAATAGAGCTCAAATGACATTTTGGTATAACCTTGATGTGTTACTTGAAAAATTGTTTTTATTCAATCACCTGTTTCAATTTTGCAGTCGACGGAAACTGGGGCGAGTGGTCATCTTGGACTGCCTGTACTAAATCCTGTGGTGTCGGTGTGAGAATGCGTGTGAGGTCATGTGATAATCCAACTCCATCCAAAGACGGAAGAGATTGCATTGGACAGAATACGCAAACAATTGACTGTAAAGCGGGAGAATGCTGTAAGTTTTTCCTGTGTTCCGAGGCGTGACTGTTTTAACTTGTATCTCAGGAATTAAAACAAGAACATATTTAAAATTTGTGCTATGAATTGCCATTCGTTTCTGCAGGTAATGTACCCATGAGGCCATTAGGTTGCTTTGTGGATAACAAATTGTCTGTCCGACCCCTCCCCGAGCTTGTTTTCACGGACAATGATCCTCAGAGCACCTTGTACAGCGGTATCAACGTGCAGTCTGACGATTGGGAAGCGTATATGCCAGAGCTGGTGTGTAGGTTAGTGACTCGTCTCTCCTTATAGTAGACAATGATAGTGTAATTGTCAATTAAGCGTCGAAAATAAACTTACAGTGTATTGGCTTTGGTTTACTTTTCCCAGTTATTGATCAAGAAATCTTGGGCCTCAGTTTAAGCTCAGTACGTAATACAGTCAAGAGATTACAAAAATCAAAATCTACTTCAGTGTTTGGCGTAATATGAATTCAGATTTAACGAATTCTTAAAATCCCCACCAAACTGTGACTTGTGGGAATACAAACTTAAATGTGACATATCACTTTAAAATCAGTTATGATGACTTTACATTACTATGAATTTCCCTAATTGATCGTTTCCTATATACTCATCACTCACCATCCACAGCGAAGAATTGCGATTGACAGACAAAATTTAGATGTTGATCTTACTGTGACACAATTTTTTCTAGGTGCGCCAAAGCGGCCGCATCGAAGAACTACACTCACTTTGGTATCCAAGGTTATGGTGAATGCTGGTCAGGACCTAACTCTGCTAAAACGTATTCTCGGGACGGGGTCGAGAACAGATTCACTCAAAGACCCGAACCTAAGCCGTGGGTCGGCTGTGTTGGAGACAACTTTGAGAGATGCCGCGGTGGAAACGCGCAGTGCGTTGGACAGGAGAAAAGCAACTATGTTTACGCGTTTTTGAACGGTAAGGACCTCAGTTATCGAGTGAAATTTGTATGAAAGAAACTCAATTTCTCGCAAAAATGTTAGGAGCTCTTCTCCTTGAAATGTCACGAGATTAATTAATTTTTCTTAAATGGAAAGCAAAACGTGTTGAAACGAAACTTCTATCGTTATCCTCACTTGAATTGTTTTCATTTAGGGTAAGGAAGCAGAATTCTTCGGTGATGCACTTTTTCGCTCATAATCCTGTACACCCTAACATCAGTATGCATATTCTCCACACTGTTCTCTGTACATTTCTGTACAAGGTTCTGACAAGATGAATCTGTTGAACAATTAAGATGTTCTTTAGCTGGTGATCATTTCATTTATTCTCTTGACCTTAATGTCTGATTCAGGGGTGATCCTGTAAGGAGAATTTAGATGTTAGTCACTCTAAGGGATTAAAGGGTTAAATGATTTTATGAGGAGACAGGAATGTAAGCTGAATTATCAAATACAAATTTGACTGACTAGCTTTCGTTAAGCTAGTCAGTTAACCTAAACGTTCTAGCGTTTAGGTTAAGTGAAGTGTGCAGCAAAATCAATTTTAAGACAAAATAAACAATGAATGAATTTTTTTAATGTTCTATTTCTTAACAGTTCAACCCATGAATGGAAACTATGGTCCTTGGTCCCCTTGGACTTTGTGCTCTAAATCGTGTGCTGGCGGTGTGAGATCACGAATAAGGAACTGCACCAATCCAGTCCCTGAGTATGGTGGCAAGGACTGTTCCGCTCTTGGAGAGCCTCAGGAAAGCGAGCCTTGCAATACCAAAAAGATTTGTCCAGGTAGATAAATTCTTTCTTCATTTGTTCTATTTTTTCATCAAGGAACATGTTATTAATGTTGATAAGGATAGTGCTCTGGAAAAACGACCTCAAGAGTGTGGGTTCAAGAAATAGACAAACTTTTTTGTTTCACATTGGCTTATGTTAAAGGAATTCGAATTTCTTTACGTCGTAAAACCGAGGTCATGAATGTAAAGAGAATGTGGTTTGCCGTGATGAGTTCTTTTTTTGTTCCCACTTTCGGCGAAGTCATTTTTATTCTCTTTTCTTTCATCCCAGACGTTTGTCAGAATATGAACTTGGAGAGTTTGCCTAGCGTTTTCTTTACTCTCGCTCTGTCATGCCCTCCAACTGCTGCTCGCTTCTTATACAAGGATAAAACAAAACCCACGCAAAACAGAGGGCATTTTTGGAGCGCTTGAAATCTCTAATTTTTTTTACCGTTATTCGTCCTTTATTTGGATTTTTTCTCCGATTTTTATGTTCTCTCCCTTAGAGAAAAGCAGTTTTTCCTCAGATGTCTCAGATAACTGCATGAAAAATAACAGATTTCCAAGTTAACTCCTGTTTGTATTTTTAGTTGATGGCGCCTGGGGCGCGTGGAGCAACTGGACCGTGTGCTCAAAGTCGTGTGGCAAAGGTTTTCAAGAGAGGAACAGACTCTGTGACAGTCCCGCCCCGGCTAACGGTGGCCAAGTGTGCCTGGGACCGGCAAAACAGAAGTTGTCTTGTAACCAAGGAGAATGCCCTGGTAAGTTTGAACGAGTCAATTAGCGCACGAGTTAAGATTAAGGATAAATTTTAATAGCTTTGTTTTTGGTAACAAGGTTTATAGTCAACTGTAGCAAGTTTATTTGCTTGAAAGTGCAAAAGCAATTGTAAATCTCATCTTCGCGTTAGAATTTCCCATTGGCAGAGTCTGCACTGAAACCTCCCCGAAAAAAAGCCGTATACGTGTTTCACAAACTATTGCACACGTTTTCTTATCTACGGTGATATTTCTGAATTGTCACAATATTTTTTTAATGCAGTAAACGGCAGCTGGTCAGCGTGGAGTGCATGGCAAGCATGCTCAGCAACCTGCGGGGATGGACTTCAATTGAGGACTCGTGTCTGTAAGAATCCTGAACCAAGTAACGGTGGTTACTCTTGTGAGGGAGATGAGGTTGAAGTAAAGCCTTGTACAGTGAGGAGATGTCGTAAGTAGAGTCTTATGGTACTTTGAACACAGCGGTCAAACGTCGGGCATGCGCGAGAGGATCAATTTTAGCTGGCCATATGCCTATTTCCCGCGCAAAACATCTAAGGAAAGTATAAGAAAAAAACCACTGTATCGCAAAATAAGTGAACCAAAATAGAAACTTTCAGAGATATCTGAAGAGAAAAGCTTGATTCTTCTCGAACATAATGGCTATTAACGTAAGGGTAGCCAGTTGTTCTACCATTTTCTTTTTTTTTTTTTTTTGAGCTTTACCAAAAATGTTATACGATTTAAAAACACTGACTTGTTGGTACTATGTGGCGTGACATGAAAACTGTGATAGGCCTAACAATTGTGCAAGATGCTGTTTTGGTCCAATTTTTCCTACAGCAACGCACGCAACAAAGAACACTCTACACAGTGAAGAATACATATCAACACAACGTTTTGTTGAGTACCAGAAGTATTTCGACGTTGGGCAGTGTACCATGGCACCTTGCTAAAACTGAGGTTTTTTTTTCCTTTTTTCAGCTATCAATGGAAATTACTCTGAATGGTCAGATTGGTCCGAGTGCAGCAGATCATGTAGCGGCGGCATCAAAACGAGGAAACGTGAATGCATCAACCCTAGTCCCCGCTACAACGGCAGAGATTGTAAAGAGATTGGGTCCGCAATCGAGAAAGTTCATTGTAATCCACAGTCCTGTCCAGGTATCATAATTTTCCTAAGGAAGTATGCTTTTCTTTATGCTAGTCTACCGACAAAATGAGTTTTCCAGTAATATTTCATTGTATTTTAAACTCGGAGCAAAGCGAAGAAAGAAGATACACAATGTCAGGGCAGCCGACCCGGCACACTCAAAGCAATTCCTTTTAATCGTCTGTCTTTACTTACCCGGTTTTTCTCGATCATTTCAGTGCACGGAAACTGGGGCTCATGGAACATGTGGAGTTTCTGCTCTGTCAAGTGTGGACCAGGCAAGCGCGAACGCATGCGCAAGTGTGACAATCCACCGCCCAAGTTTGGAGGAGAAAACTGCCCTGGTTCAGACAGACAGACCATGCCTTGCAGTCTGTCTGATTGCCCAGTAGACGGTAAATGGGGTCTGTGGTCTCCTTGGACTGCGTGTTCAGCCACGTGTGGCGCTGCTAAGCGCTCGAGGACACGCGGGTGTGATCACCCTCCACCCGCGCACGCCGGAAAAACATGCGAAGGGCCAGAGAAGCAGGAAGAATACTGCAAGCTGCAGCCATGCATGGGTGGGTCTTTATCTGAGTTAACTTTTCGTGAGAGGTTGAGATGGTAACCCTTTTGCTCCCAAAAGTGATTTACATGTAACATCTCTCGATGATGTCGCTACATTTTAGCTAGAAATCATTATCTTGATCTAACGCCAAATCCTCGTGACGCAAGGAAATGCGTAGCAACTGGAAGGGAGAATTAACGAACATATCCTGGAAGTTTAATGCGCCACATGGCTTTCACTGTTCATTTTCAAGTGGCAAAATAATATATATTAAACATGAACGATGAATTGTGAACAAGACAAGCAAATGCACTGTACTTTAGGGAGGTATGGCATATTCTAATTTTTTAGCGCGAGTTAGACAGTGTGATAAAAAAAAGGAAAACTTCGTCGAGATATTCTGCGAAGAGAACTTGAGACGCTCCAAGTCTCGATAGAAGATTTAAATATTTCTTGTATAAGGTGAGCTTTAAGGGTAATTTTCATTCTCACTTGTTTTAGTTAACGGCGGCTACACCAATTGGGGCAAGTGGACCGAGTGTGACGTCACTTGTGGCGGTGGTCATAGACAACGATCACGTGCCTGTACCAACCCTGTACCTGAGTTTGGCGGGCTCAACTGCACTCATTTGGGTGACTCGGTCCAGTCAGATGTGTGTAACACTCGACCGTGTGCACGTAAGTATAACAGAAATAATGTTTGTGACTTTATCAATGCTTTAGTTATCATTGACGGATCAGTGGTTTGAAATACAACTTCTTGTCGTGGCTGCTTAAAATAAAATACTTACGATAGCATGGCGTTGCGGAATCATATACAACCGTGTGACCAATCATGTTAACTACGCCTTCAACAGCGTTCTCACGCTTAAAATGGAGTTAACCTCGTGCATCGAATTTAGCTTTATGTGAATTCAGAAGAATGGGATGATCAAGTTTTAGGTTTAAATGTTTTCATCACGGAAAAAGGAAGACCTTCATTCCATTTGTTTCCTCTTCTCCTTTAGAACCCGGAGGTTGGTCCGGTTGGTCAGTTTGGTCTTCCTGTAGTCGATCATGCGGAAGCGGAAGTACGACCAGAAGACGAACTTGCACCGCGCCCCCACCCTCCTATGGTGGGCCTGACTGTGTAGGGGATGGTGTGGAGAGGAAAGCTTGCAAGCTACAGGACTGCTGTAAGTGTAGAGAGGGTTTACAGTAAGTCTTGGCACGAGTACGGGGCAGAGAAAAATTCTAAAGCCGCCAAATTTGAACGAGACTTCTCTTTTTGTTGTTGTTGGATTTTTAAGAAATAATTTCTCGCGAATAAGCTGCAATTAAAGAAATTGAAGAAAATAATTTCAGGCTTCGACGGGATTCATATTCGTGCCTCAAAGATTCTATAGTTAGGGCGCAACTACCAACAGAGCTCCGAGGCCGCGGGGATCGAGTGAGACAAATTTTAGATGGTCCTACATTCTGCAGACAACCGTCTATGTACTGCAAGGATCATCAGTGTGAAATGCAGTAGTGATTCTATTATACAGAGTATTGCTGATTAGTGAGAGCAAGATATTCACCATTAGATTTCCAGTTAATGTCTTTCCTTTACTCATTTGATTTCGTATTTTGGGTGTACATATTTATAATTTTTTTCAGGTGAGATTCCATACAAGGCTCTGGGTTGTTACCGCGATAATCACAACTTGTACCGACCCCTCCCTGAGCAGCTGTTCAGTGACCCTCAGGAGAAAATCGACTTCAAAGACTGGCCGAACTATCTGTCTGACGCTATCTGCCGGTAAATAATGTTTCTGTTTCTCTGCTAGAAAAAAGAATTTCATGATTCACAAGGCGGAAAGAAATGTTTAATTCCCATGCACTGTCTTCGCTCTCTCTTTGTACTTTCCTTCGCAAGATGGAAGTAAGAGGTAAATGAACATTTTGAAATCGACTGCGTACTAGGAAGACAACGAGAAGTCCAAGGAGTTTGGATTTAGAACGCTTTTCGGTTGAGTTTCGTAAAACAATTGTTAATTAGAAGAAAGGAAAATACCTTAAGAATTTTACGTAAGCCAACCAAACTTACTAAAGCGCGGGAAAACGCAGGTAACCAAGTAGTAATTGGGTTTAGTTTTGTATCTGATTGGTTGAGAGAATGGCGCGAGTTTTCTGGACCAATCACATAGCGAAATAAAGCGAAAACCAAAGCACTCTGGAATTACTTTCGCCACCTAATTAAAAATGTCTTTGAGGTGATGAAAACATATCGGGAAATTGTTTTGGAAATATCTTCCGCATAATCTGACTCGAGTTCAGGAGAGATACGCAAAGACCTGTCTCAGAAAAGTTATCAGAAAGAACAATGTTATCCTAGAAGTAATGTGATTGGAGGCCGGGTAAACAAGATGTTGTGTATGTTGTCTTTCACAGATGCGCCCGTGAGACTCAGAGAAAAGGATACAGAACATTTGGTTTACAAAACTATGGTGAATGTTTGTCCGGTGAACGAGCGGGTGACTCTTATTTCCAAGAAGGAGAACAACTGTTGTTCATGGCGCCAACACAGCCCAAACCACTGTTAGGATGTGTTGACAATGAGTTGAAACTGTGTACGGGAAATAATTTGGAATGCGCCGGACAGGAAAATTCCAACTATGTGTTTTCTTTGGATGATGGTGAGTAAATTTGATGGGGAAGTCATTAAAATCTTTAGGAATTTCAAGACACAAATATATACTAAAGAAGCTTTTTGTACTTAATTTCATAATTTTTCCGATGTTTTTGTCTCAAAAGTCCCTAAAGAAGCTTACCTCTAAAGGCGAGATATTTGTACAATTTCCTACGGTACTGATCAATACAATCTTATCTCCTTTTTTTTAACTCGCCGCGGTGGTCTTTATTTTCTCAGGTTTTCGAGAAACTCAAGGTTTTGCGTGTCAAATCTTTGCTTTTAGCAATTTCTAATAGCTATACTTTAAATTCGTCAGTCAATGAAATCCCAAAACTAGTTATCCAACATGATAGCTTGTTCACGTTCTGATATTTTCTTTTCCTTTGAAGTCAAAGCTGTTCAAGGTAATTACACAGAATGGAGCGAATGGAGCGACTGTTCTTCCAATTGTGGGACTGGCGAGAGGTTCCGAACAAGGAACTGTACCAGTCCCCCTCCGGCTTTTGGAGGAATGGACTGTTCGTTTATTGGAATGGACAGAGACGCAGAAAGTTGTGAGAAGAGAGCATGCGCAAGTACGCTTACTGGCTTTTCTATACATTTACTACAACTAAAGATATGAAGTCTATTAGAGGTCGATTGATCATGGTCGGTGAACCTCACGCTCAAAAAGGAAGTGATGGAAAGGATATACAAAAATGTATCGTGAAAACGACTCTACAATGTTCATGATTCTCTTAGCTAGCCAAGGTGTTTTATCTTGGTAAACTGAAATTCCAACACAAAGCCCACACCAAGTTGCTTACAATTCAGCGTGATATTTATTTTTGTTTTCTTTCTGCAGTTGATGGTAACTGGGGAGCATGGGGGAACTGGAGCACCTGTTCAGCGACGTGTGGTCATGGCACAGTTCATAGGACGCGCACGTGCGATAACCCTGCTCCTTCTAATGGCGGGAAACCTTGCGCAGGAGAGGGTCATGAGACAGCAGAGTGTCGCATGACACCATGCCCATGTAAGTGAAATTCCATGAATTTATGATTCTCGTATGTTGTTTTGAGTCATTAAAGGAAGCATTGTCTCATATGAACGGAAAAAATTGTTTGAGTGTTTTCTACTGAGTAGGAAATTTTCTTTGTTAGTGAATGGTCGTTGGTCCGCTTGGAGCTCATGGAGTCCTTGCTCGGTATCTTGTGGCAACGGTCGGCAAGAGCGCATGCGCAAGTGTAACGATCCCATACCCGAGTATGGCGGAAAATTCTGTCAAGGACCTGCCAGAGAATTTCACAATTGTGAAGAAGATGATTGCCCAGGTAATTTCATTATTGTGTTTTTAACTTTTCAGATTCAGAACTGTCGCTAGAACTTCGGTGTCTACGAGGGTTAATTTTAACGAAAGGTTATTCAGCTTAGCTTTGAAAGAAGATATCTTTGACAAATTAGTCGTCAAAATTAAGCACATAGTTCAGACGACTTTTGAATCGAGTTTAAGAAATGGTTCTTTCTAATCCGTAGGTTACTGGAGTGAATGGTCCGCCTGGAGCGCTTGTTCAAAGACGTGTGGTGCTGGTGGAAGGCGTGACAGAACACGCACATGTCAAGGAGGAGCCACGTGCGTGGGCTCCGCGCGCGAGATTGAAGTCTGTAAGGTTCAGGATTGTCCAGGTGCGTGACAAAGTATTTGTGAGTTCTTTTTGTTTTCAAAATGACAATTAAACTTACTCGTCACATATGCTCAACCCTTCACGTCAATTATTAACTCAAAGAAAGGAACAGTTGGGAAGGAGTGATTAAGGAAAATAAAAATATTTACTTGTCTTTGTAGTTTGCCACAAGGCTGTAGACCTTGCGTTCGTCCTGGACGCCTCTGGTACAGTGGATGACTCTCAGTGGAAATTAACGAAAGACTTCGTCAAAGGTGTCAGCAGTGGTTTCCGCCTCGCCCCGAACAAGACTCAAGTGTCTATTCTAGCCTACTCCACGTTACCACATCTCGAATTGAGATTCGAGGACAAAAATATTTACGACAGCATGGACGATTTCCTTCAATCGATGTCTCAGCCACGTGGTGACACGCGTACAGACCGCGCCCTGAAATTATCACGCGATCGATTGATAACCGCTGAAACGGGCGCACGTGACTTTACGCCCAAAGCGATTGTTATTGTTACCGATGGTGGAGACGCGCCTGACACCACGGCGAAGCGCGCCGAGCAACGCGCACGCGAACTCAAGGATATGGACGGTGCCACGATTGTTGCTCTGGGGGTGGGAGACAAAGTGGATCAGTACGAACTGAGGCAGCTTGCGTCTGATCCTGATCATGCATTTTTGGTTGCGTCATATGATGATATCATTGGTTACGTTAAGTCAGCGGCTGACGCAGTCTGTACAGGTGAATGTTTTTGTATTGTTAATGAGTTTGTGTGAGCATTTGGGTTATTTTACTTCCCTTTTTCGGAGCGAATTTATAGCTAGTCTGAGACATAAAAATAAACGGCGAGTTCCCAACGTGTTGACGGCTCCCCTTGTTTGAGAATTCGCACGAATGATGTGATTGTGTTTGGTTTCTTTCTTTCAACCCTGACAACTGACAAAGCGTCAATGATCTGAATTTTACAACACATTAAGGCCGTTTATAATTTAGTGTCGAAAACCAAAACCAAAGTGAGCAATAAGAAAAAAAAACCCAGCGACCAATCGAAACAAAATGATTAAATTTCCAGTAGTCAATGAGATTTCAGAGTGAAAACGAGTAAACTACTTGAAGTGCGGGAAAAGGCAAATGACCAAGTCGCAATAATTTTTAGTTTTACATCTGGTTGGTTAGGAGGATGGCACATGTCTTCTGAACCAATTACAAAGCAAAGTTAAAAAAAAAACCATTTCAGATTACTTTCGACATTCAATTGATATTCGCTCCTTAAGATCTGTTGGTTTGCATCGTTTCGCGCGTGGATACATTCCATGATTTTCGACTGAAAGCTGATTAATTTTGAAACAATAAAATTGGAATGGTAATTTCATAAGGGGACTAACATGACGATTTTCTGTTGTTTTTTCTGTATTTCAGCCAAGCCACCTCCTCCTCCACGTAAGTATTATATCTAATCTTGTCGACTGATGCATACAGAGGTTTGATTGCAAAGCTGCTGGTTTAATCTAATCACTTTATCATAATCAAGTTGATGTGCTTCTTTTCCGCTTCAGCTCGTTGGGGCTCGTGGACTGAATGGAGTCCTTGTATGAAGACTTGTGGCACAGGTGTCAGTTTGAGAACACGGAAATGTCTAACCGGAGCGAACTGTAGAGGAACTGGTACCGAGACACGAAAATGCAAGATTCAGGATTGTCCTTGTAAGTTTTTCACTCACTTTTGGATATAATTTTTCCTCAAATCCGCCTTAGGCTGTAATGGCGAACTGATTTTTATAATCTTTTCTTTCATCTCAGCTTGCCAGTTGGCAACAGACCTCGCTTTCGTTCTCCCCGTTTCCTCCAAAATAAACGACACGGAATGGCGAGAGGTGCAGAACTTTGCCAAAGGCGTGGCAAACGCGTTCAACATTTCTTACCCTGGTACCCACGTGGGCGTCTTGTCCTACTCGTCGCAGGCCACCATGGAGATGAAATTCAACCGTTACTTTTACCAGTCTGACGTGCTGAACGCTATTGATAACATTTACCCGGAAGCTAAGAGCGACCAAGGATCGAGATTAGATGACGCTCTGGAAATAGCCAATTACGAGCTGTTTACTCCCGCGGGAGGGTCACGTGATCAGGTTACGAGGGCACTTGTGGTGCTGCTGTCTGATAAGATAGATAACACAAAGATTGCTGGTATTGTACACCGGTTGAAGTTTGGTGGTGTGACCCCAGTAGCTATAGGAGTGGGGTCTGGTGTCCAGCGTGACGAGTTGTTAAAGATCGCAGACGCAAACCACACATTTTCTGTGGATTCGTACAACGATCTAATCACAATAGCTGGGAAGGTTGTCAAAAGCGCGTGTAAAGGTAAGAAATGTAATCTTCAAGTTGTTGTGCGCAAGTTTTCATATATTGCTCATACACAATTGTAGTATAATGTTTCATAAGAGGTGTGCAAGATATCCCTCCTGTTAAGGATTTTAAGGATTTTGTAAAATTCATATATTTTCGTGTGTTGTTTTTGTAGCTCCAGACTTCCTACTTGATCAAATTGTCACCGAAAAACAACGCACTGGTCACGCATTTCACCGGGTGCCAGTCTTCCACGTCGGTTCTTATCCAGCAACATATCAAGGAGTGACCTCAAAGCCAGTACCATCCGGTCAGCAACAGACCATGAATAGCTTTGTTCCGACGCAAGGTCAACAGACAAGCCAGGGTTATGCTCCAACTAAAGGATTCTCCATGAACGCGGCATCAGGACAGCAGCAAGTTACCTCTGCCCCTGCGTCAACTCAGCAATCTGCTGAACAGGTCTCTGTTCCACAAGTGGCTTTTGCGGGTGTCACATCAGCCCCGCCATCACCTAGTCAGGCTACAAGCGGAGCTCAACCAGTTCCATTAAAAGTAGCATCGACCCAGCAACCTGTTGAACAGGTTGGTATTGTTCCTCAAGCGGCAAGTTATAGTGTAACAGCAGCGTCGCCATCAACTAATTCGGCAACAAACGTGACTCAATCGATTGTCTCTAACGCCACGGCAATTCAGCAACCTGTTGAACAGGTGACTTCCGATTCACAAGCTACAAGTGCTGGTGCGACGTCAGCGCCGTTACCGGCTGCTCAGGGAACAGTTGCAGCTCAACAGATTTACTCAAATGAAACCTCAGTTCAACAACCTGTTGAACAGGTTACCTCTGCCGCCCAGGCTGCAAGTACAGGCGTGACATCCGCTCCGCTTCCAACGAGTCCGATTGCAAACGTGACTGGGCCGGTTTTCTCGAACGTAACGTCGCCTCAACAACCCGCCGGACAGGTTCCTGCAGCAGCGCCACCCCCTCAAACTGTTTACGCAAATGCTACACCTACACAACAACCAGCGACGATGAGTCAAGCTATACCACCTCAGCAACCTGTCAATCTAGTTTCAGGAGTGCAACATCCAGTTTATTCCAACGTTACAGCAACACCTCAGCAGCCTCAAGAGGGTAACGGTAACGAAAGTGCTCCTGAAGTCGGCCCTCAGTCCCCGCAGGGTGTTCCCCAGGGGGTGTATTCTAATGTCACGACATCACAGCCAGTGTATCCGCAACAACCTGAGCCTACGTATTCAAACGTTACGGTTCCTCTGCAGAATGTCACCTCCGTTCTTCCACCAACAAACGAATCTTTGACACCGACTTCGGTACCTCAGTTACCGAGCGCTCCGGCAGCTCCTGTTCAAGTTGGGGCAGAAGCTGGAGCAAACGCCACAATCCCGCAGGCTCAACCACAACCTGCCCAGGCTCCAGCAGCACCGGTATACAATGGCACTGTGGCTCCAGCGGCGCAAGGCACGAGTGCACCTGCTCAGAATGTTTCTGCTGTCCAAGCGGTGCCTGCTATCGCTTCTCCTACCGCTCCGCCTGCCGCACCGCAACTAACAGCTGGATCTCCTCCTGCGCCTGCACAGCCAAGTGCGCCCTTGCAATCGGCTGAGAGCGCTGCCCAAGGTGTTACCCCACAGAGCCCTGCAAGCACTCAGCCATTTGGTAAGTAATGTATACACATGTGTCAAAGGGTTATATTCGATGGATAATCGTATCCTCACAAACTTAGCTTAAACACATCTTTTACTTAAATAGTGACGAGAAAATGGGTACTCTGTTTACCAGAATTTAGATGCAAGCTATGGGTTAAAAGACGCCATAGTCTGAATGTTTCTCTGTGGAAAAAAATCACTTAGTGAAATATGCCTCAGCTGGCGACTTTGATTACATTCAGGGTCCAGCAGAGGTTAAAGTGTTGTGCAGACCTCATATGGTAGTCACGTGGTTGGTCTTCCTGAAACAAATCCATGTTAAGATCGCATTTTTATTTTGTTTCTAACAGTTTGTCCATATGCTATGGATATCGTGTTTGCTTTGGACTCATCCACGGACGTTACTCCTGTCCAGTGGACTCAACAGAAGGACTTCATGAAGAAAGTTGCTGATGGTTTTAATGTACAGGAGAGCGGGACCCATGCAGCCTTGGTCGCTTATTCCACTATACCTTCAATCAACTTGAAACTTGGAGAAAGGAATGTGAAAGGAGAGGTTGATAAGGCTTTTGATGACCTGCCACGTGATCCTGGTAATAGAAATCTGGTAAGTCAAGGTTGCTACCTCGATGATGTGAATAGCAAAGAGAGCCCACTCTAAAACACGTGAAGGATACCTTTCTATGTCATCGCATGCCTTTTTAATTTGGGATGCTGTCTTTCAAGTTTGTTTTCTAGGCATAAAGCATTTTTTATTGAAATAAGGATTTGCGATCAATTTACAGGTCATTTTGTTGGAAATGGCTAAATTCGAGGTGTTCACAAAGTCTAACGGTGTGAGGACCCATCTCCCCAAGGCCCTTGTGGTGACGGTGCTTGGACCCCAAAACGATCACAACACTAACGCCGCCAAGAGCCTAAAGTCCTTCGCTAAGCAGTTGGAAATCAGTGGTGTAAAGGTAAAGAAACATGGAAAGGAGTAAAGAGGAAATGACTTCATTGCTACAGTTTTTACTGACCATTTCTGTGTTCCAAGCATGAAATCAGTAATCTTCATTGTTTGTTTTTTTTTATTTTTTTATTTCAGGTGATCGCTATAGGCAGCCCAAGCATCGCTGAATCAGAACTTTCTACAATGACAACGGAGCCTAAGTATGCTGTACGGGTTAACGATCTCCAGTCTCCAGCTGAAGCTGAGAAAGTGACCAAGATTATTTGTAACGGTAAGATGGTGCAATTTTTTTTTTTCAAATTACTTTGCCTTAACTGGTCTTGGGATTTTTACCTTAATTTACTCAGGAGATCACTGGAATTTCAAGATACAAGTTGATATTCAAAATATGAAACAGGAAAATCCTAGACAAGAGATTTTTTTAAGAATCCTTGGCGATTGCGTCGAACCCTGTTAGTTCCGAGTGTTTTGCGTGTTGGTTCTTATCGAACATGAGTCACTCAGACTTATATGTGCTACCAGTTCTTACGTTTTCGCACCGTTAAACGATTTATCTTGTATTCTTTCCTCAGTGGCGGCAGGGTTCCCGTCCACAAGCGAGAGTGGACCGCAAGCTCCATTTCCCTCCCCAGTCCCCTCTGTGCAACAGAAAGTTGCTTCTCCTACCCAAGCTCCCGCCCAGCCCGCAGCAGCTGCAACACACATGAATAACTTGTACAAGAGAACACGTGAGTGGACGTTTTTAGTTTCTGTTGTGGTCAACCGTGACGCAACATTGCAAAATAGCATCTAGCAAAAAATAGCATCTTAGTCCTTATAATTTTGATAACCCCAGTCATTTCGCACGCTTTCTTTTTTTTTTTCCTTCTGGAGTGATAAAAATTGTATTTGCTTTCCTCTCCTTCTAGCTTACCCATTCAATTGTCAACCCGTGTTGTATTACGACTTCGACAAGTTTTGCGCGGGTGAAGTATTTGACGAGTCGGGCTCTGGCAACAACGGGCTGTCCCGCGGGAGTGTGGTTGTTGAGCCGGGATACAACCAAGACAACGGTGTAGACTTATCAGACGGGTTCATTCAGTTGGATGGAATGAATTTCAAGGTAGGGTGCTTTGAGAATTTGCGACATATCTCAGAAGAGAAAATCTTGAACTTGAAATTTGGTGGAGGATACGTCTGTCAAACTTGGTTAAAATGAAGAGTATAGCGTGACTAGCGTGACAAGCTTATAAATCACGCATCATATTGATACAATAAAATCATAGGAATGTATTCAACTTAACTTTGATTTGTCCAAAGTACTTAACAAAACTTAGGGAGGATAACTTTTAAAGTGAGACAATTATGGAATGGAACACTATAGAGTCAAGTACGAGGAAGAAAATATCAGGGGCTCGTATCAAGTACAGTATATATAAGTTATGAGACATTTTTAAATGATCAGAAAGCTCCCTCGTCACTTGAAATGTGATTTTTTAACTATTTAATTTCAATGAAGGAAAAGCTTGTTGTGCTTTTGATTGTCGACTGGATATTTGTTTTTACATTTTAAACTTTGTGATGTATAACTTTTTTAAACTTTATAACACCGACTTTTAAGTAATTTATGGTGAAACGATGACCACTAGTTTATTAGTGCTTTTTTACTTCTGTTTAATCAAACCCTCTTCAAATAAAGCCTTTACTTACTTACTTACTTACTTCTACAGGGTAAGCCCACTCTTGGTGTTACTATATCAGCATGGGTCAAGGTTAAGAACGTGACTGCGCCGAACATAAACGAGATCTTCGTGACGGAAGCACCTGGAATAACAGACCCCTCGAAACAGGGACAGTACCACTTTGAGATCTTAAACAAGGGTAAAGTTCGCTTCTTCCAACGGAATATGGACAAGACAGTGTACGGGAGAACTACTATTGAGGGAATCCCAGAAAATAAATGGGTTCACTTGGCGGGAATTTACAATCCTGAAAGCAAACAGGCCGCAATTTACATTAATGGACGAGCTGTTAAGAACTATGAACAGACGGATGCACAAGAGACTGAAGCTTTGAACACAGATTGGAGTAAGGCCGCGTATATTGGGACATTTTACGACGATGAGGGGCCTCGACGCCAATTCAAGGGTGCCCTGGATGAGTTCTATATCTTCCCCTGTGCTCTCCCAGACGATCAAATCGTGACCCTCAAGGATACTCACAGAATACGTAAGTTCATCGTCAATTAAAACAAATTCTAAATAAGGAACGAACATTCGTATTGAAGACGTTCTACTGCAGGTCTGAAAAAAATTCCTCGATTGGCTAGTTTTGTGACAGCTAATCACGGAGACCACTCGTGGTTTTACGTCATCAGTGTGGAACTACTGGGAGTAATCTCAAATATTGTCACGTGCCTTCTTTCTCAAAGTTCATGTTGTGTCACTTACTTTTGTTATGATTCCTTCCTATAATAGCCAAGTTTGTGGGTCCGTACCCAGGCGTGAAGCGGGAGGTCTGGCGCGGAGTTAAAGGCACCACTATAACGGACTTGGCCACGCAGAAAGACTATCCAAACAACCCCTCTGAGGCCTCCATCATTGAGGACTTCGACGCACCTAAGAACGAGGGCGACGATTACGGTTCCCGAATTAGAGGCTACTTCGTGGCGCCCTATACGGGAACCTACTCGTTTTCTCTGTCTGGTAACGATGAAGCTGAGTTGTTCTTTAGTGGGTCGTCGAGGGAAAAAGACAAAGATTTGTTTGCCGTGGTTAGAGGAACTGGGCACAACAAGTTTGCAGAGTAGGTTTTACGTTTTAAAATGGATAAGCCCTATTTTTTGGTAACAACCAGGTTATTCTTCTTAAAAGAGAATTTCGCTCATTGTGCTATTTTCAATTTAACTTTAACCATTTTCAATTTATCTGATCTCAGATTTTAAACAGCAGCCTTGGGAACATAATTATAGTCTGGTAACTTCGCGCGATCTTAATTTGAATTAAACTCAGTTTTCATGCTTTTCACCTCTCCTCTCCCAGACATCCCTACCAACAGTCTGGTTACATTCCACTGGAGGCTGGCAAGTATTACTGGATTGAGGCCCTGCACAAGGAAGGAATTAATAGGGACTCGTTATCCGTCGGCTTCACCTTGGAGTGCCCTAATGCACCATCGGTACTTTCTGAGAAACCGATTCTAAGGCCAAGTCTACAATATCAGATTCCTCGTAAGTAACACTCTTTAATTCAGGAAAATATGCTATTTTCAGTGCAGCAAAATTTTGAATTTCAGGACATTTTTCGGGAAGTATTTTCATTACCATATATTGCTTTCAACTAGGGAGCTGTACTGAGGTCAAGAAAATGTGGCCTGGGTTCAAGGATGATGAATACGTCATACAGATGACTCCTTCTTGTAATCCTATTCGTTTGTACTGCCATGGCCTCGATACAGCCTCCCCCCGTGAGTACATTACTCTGCCTGCTGGCCCCGATAGGAACTTCGCTAGTTTTTACAGGGGTAGGCTGCTCAACTATGAATCCTGCTCTGGCTCTATCAACCCTGAACCCAAACTGACGGCGAACTACTGGGGAACAACAAGGTGGGTTTTGCTTATAACTGAGGACCTAAAACTTCCAACATGAAAATTCATGAAAACCTGAGAGAGAGATCTGAAACTGATGCAAGCGATACTTTCTTGGTTTTTTTTTTTTTAATGCCAGGTTTAACAAAATTCGTGTCGATCCCACGACGGGTCTCGTTCACAGAGATGACTTCCAGTTTGCAAAGACTGAGGGCAACCCAGTTCGATTTGCTCGCGCGGGAGACTGCTTCTCAGCTGCCTCCAAATGTCAAAAGGGTAAATTTCAGGTGGATCTCTCTGGCACGGGATTACGCATGCGTAAAGATGTAGATTGGGAGACCTGGGGCACACCAAAAGTACCACAGCGGTTGCTAAGCGTTCGTAAGGCGGAAGACGGAACGATGGCATACGGTGAATGTGGAGGGTCGTGTGGGGGATGCCAACCGATCAAAGAAAGGATGTTTGTGGAACCAGCGGCCTGTACCGACCCGTCCACTACCGGTGAGTACTCTTCCATTGGCAAGGATGTGTACTATCTCCTCTCTCAAATATTCGTAATGGCTTGATAGGACCGAGTGGAGTCCAATTCGGTCTTTTCAATTCCAATTTATCAATCGCGAGTATGACAACTGGCAGAAATGGACGACAAAAAGTCCTGTTACCAATTAATCATAACCATTACAATTTCCGGAAAAAAGTGTACATATTCATTTAGGAGAATATTTCCGATAAAACACATTGTCTAAAGTAAAAAATTCCTCCATTTTTTAAATTCCCCAGTGTAGTAGGGTAAGTAGTTGGTGTTATGGTAATTGCAATCAATTATGCGATTGGTGGATTTAGCTGAGTGGACTTAGTATGATTGGCTGCTTTAACTGTCCGATTACAGGAGGTGTTCCACGATTACAACCAAATGTCCGATTACAACTCTGCAGTATATTAAGTGAAAAGTATGGCAGCTAATGCACAAATTTGAGGAAATTGTAACGGTTATGATAAATAATGATAATCGGGCCGAGTGGAGTACAATTCGGCCTGTAATCATGAGAGTGATTAACCAAATCGGACGACCACGAAGCGGGAGTCCGATTTGTTAAGTACGAGTATGATTACAGACAGAATTGGACGACACAAAGTCATGTTACCAATTAATCAAAACTATGACGAAATTTGAGAAAGAAACTAGACATCGGTTATACGTTTTCACAAAAAAACAAACAAAAAAAAACAACCTTTAACTCGGCGAAATGCGAGACAACAGCGCGCGCACATGACGTGTTCTGTCCACTTACACAGGCATGACGTGTCAACTGTCCCTTAAACTGAGCTATTATACTGTCCAATTACAAACATGACGCGTACACTGTCCTATTAGTGCTCAAATCGGGCTGGTAATTACCAATCACGTTCGAGAATTGTGTTATAATTTTGATTAATGATGTTATCAACGTTGGTAAACTGAAGCCTTAATAGCAACTTATTAGGGTCAAGGCGTGTGGCAAGACATTATTGAGGGTTTGTTGGGTAAATCTTTTATTTATTCCTCTATCTATCTTCGTCAGTCTTCCTTAGTTTTATAGCATTTGATGTTGTCCCTAACATAGTTGTGGATGATAATGCATCAAAGTTGTTCAATTGAAGGCATTTTCTTATAACACGTCTCACTTTGTTTATATTACTTTAGATGCCGTTGCTCGTCAGTCGATTCCTTCACCTGGTACCAAAAAAGATGAAAAAGGACAGAAAAAATCTGTTGTAAGTTCGCCACAGAAGGTGCATGTTAGGTCCGAGGCCCCTTACCCGCACGAAAGGGAGTTTTTCCGCTCGGGGCCTGGGCTTGAGGAGACAGAACTGGAAGTGTTAGGTCATGTGACAAAGAAGAAGAAGCGAAGTGAGTCAACGAAGAAAAAGAGAAAGCGACATCTCAGCGAATGAAAAACAGCGCAGTATAACTGTTTAGGATTAAAAGAAAAAAAAGGAGGATAAGAAAATAGATACGGCAACATTTGTTATATCATGTACAAAACTGAACATTGGGTTGAGTGCCTCGTTTTAACTTTAAAATGGAGCTTCTCTGATCTGAAAATGATGAATATTTGTAATGGGGTTTTTGAATAATCTATGATTTACTGATGTTTTTTCGTTTTAAAGTGGCTGCAATAAGAATGTGGCGGCAAAAGAGAGTTTCACTGTTTAATCCTCAGCATGTAGGCGCGAGAGAAAGTTTGTCAGCCTCGCTCATGGTTTCGATGTTCCTTTTTAGGATATAATCCTGCAGTCCTTGGTTCCTGCTTTGTAGTTGTATTTTATTCTATTGTGTTTCTATACTTAATGTTAAGGGGCCTGAAAAAACTCCAGTTTAAAATATAAAGGGCCTCAAGACGAATCATGTACGGTCCAAGGGCTTTAAATTACTACTGCAGCATTAAAAGGGACGACGTGGGCCTTTTCTGTCACGGCCTTAAAGAAAAGGGACTCTCCTCTCAGGACTTCATAGTAACGTAATGTTTGAAATGGGATCGGAATGTTTTCTTTTAAAATGTAAAGTCCTAAAAGGGGTATGACAAGTAAGGCCTTTCTTTTCGCATTATTTACGTCAGTATTTGTGCAACTGATTGGCGTAGATAATGGTCATGATTGAGAAATTGATATCCTGAGTCAAGATGGTATGGTCATCGGTAGAGTGAATTAATCTCTACCCAAGGAAACCATTTAACTGGCATTCACATTTATAAAGACAAGCAATAGCGAGTCAACAGTTCGTTAAGCTTCACGGTGGTAGGCTGAAATATAATGATAAAAAATGAACCATGGCAAATATATCGAATACCCTGGAGTGAGTAATTATACCAATTAGTTGCAAGTTTTAGTTTCTTGTATATTGCAGAAAAAAACGCTCAATCTTCGCTTGATTAGCTTCTTATTTTAAAAATCACCCTTCTCTCCTAGTCCAGTGTAAATCTCTGGTCATAACAGATTACAAATACAGTAACGACGGTTAGAATTGAACACAAATTATGAAATTCATGTCTTGTTTTGTAAAATTATTCAAAAGACACTGGTGTAAAAGATCATAGATTATTTTTTGATGTGAAAATAAATGTTCGACTCTAGGTCCCTGTTTATTCACTTTATTAGGGGTTTTGACGAGTTTTAGTCTGATCTGTAGTAACGTACGCATTTAGTGATCCAACAATGACCCGAGAGGTAATCTCGTACCCAAATCCTACCGTGTGACTGTAACTGAAATGTGACAGCTTAGCCGTGAAAAGTCTAGGTACAATACTACCCGTGAAGTTGGCTGTTCCAGGAGACTAGTTGGTAAAACAAAGTGCAATAGTTACCGACGGATGGAGAAGGCATGAGAGGTCTGGGTCGGGTCATGTCGGGTAATTGTAGGAGGTTTGGGTCGGACTTCCTTCCTCAACGCGACCCGGCCCAAGCCTCATAGTTTTTTTTCGCTCCGCCGCCATTATTACGCCGCCTACGTTTTCGCTTCGATATACTAACTGAACGGCTAGAAAAGGCTACACGTGAGGAGGATAACCAAAGAATGGTTAATAACACAAACAATTACATTAATACACACTTACACAGAACCACAACATGTGTTTGCATAATTGTGCGTTGAGAATCATTTTAATGAAAACTAAAGAGCAATATATATATATCTAAAAACATCAAAGGCTCACATACCAATCTCAAGCTCTATTGAGGTAAGTGAAGAGCACCAACTTAGCATTTAGCCTCGATAATAAATTATGTTCAAACAGGAATTCATTTCGCGATAAATTAAAATAGGACAAAATTCATTCCTTGACTTAAGGATTTGCGTTCTTCAGAGACAAGAGACGATTTGGAACGCGTCACACTACTACTGTGTGTACTGGTCAAAAGGCAAAATCGTTCAATTGCCACATCAAAAGCCCAGCTAAAATCAGTGGCAAATGAGACATTAGAGTCGGATAAATATTATTAAACAACTTGTCAACGGGGCTAAACTAAATCGTATTTTTTCTAACACACTTCTAAAGCTAAGATCTATTTCTGAAATTAGCTCCTCAATTGGTTAATAACTGAAAGACCTTGAAACCCTTTAAACTGGATCTTTTCACCAGTCCCTTGTATTTCCCTCGAGCTGCCCTGCCCATGCGAAATCTGGTAAGCCTGGTTGGTCTCAATCGGTGACGTAACGTAACAATCCAGTGAGATCTGGTTGAACCAGCAAGGAACACTCCATCCAAGGGTCTGGGCTGGGATTTATATATTCTTTTAGCGAAATCTAAAACATCTGAGAACTTTGATGTAGAATATTTCTTAGTTCCAGTTAATTACAAGGAATTATAAGCCCTTCGCGGTTTCTAAACCACAATCAGTTGTAAGCATTATACTAACAAACCCGTACGTTTTTTGGAAAGTTTCTAGACTGTCTTTCATTACTATTTTGGCTACCAAGGTGTCTAAAGTCCCATGTATTATTTCTTGGTAAAGATTATGAACAACGAATTCGCAAGAACTATATTCAGGTCGAAAAGAACAGTCTTCGGAAGAGTCTTCCGAACAGCCTTCGGAACATTCTTCCGAACAGTCTTTTGAACTGTATTTGCAACTCCTCTATTTTTTATCGTACTTTTAAGTGTCTTTTTTTTTTCTTTCCAAAACTAACGCACCTTGAAGTTTATGTCAATTGTGTTGTCTTAATCCACGTAAGCAAACCTCTGAAAAATATTTATCTATTCAAACTAAGAGGAATTCAACCGACAAGGCAATTGAAATCCTGCTCAAATATATGGACCTTTTGAAGTTATCTTGAACAAAAGAAAGCGTTTTTGACGAACAAATTTAAGCTTTAGACAAAACAAAGGTAATGTCTAGATGCAAGATTTGCCCAAACGCAAGTTACCGTTTGTAACATGTGATCTCAGAAATTCATTTCACCATAACATTTCGTTCATATGAACAGCGTCATTCTCATCGTGATGGGCTGCCTTTTCACTCTGATCAGTTAAACAGAGTTATCTTCTTAGTGATGGGTTTCCTGCACATGGGACACACCTCCAGTGTCGTAGCGCACTCTACGCATGTGCCGTGGCCACACAGGAACGCCATATTGCGAGGTTTTTCAAGACAAATGGCGCACATGTTGGCATCTTCAATCTCTCGTACATGAGCTTGAAGCGACAGCAAAGAATGGAGTGTTTCCAAGTATTTTTCATCGTTTTCGCTTAATTCTGCTGGTTTGGCAGGTGCGTTTTTCCCTACGGACGAAAGAAAAAGGAGAAAATTTTAAAAATCGCCGGAAAAATTATTTGTCTTGAGTATTTACACGGCCTGCCTTACACTCACTGACGTTGATGTATTCTCAATGTCCACGACTGTTTGTTTTTCCATAGACTTCCAAGTTCGCTTGAAATTTCACATTTTAACCTTCGAATGCTTTTGAATATTTCACGCAGTCTTTGACATTCAAGCGCCTAGAAATG
Organism: Pocillopora damicornis; assembly: GCF_964200805.1. Lineage (NCBI taxonomy): Eukaryota > Metazoa > Cnidaria > Anthozoa > Scleractinia > Pocilloporidae > Pocillopora > Pocillopora damicornis. The sequence goes on from NC_142677.1 coordinate 6,150,627, forward strand.
TGGACAAATGAAAGCCTCTCGATTATCAAACAGTCTGAAAAAGGTTCCGACATTACATCCCCAAAATCCTTGACTCCATTCCCCAAGGGAACAAAGCTTAATGTTTTTTTTTAATTTATTTATTACGATCTACTGCAGCAAAATGTAAGATCTCATTTACTCACCACTGGATATTTTCTTTTCAATAACCCTCTTGCATTTAAGGCACTTCTTCATGCGTGTGGCACATCCTAGTGACAGGAAGATATGATGAAATAAAAACTTAAGAGATCAGTAAAGTGATCAGTAAAAACATGCCCCTCCCAAGGGTTTCCCAAGAGATCTTTCAATTTCCGATCTTACAAGAATGGGACGGCGGAGAGAATGGGTGGGGGGTGGAGTCATCTTAAGGCTTATGTCTCACCAGAGAACTTTTCTGTCATTCACTCACGGATTGAAGTCTTGTATCAGTGATAAAAATTTCAAACGTAGTCAAAAAAATATTTGTACCTTCACAAACTATCATGTGCCCACACGGTTCAAACTTGACGGAGGGTGGCTCATCTGAACACACTACGCATTCCACACTGTCCCCTCCCTGGTGTACTTCGGCAAACGACTCAACCACAGCCTGCAAAGCATAGAGGGAGGAAATTAATTATTACTACGGGGCAAAGAAATTCTGACCATTACTGTTAAGAAAAAATTGAAATTTCATAATCCACAAAATATGTCTATGCTCTTTGTACTTTACCTTACAAAGAAAACACTTCTTTAGCATTGGTGCACAATCCATGCAAGCGACCAAGTGACCACACGGGGAAAAGGTTGCGTTAGCAGGTAAATCACACACACGACATTTGCGGCCTGTTTCCATGGAAACTCCAGAAGTCGAGCTCGACGATGCATGCGGAGAGGCGCCATTTGATGTCTGAGATTTCTTTGGCGTCTCACTGCAAAAAAAAAAAAAACACAAACATACGCACAATCAAACGAAAACTTCTCTGAGCCACGAGGTCTCCCTCACAGCCGTACTCATAACTTCGATCATTCCTCTGTTACATCTCGACACTCGCACGAGACAAACAAATTCGATATCATTCCTTATTCGGTAGCTGAGCTTGAAGGAGTACGACGCAATATTTTGAAAATTATTTTACGGCGTTTAAAACTACATGTATATGAGGAAGCTTGGAGGAGTTTGCAAACGTTAGGTTGGTTGAAGATAAAAATACGAACCGCAACGAAGGAATAAAAATGACTAAGAGTGGAAGGGATTAATGCGCAAGGAAAACGTGACAAATTTGGTCGGTAAAAGACTGTCGGATGTTATTTCTACTCACTCGTCCTCTGCTACGCTATTAGGTAACAGGATCTCTCGGAGCCGTGGATCTCTGCACAGCTGTACTGGAGTTTTCCCGTGTTTGTTTACAAGTGTCAAGTCTGCATCGTGCTCCATTAGTAATTTGGTTATGGCAAATGTAGGTTCGCTTGGAGGAAGCTGTAAAGATAACAACATGCATGAGAAACTTGTTAAGATGAAACATATCGTTGGGTCGCAATGTCGGAGGAGCTGGCGGCAGACCGCAACACGCACTTACGAAAGGCACAAGGGACTCTAGAATCTCTAACCCAAACACTATTACAATAATCTCACAAATTAACAACAATGTACTTAATGCTTCCGATCAACCAAATTAATCTTTGAGAGCGTAAGCAAAAACAACAGCTTTCGTGTCGGTCCAAGACAAGGTCAGCACACAAACTAAGCACGTCAACTTTTGGAAGTTAGACAAAGCGGTCATAATTTGGAAACTCATCGCGATAGCTTAAACGACGGACTTTGAATTCAAGTTACCACTAAATACTAAATATCTTTAATCTTTATCTTTAATCTTTAATCTTTAATCACAGTTCGTAACCATACATCGAACAAAAGTATAAAAATGGTTGACAGGACGGTAGTAGGGGGAAACTAAATTCCCATGCTAAGACATATCCTCCAAAAAAAAAAAAAAAAAATATAACAAAAAAAAACCGGTATTTGGGGTAATTAAGAGCGGAGGTACTTAATTAGTGAAACTATAAAAGACTGAAGGCTAGGGGATGACATTACTTCAGAAGGCAAACAGTTCCAATCGTTAATATATCTATTAAAAAAAGAATATTTAAAATAATTTGTACGAGCAACTTTAGGCCTTATTTTATACTCATGCTTACTTCTAGTTCGAGTTATTCCAATAATATCAAAGTAATGATGGCAATTGATATCACAGTAACCAAATATAATCTTATACATTTGAACTAGGCTAAGGTATTGAATATAAACAAATGTCTAACAGACGACATCCAGATAGTTGACAGACAAACAGAGAAAGACACATAACCAGACAGATAGGCCTACAAAAGTACATCTAAATGCGACTCTCAAAGATAATTAGAGAGTGAGACGGTTGCTGTTTGACTAACAGAGGGACAAAGAGACAGATGATCTCAGAGTAGGTCTGGTCAACAGACTGACTATAAGAGAACTTATGGGACACATCCACAGTATTGACTATTTGACACTGCCCTAGAGAAACATAAATGGACTATACGGCGACAGACGGGCAGCCATAAGGAGACAGAGAGACAACGGTCAGGCAGAGAGAAAGAGACAGACAAGCAGACAGTCAGGCAGAGAGAATGAGGAAGACAGGTAAGTAGACAGAAATAGACCGCAGAGAGGCACAAATACAAAGACAGAAGGGGAAAGACGAGCAGGCAGTCAGGCAAAGAGCATGAGGAAGAAAGCTAAGTTGACAGAAATAAACCGCAGAGACGCAAACAGTCAAAGACAAAAGAGGACAGACAGGCAAGCAGTCAAGCAACCAGTAAAAGACAGACACAGACAAAAGCTGATTGATATGATCTACATGTCCAAGTCTTACCTCTTTCTTTGCAACATTATTCCCCCCAAACTTTAGGGAATGATACATGACTACTACATGAAGTGGAGAATCACCGACATCATCTTGCGCGTTGACATTAGCTCCGTTTTCCAAAAGCAGTTTAGCTATGGTCACGTGTCTTTTATCGACTGCTAGGAGGAGAGGGGTCTGTTGACGACCATTGCGGATATCGACTTCAGAAAGAGAGCGAGCCTAAAGAGGTGGTAAAATGTTAGCCTGCTTTAGTTGCACTTCAAGATTCGTAAATATTTTGAGAATAATACACGGGCGCGCGTGAGTATGGAGTTTCTCTTCGAGCGTTCAACTTAATATCTCACCAGAGGGGGCAGCTAACGAGTGAGATGTAGAGTTGAACACGAGAAGAGAAATTCGATATCTACAAGCAAAAATGTTTTATTTGGTTTATTATTTCAACACCACAGACTATAACTGACAAGAACACTCGATTGTTACCAAAAAGCTTGGATTTATCGCATGGCTAAAAGATTACACCAAGCAATTGCATAATACATATCAGAAAATCATTATTTATTTGTTTGTTTGTCTGTTTTTTGCCATTTAATTGTCTCAATGACGACCCTATGTAATGCTTTTTTCTCTTAAAAAGCCGTCCAGAACTACAAAGTCTCTAGGCCACTTGCAATATCTTTGTTCTTGCGGAGTCGCGGAGCCAACCATAAGGCAAAGATACTTCTGAAACATTCTGAACTACTATCATACTAGCCAAAAATATTGGCTGGAAGTCAAACACACATTTACCTGAACTAGACATTCAACAACATTGTAATGTCCGTTAAGTGAGGCCAGATGAAGCGCCGAAAAGCCATCCTCTTTGGCGGAGTTCATTAGTTCTGGTGACTTCTGAACAATTAGCGACGCCGCTCTGAAGAATGTGAAAGAGACAAGGTCACAAAGGTCATTGAAACCCTTCCATCCCCGAGAACTCTGGTTTTTGAGAAGCATTATCTGCTAGTTTGCAGCAACTTATGGGTTACTAAACTTCTTCGTGTTGCTAAACATTATGATTATATAAACCACAGCAATTTTAAATTGAGTTTGGAAAGTGATCCCCTTTAGTTTGTCTCGCTGTTCTTCAATGCGTCCCGTGATTGGTGCAGAAAAAGAACGTCATCCTCTCAGCCGTTTGCCCGCGTACTTTCCCGCGCTTGCGATCGTTTGTATGTTTCTTTGGAACTCTTATTGGCGCCCTGTGATTCAGATCTTACTCTGATTGGCTAGTTTGACTAATTTGGGCTGCACAAAATGATGATTTTGATGAGTGCTAAGAGTAAAGCGCGCTAATTACTTGCAGCTACTTTGTTTAAAAGTTTATTTCTTTCCACTTTCCCCTACTTGAAATTTCCCTTTATAGTTCACGTTAAATACTGACCTTGCATTTCCTTTCAGGGCAGCATGGTGCAAACAATTGAATCCTCGTTTGTTCTTGATCGACAAGTCGATACCACGAAAGTTTATGAGGAGTTCGACAATGTCTGCAAAGTCTTTAGCAATAGCGTCATGAAGAACAGTGTCACCATAAGAGTCCTACGAATGAACAGATTTTAACAAGGGTTAGCGACGTCACTGATGGTCCTCCCAGTCCGTTCAGGCTACATTTTTATTTTTATCTTATAAAATAACTCTTTACATCAACGACAAGGTACGAATAAGTAACATACTTGAGCATTGACGTTACATGAACAGCTAAGAAACGTTTTCACAACGTCCGTGAAGCCCTTGTTTACTGCAACATGCAACGGGGAACATTTGTTTTTGTTGAGCCGGTTTCCATCTGCGCCTCCTTTTAACAGAGTGGCAGCTGTTGTGGGCTGATTACTATTGGAATAAATTGTAGTTAATTGTTATGAATCATTACGAGAGGGTCTGGATCACTCTTTAGTGAATGCGCTGACCTTATTTGTGTGCCGATATGTGATATTTTCAATCAATCTATTAGCCAAGGGAAGTTCCCAGATGATTGGAAATATGCAAGGGTTACACCTCTCTTTAAACAGGGTAACCGCGATGATGTCAACAATTACCGCCCAATATCGGTGATTCCAATAGTGGCGAAAGTGTTTGAAAGGATAGTTTACGATCAATTGTATGCCTATCTGGAAGAACATGATATTCTATATCAAAATCAATCAGGGTTTCGTGCTACTCATTCAACTGTAACAGCATTGTTGGAAGCGACAGATTCTTGGGCATATAATATTGACAACGGGAAAATCAATGGAGTCATTTTTCTAGATTTGAAAAAAGCTTTTGACACTGTTGATCATCAGATCCTCCTATCGAAATTAAACTATTATGGCATACATGGCAAATCTTTCAAATGGTTTCAGTCATACTTGGAAAACCGCACACAGAAATGTTCTGTGAACGGGTAGCTGTCCGGCAGCTGCTCATTAACTTGCGGCGTCCCCCAGGGGACCATCCTCGGTCCACTATTGTTTTTATTATATATCAACGATCTTCCAAATTGTTTATCAAATTGTGAGCCGAGGATGTATGCTGACGACACACACCTTACATATGTGGGCGGTGATCTTGAGAGTATACAGCTTTGTCTGAATGAGGACTTAACAAACGTTTTCAACTGGCTACAAGCGAATAAACTCACACTGAATATGACAAAAACCGAATTCATGCTAATAGGGTCAAGGCAGAGACTGGGTACTCTCACAGCTTCACCAACAATTAGAATGAACAGCACTCAGGTGAGCCAGGTTACTTCTACAAAATCGCTTGGTGTGATTATAGACGATAGGCTCGATTGGCATAGTCACATCGAAAAATTGACAAAAAAGATTGCCTCTGGTATCGGGTGCCTAAAGCGAGTCAGGCATCTGATCCCAGCATCGACCTTACATCTGCTTTACCAAGCTTTAGTAAAACCTCACTTTGATTACTGTGACATTGTCTGGGGTAGCTGTGGGATAACGCTACGAGATAAGCTGCAGAAATTACAGATTAGAGCAGCCCGTGTTTTGACATTTTCCAGCTATGATGCCGATGCAACTAAGCTACTTGAATTTTTAAGTTGGAAAAATCTGACAAGCCAGCAGGAAATTCATAGAGTTACCATGGTTTTCAAATGTCTGCACGGGCTAGCTCCTGAATATCTTAATTCTAAGTTTAAATGGCGTAACTCTGCTTATGACTTCAGGGACTCTGAAAATAAACTCAATGTTCCTCTACCTCGCACTAACTATTATCGAAAAAGCTTTAGCTATAGTGGAGCCACATTATGGAATAGTCTTCCATGTGATATAAGGAACACAGAGTCTCTGGGGTTATTTAAACGCAAGATCAATGCCACTCTATAACGCACGGCATTCACGGAAAACAGCTTTTAAATATTAGTTAGTGTTTTAATTTTTAAATAGTTTTAGTTAATGTAATTGCTGATGAATTGTTTCGTGCTTAAATAAAAATAAAAATAAAGATAAAGATTAGTGCTGGCACCTATGATGGTCTTATAAGGTCTATATACTGGAGGCGGCTTGGCTAAGTAGTTAGGGTGCTGGACTTGTAATCTGGTGGTCCCGGGTTCAAGTCCTCCACCCCGCCATGCGTTGGATTTGTTCTCGGTCGCCCCGAGTTCAACTCCTTGGCTGCGCTGTGTAAATAGCCAACTGGTCTGCCTCCTGCCAGTTGGGATTTTCAAGCACTATATGTTTATTTAGTCATTGTAAAGCGCTGTTGGATAGCGATAGAAATAGCGCTACATAAATAAAGTGATATTTATTCTTTAAAGTTCTGGGTTTAAACAAGACACAGTTTCTCGCTCCATAGAAGAGCAAATAGATACAAAAACGAGGACTGCTAAGCAAATTAGTGACGTATTGACTAAGACTAAGATTGGCCAGTAACCCCTGTATCTGTCACTCACCCAAATGCTGCATAATGCAAAGCTGTGTCACCTTCAGAATCCTGGAAAAGGAAACAAAACAATACGTTAACACTAGATGGACTACGTGTTTGTTCAGCCTAATTACTCTGGACATCCTGGGATAATTTGCACAAAAATTGTTCTAGGTTTCTTCTGAACCCTAAGCTTCCTTTTTGGATACGTACCTGTGTCAATCAATCTTCCTTTACTCGACGATCGAATTTATAAATTATCATTTCCTAACTGTATCATTACATGCAAGAAGCGGTGGTATCCAGCCGTTTCGTACCTGGACGTTTCATATTCAGTCGATTCGTACTCAAATTCAGGCGCTTCGTATGCAAGTTTGTGTATCTAAATTTATGCCAAAAATTATTGCCTAGCACAAGGCAAGTGTGTTACTTTAAATGGAATAGATTATATTGCTATTAAATTTAAGAGACCGACCCTACTTTAAGATCCTTTAAACATAGATAACATTGAAAACATTCTTTATCAGTTGGGTACATAACAACTAAACTGACAGGGATCAGGTTAGGGATCAAATTCTTTACGATACTAAGTTTATTCTTTGTTCCAGCATCGCTAAAAAGTTCTGACGTCTATTTATTGATTAATCTTGATCAGAATCACTAACTTGTAAGTTAATATCTGCGCCAAACTGATTCAGAAGTTCAACAACAGCTGTGAGTCCCTGATGACTGGCTATCTGTAGTGCTGTCTTGTCTGATCGCACCACATCCACCTGCAAACACAGTATTAAGTCAGTTAAAACAAAATAATGGAACCTTTAAGGAAAGCACTAGGTAACGTTGCTTCAAACCAAGAGAGCCCCCGATATTCCTAACCCTAGCCCCAACCCTAACCGCTTCAGAGGACTTGCGTCAAGATATGAGAATCTTAAAAAAATTTCAGGTAAAATATTTAAGTTCCTCACTTTTGATGCGAGTAAGTGATCTTCATCTCTCATCACCCCTGTTCCTTTTTTCTCTCATTTTCACGTCTTCCTACCTTATCAAACCAATAGTTTCGTTCATAGTGAAGTTTTCAATTGAGTGTCGTAAAACCAAAGTAATCCATGTGACCAATCAGGACAAAAGTTTACATGGTTATTGGCCAATAAGAACTCAGGGTGAAAACAAGCCAACTGCTTGAAGCGCGGGAAAACGCGAGTGACGCAGTCGCGATTGTGTTTAGTTTGGCATCTGATTGGTTGAAAGGATGGCGCACGTTTTCTGAACCCATCACAGAATAAAGTAAAACCAAAGCAATCTCGGAATATTTTCGACACTCAATTGAAACTCGTTCTGTTGAAGATAATTATGCAATGTACGACAAGCGACTTTCTAGTGCCTTTGAAACATAAGTCAGAATAATACAGTATGACACCTTATCTGGATGAGCACGGAACAAGTCCTTTAGTTGTTCAACATTCCCTTGTCCTGCTTCGCTTATGATCATGGATCCAATGTCCGTTGAACTGTTGATACGGAGGTGATCTAACAAGGACCTCAGCGATTGGTCTTCATAAAAACAAACAAACACAAAAAGATTAATTAGTTTAGAGAAGCCTCTATCACCACCTACATGTTCAATTAAAGACAAAAGTCTCCAAACTCGAATCGGAAATTTCTCGACTTTCTCGAACTCCACTTGAGCCTTAAGAATCGAGGATCGAGAATATTTTACAGTATATTTAATGAATAAACATCATTGGCTTTTTTTATCATGATTGTAATTATGATTGCAGATACTGTAGATTTAGTTCTGTCCGAAAAGCCCTGTTAAGGGAGATCCAGTAAAGTGTATGTATGTATGTGTATGTATGTATGTGTGAATCGAGAATCGTGGATCGTGGATTGAGTTTCGAAGGACCGTCAACTGACATGTGAGTGGTACTGTTTAGAACAACAGATTTATATTTTTGACAGCATGTTTAAAGACGATTAGAAAAATCAATTCGGATCGATGGTTCGTCATTTACATTTTGGAGTCTCAAATTTAAAAATCTGACCACAAATGTAACAAAAAGGTTTTACCAAAATGCTTTTCCCATCATCATCATAAAATAGTGTGTCTTGCTTCGATACATAAACAGAATGTGTACTTTAACAGGCTTGTAGGAAAAAACTAATACCTTACAGTTAAAGAATGTGTTTTTCAATATTTTAGAGAAAACACATTTTTGTATCAAGTTCAGAAAGTTGTGATATCACACATGTTCTGCAATGGACAGTGGCAGGCAATTCTTAACCCTAAGAGTGATCAGCCTCTAATTTCTCCTCACAATAATACTGCTAAATCATTCATTAAAACCAAGAGCATAAAGAAAATGACCACCGACCTAAGAAGCTTTGATTGTTAAAGGAATTCTCCTTGTGAGTACAAAAGAAAACGTATAGATGTTTGAGTGTAAAGGGTTAAGTTTCCTACCTATCTCCGTCTGTAACTGCTGAGATTGTCTTCGTTCCTCTGCTGTCAAATTGTCATGATGATTCTGTTGTGAGGCAGAAGAAGATGACGAGGATGATGACGGTTGTAAGATTCCTTGCAACTCTACCTGTCCCCTCTGCGAGGTGGACTGTGGGTCATAACCAGATGGCGTAGCTGCAGATTCCTCCTTCACAAGTACAGCTGAGTTAAACGTCCAAGCATGATCAGCAACAGCCACGCGGATGTCGCCATCGGAATAAATCTTTAGCACTTTACCCACTTTGCCCAAAGCCTATTGAGGAATACAAAGATAATTACCACTGGAATAATTAGAGCAGTTTCTAATTAAGAATCAAAAGTAATGCGGGATTGTATTGTTTTTGCTTTACTTCGCTCCGTGATTGGTCCAAAAAAACTCGTGCCACTTTCTCAACCAATGAGATGCAAAACTGAAATTTGGTCACCCGCGTTTTCCTGCGCCTTAGGCAGTTTGTTTCTTTTTGCTTTGACTTCTCATTGGCTCTTACTAAGAAAAATTTCCTTTCTTCTGATTGGTTAAGATTGATTGATTGATTGATTGAGTGATTAATTATTTTGGTTTCCACTTTACGACACTCCATCGAAAAGTAAGCTATAAAAAGTGAGTTCCAGACAATTTTGATCCGAGCGTAAAAATTTGCGCTTTACGAATAAACAATTATTTCTCAGATATCCATTTCCTTACCACAGCCATGCTATCTGTCCATTCTCCGTGCCCAACCTGAAGTTTCTTGAGCAATGCTTGATCTTTTATGATGCTTACTTTATCATTGATACGAAACTCCTCCACCTGTCGATGGATGACAAAATATGCAGTTGAAGTGACCCATTTTGCTGGTACTGTATACTCTTAGTAATGTTTTTGGCTAGTCTTCAAAATTTTGAAGTTACCCATTATGCTGGTGCTGTATATTCTAAGTAATATTTTTGGCTAGTCTTCAAAATTTCACAGATACTCTGGCTACACTTCTCTGTTAATTATTCGTCACTGGAACGTTCTTTTATCATTGGGCAAAATCTTTTGATGTGCTGGTGTATGAAAAGGATCAATCGCCAATAAAAAAAATTCACTATAAAACCAAACAGTACCTTTGTGAGTGAGGCTGGATGAAATGTCCACCTGTTTGCAAACCCAGGATACTGTACTCTGACATCTCCTCTCTCAGTGATTCTATGAACTGTACCCACAAGCCCAATCACCTGAATTAAGATAACTTTGTAATCAGTTGTGTTTAGCAGTTTATCACTGAGATGTATCTTTCAGTAGGGCAATCAGGGAATCAGAAATTAAGTCAGCCAGTCTGTCTGTCTACCCATAAGTCAGTTGGTCAGGCTGTCAGTCAGACAGTGTGTCAATTTACCAGTAGGTTGGTTAGCCAGTAAGTCTGTTGGTCAATTTGTCTGTGCCTGGTAAGACATTTGTTCAATTTAAAACGGGATAAGCTTCTGAAGAAACTGTGATGCTGTGATGCTGTGATGCTGTTGGTCCACTTATCTGTCAATGAATAATTCAGTCTCTAAGTCAGTCTTTTGGTGAGTCAGTCTGTCTATCAGTGAGCCGATGAGTCAGTCAGTCAGATATTTAGTCTGCCTGTTAGTCTGTTTGTCTATCAGTGAGTTAGTTGACCTTTGTTGGTCAGTCAGTCTGTCGTCACTAAGTCAGTCTTTTGGCCAGTCAATGAGACAGTCAGTCAGTCTGCTAGTCTGTCAATCAATCATTCAATCTTCCATTCAGTCAGTGAGTATTTCAAACAGTCAAATGTTAGGATGTACATGTACCTCTTCCATTTTGTCATTCCATCCACCATGTCCCTCCTGAATATCCTTCAGTGTAGTAACATCCAACAGCACTCTAACCCGTTCACCAACATCATAATTTACAGAGTTATCAACTGAATCAGCTGATGAGGCTGCACTACTTGTTGAAGGAATAATCAGGGATTCAGGCTTCTGTCCTAGTTTTGGCAAATGATTCTTGTAGTAAAATCCTCCAGAACCCTCACTGATGCAAGTCAAATCCACCTGGAAAAAACAATTTAAAAAGATTCAAGCTCTGATGTCACTGCACCTCTCTGTCAAGTCAAACCATAAATTTCTGTACAGGGAAAGATGAGGTCAGGTGCCCCAACAGCTAAGCTACAGAGATGTAACACCTAACTCTAATGTGTGACTAATAAATATGTGTTACCAAGCTGAAAAGTGTTGAGATAAGACAAAAATATAAATAACAGGATTATTAGTTGATCCAATACCAAATTCTCCAATTAACATTGTGATAGTGGTATGGTGTTTTGTTCATCTCTTGGATCTGCCATGTTGATACAGCATTATTATCAACTTTCCCAACTAAGGGTAGGAAACTTAGGCCATTCAAATGTCAATAACCTGACTTAGGAGAAGTAAAGTATCAACTACTCTTACTAGGTTTGATAACTTTGCTACCCACAAGATGTACCACTTACAGAAAGTAAAATAAAATAATGTAATTTTGTTTATCAAACACTACATGAAAATGACACAAAATATTGCAGCCCATAAATTTCTATGCAAATCAGGCTTCTTACAATCTAGTTGTTGTAAGATGTCAGGTTTTTCAGACAAATGCACTTTTGGTTCCAACAAGTAAAATAACACTGCACTTATCCCAAGGAACAAGAGACTTGAAGAAAAAGTTTCTAGCCTTGCTACTTTTACAGACCCAGGTAGTTCAGTGATGAAACATGGAAAACTCTGTAGGTATATAAACTACACACCTTCCCTTTATGTCCCACACGGTACACATTTGTACTCATAGGTTTCCACATCACACATGCTACACTTTGAAAACTCTCTGTCTCCCAACCTCTCACATCTAAAACTTGACCAACACTCCCCTCCCCTCCATCCTGATTACCCCAGTCCCAGTCAGGTCCTCTTGTAACCTGTGCACCACAAAATATACCCTTGGCCTCAACCTTGCATTTTCCAAGTCTTCGGCCAATGTAAACCCTACAAAAAAAAAACAAAGGAATTAAAACACATTAGATAACCTAAAATTAGTCGTGACACATTTCAAATTGTCTTCTTTGTCACAAAGAATAGAATAGATAATAATAATATTAATGATTATAGTGATAATGACAATGATGATAATGCTTATGACAAACATAATGAAAATGATAACGATGATGACCACGATGATGGCAATGACGATTAAGATGACATTGTTGATGGCAATGTCAAAGACAATGACAATAATAGTCAACTTCCATGAAGGACCAAGACAAAAATTCCCTTTGCAATATCAATACAACATCAAGCTGGCAAGTGATGAAGAAAAAGAAAAGTATCAATTAGGGGATTATTAGTTGATCCAATACCAAATTCTCCAAACTAACATCACAATAATTGCATGGCAGACCTTGTGAACGAAAGGGTGAAACGTAAACACCTGAACTCAAACCAGTGCCAAGCTTAATGTCAACTAAATGAAAATCAAGTCACTGTTTATAATGCTTACTACCACTGACATGCACTTGAGCAAAAACCATTTAAGAGTTGAAATTCGAGAATTACTGAGCCTGATTCCAAACTTAAATTGCCCTTTTTATTGATTCAGATTTGAATATGTTAAGACCAATCATAACTAAACCTTTTAACTCCCAAGATCTGATTGGTAATTCACCCCTCTAACTGCTACACATATCCTTGTAAATTAGTTACGAGAATTTTGTGTTAGATCAAGACCACAACTTCTAACTGATAAGTTGGAATATTCTCATTAGCTGTTTGCTGGATAATGTAAGGATATCATTGGGAGAAGTTTCATGTTGATCACTTCTGGGAGTTCAAGGGTTAACAACCAATAAAAACTCACCCTGGTTTTCCACGAGCTTCTATTCTGTTAAATCCATGCTCCAGTGAATGCTTATCACTCATATAGCATAAAGTACACAAATTGTAGTTCAGACAGTCAGCACATTCCCAGCGCATTCCTTCAATGGATTGCTTCTTGCATTCATTACAAGAAACATTATTGTGTATAACACCTGTTGGAATAACAAATGCAAGTCAACAATAACCTTATTTTGTTACATCACTTTAACGAAAGATTGGAAAAACAACCCTGGCTTAAAGACCCCTGTAGTAGAGACTATGTGGTTGCTTTCCTATGGACCAAACATGAAAGGAGATTTACAGGTAACTCTGTCTCAGATGTACAGTTTTTCAGTTGTGGATCACCTATAACATTTTACAGATAGAATCCTTGCTGCCTTGCATCTGTTTAGTAATAGATCACAGATGAGCTGAAGATCTGGTCAGAACCAAAAAAATTGCCACTAAATTTCTTTCCATATATTGATGTCTTCTAAGATCCAAGGAAACATGGCATCTATCTAATTTATATGATATTAGAGAAAATTTTATTAATGGTGATGTCATCCATGTGTTTCTCCTCTGATAGATCATAAGTAAATACCAATCAAAACACGTCTATAATCTAGCTCCTCATATAAAAGTTAACAACTTGCAGAGAAAACTTATGATGCAAAATTTAAGTGATGATTTACAAAATTCCCTTACAGTAGCTTTCTCATTTGATTAAAAGAAATTAGTTCATTCCAGTTCATGTTTAGCTTATCATATAACTTTAATAAAGTAAAATGGAAAGTGATGGTGCAAAGTTTTATTGATTTCCTTTAAGAATTCCTTAGCTTTCTCACCTGGTAAAAAAAATCAACATAATAAATTCCAGTTCTATTTCCAAGTGGAATTATGCATGCATGACGTTGACTTGATTCTCAGAACTACAAGCTTCTACGAAATTTTCCACGAATGCCGCCCAAAATTCACAGAAAGCAACAGCGTCTCCAAATAGTAATCTCAAATTGCATTTCTGCGTAATTATCCTCTCACAAAGGAAAATAACAATGAAAAACATTCGTAGAAGCATGAATAATTACGTATCGCTGTTTACGTGAGCAGCCGAATTCACCAGTTTTTCGCTTTCGTTGTATTTTAGTCGTAACAGCACTTATAATACATAGCTTGTGTGAAGCACCGTGTCCAAACGCGATTTTTCAAAAGCCGTATCACCTTATGAGCAAATTGCGCTTTTTTAGATCGATGTAAGGTTCACATCAAATTAATGACAGAATAAACACCAAATTCGCCCGGGTGTGAGTGTACAACTTATTATACAACTTCAAAAGAATATACATACCGACTGGGCCATTGTCAAACAAACAGAGATCGAACGCTCCTTGATAACCACATCTGTAATTCGTCCTCGTTCCACCATCCCACTGAACGACAACAGTTTTATCCGGGGAAGATACACTGCCGGTTTTGCCAACAACAACTACAGTGCCAACATGTCCTTCGCTACCATCTTGATTTCCCCACTTCCAGTCAGGTCCTCGGACAACACGGCAACCAGTTTCCATTAAATTCTCTGATTAAATTCAGCTGTCTAACAAAACATACCCTCCGAAGAAATCTGTGGTTTTACAGCGATACGTAGAATCTAAAATAAAATTGTTGATTTTCCTCGAAAGACAAGTGCAGATTTCCTGTGTACAGCGGACTAACGTCGATCCAGACCCTTATATTTACTTTACGCCCACGACCGGAAGTCGCGAAAAATATAAGATAACTATGCAAAAGCGACACTCCTTTATTTAGTCACCCTTTTAAACTTCTTAATTTTAAATAAGGCTTTAGATTTTTGTCTCGTGAGCGAGAAAAGGTTTCCGGTTTTATCAGTTTACCCGATCTTAAGGCACTGGCTCACAAAAAAATTACGGGGTGTAGTCGGATATACGTCACTTATGTCACCGGAACTTCATTAATATTGCGCTTTTTAACACGGGTCCTTAAAAATAGGATTTAAGAACGCGTAGTTTACAACCGATCTTTCAACATGAGTACAACTGAAGTATTTTCAACATAATGGAGGCTTTCGTGATAATACCTCCATAAAATGCCTGCGTTTCATGCTAAATCTACTACAATCAACACGAATCAAATCTCTTAGCAATTTGAATAAAGGGGGCAAGTTTCCGAAGAAACCTTGGTGCTGCGTCGGTGGAAGACTATAACAAGATAATTTGGTTTGATCAACTGAGTAAATGATGTAAATTGGCCACTGTTAACAGTTTCTAAGCTGACGTATCGAGCGTTAGCCATCCGTTAGAGCGAAAGACGAAGGACTAACGCTCGAAACGTCAGCTTAGAAACACTCCTAGCAATTTGTTTGCTTTCATAGTCATGTTAAACACAGTCCCAAAGTTTTCATTTTAGAGCGCCCCAGGATTCGATTTTGTTTCCTTCAAATCCGAGGCCAAGTTAGGCAGGTCTGAGTACTTTTTCGATTTTAAGCGATGCGTTGAAATTCCGCTGCATTTAGTGCACAATGGATTTGCGTTTCAGAGCAAATTTCCGGGGTGCGGCGAAAACCAGACGTTCCCTGTTCTTGTGGCTTCCGATGCTTGATTGTTTGATTATAGTTGAATGAGTTGCAATTAAGAAGTCTTTGACGAAAGTAATTAAGATTCTTATAAGAATCGGGGTAGATGAAATCGGAGATACGTTTTAATTTCTGCATGGGTGACAACAAAATCGATCAGGAGGACAGCCTCGCTCTTGATTAACCTTCACAATGGTTGACGTTTCTTTTTACCATATCTGTTACAACTTTATTTAAGCTTAAATGAAGTAAGGAACTATCACTATCGGGGTAAACTAGTTATTTGCCTGGACACTCGGACAAGCCACGCAAGACAGAGTTCAATGTTTCAACAGGAGATTATTATAATCTCTTGGTTTGATATAAAGCATAAAAGTGTGATGTTGCTTTAGGAGTTGAACTTGTTCCCAGGTAAATGCTGTTTCCATAGTTCCAATTCTGTTGATGATTAATACCATGCGTAACAATAAACTCAAAAGAACTTCCAAAGTATGTCCAAACTACGCTACAACAGCTTCCCTAAAAAATTTTTCTCTTCAATTAGGGTGATTCGATTTCTGATTCTGTTTGTTCCATGACGATAGCTCCATATTCCTCTGTTCTTCTGAACTCTTCTTTACCCTGATCATCACTGAGCTCCTCGGGTAATTTCTACCAAGGCCGGAAACATGGAGAAAACTAGGAGGCTTGCAACTTCCTTCTTTGTTCTTTCCTTTAAATTAAAAGCCTTCCCCTCCTCCTTTTCCTCTCGTTCTCCACCTTCCTTACCTCCTTCGTTTCCTTCTCCGCCTGGTTTTGAAGGTTTGGGTTTTCTAGAAGTCCTACCGCTGCTTTCTCCTGACCCATCTCCGTCTCCATAAGCAGCGTTCTTCAACTGATGAATTGTGCTGTAGAGCTCCTTCGCAAACTTAGTCAGCCCTTGAAGATGTTCAGCAGTTCTGGGAAGATTACCTACGCCTATGGCCCTCGTAAGCTCGTACAACAGGATCTGTGGGTTCACTTTCTCGAAGTCTCAGGATACCAACTTGCATGTGGTAAGAGAAGGCTTTCTGCTAGTTACTTTTGAGCCCAGTAGACGCAAACTCCTACTTGTATAACATCTAATGGATTCGGAGGAGGCTGTTATTAGCACACATAATGATAAAATCAATCTTCTCAGACTCTTGTGCTGCTGCGTTTCCCAAGAATTGGTCCAGGGCCACCTAGATGAGACTTGCCAACCCAGCAAGGAACTTTCCACTGAGCAGCTTACCAATAGCTCCGGTTACGTAAGCACGTGGTGCGCTCGACATTTTGACTTTGTACTCCTGAGACCTGTCCAAAACCGACACAATTGGAAGACTTTGGTCTTCAAGGGCTTGGTTCTGCAGTGCAGTTGATGTGGCAGCCTCTTGTCGATCATCAGTTTCTGAACAGTTGCAGCTTCTCCAGTGTCTCTTTCACCGATAATTCTTGCTAACTGCCCTTTAGGAAGCGATTGATTTCTATTG
This sequence comes from Pocillopora damicornis, assembly GCF_964200805.1. Taxonomy (NCBI): domain Eukaryota; kingdom Metazoa; phylum Cnidaria; class Anthozoa; order Scleractinia; family Pocilloporidae; genus Pocillopora; species Pocillopora damicornis. The sequence goes on from NC_142677.1 coordinate 6,167,865, forward strand.
ATACGCTTAATTTAGATGCATTTACATGAACAATGTAACGGTTGCTAACTAGAAGTAGTGGTGATATGAAATATGCTGTTTACAGCTATTGACTCATCCGACGACATAAAGAACTTCCACAGCGTAGCCGGAAATTTGTTTCTCCCTAGAAATCTTAATAAGTCCTACTAACTGAGTAGTCGTATAAACTGCACAGTAAACATGTCTTTTCATAAACGTCATAGGATCCTTTGGCAGAATTGGTTTGAAAGAGGAATTTTCGATCCACTTCTAAGTAATTCAATGTTTTTCCATGGAATAATGCCTTGAGAAAGGCATTCGCTCCAATTTCTCTTTTCACTCTAATAACGTTTGATATTTCCATAATGGTACAATGGTCAATAATAAATAAAGTTTCTCCATAACAAAATATTCCATGAGTAAGGCATTCGTTTTGATACTCTTTTCATTCTACCAACATTGGATATTTCCGGTTTTATAGTCCCTTTGCAGTCGTGGTAACGTTAGGCTAATTATCATGAATACTGCCAATAGCATATATTTTTAAAAGTGAGCCATGCTTAACATATAATGATCTTTCGCCTACACATCGTTCTTGTTTCTGTAGATTACGTTTCATGTCCGTTGAATGAAATAATTGTGTTGTTACATTTCTGTTAATGAAGTTTGCAATAAAATACAAAAAAATATACTTAAACATCTTATAGATGGAAGACACATCAATATACTCAAAAAATTTTTTATATTGTGTGATAAAATTTTAATAATAATCAGTCCACCTTACAATATGACAATAATAGCTCAATTTTCCAAGAGTATAATTGACTAACTGGGTTCAGTAGGCAATTGGAATCATTAAAATATCGTCTGTATACTTCATCCAAAAACAATTCAGCCTTTTGGTTAAAAAAAAAACTTAAGTAGTAATAGTAAACCATTTCCCCTTTTCAGTCCTTTTTCTCAAGCAGGAGGAACGGCAATAAGGGTAATTGGTTTTTCAGTGGCTGACGACCATATTTGATGCATGTATCTGCGGCTAATGATACTTTCATAGGTTTGCCAATAGAATTAAAATCACAAAAACTTTAAATAATGCTTCACATGAGTTTTAGAAGTCACGAGCTTTACGCATATACCCTTGTACTTTGCAGACAAGACTTACAGTCAGTTTTGGCTGCAGTGATGCAACGTTCTTTTAAAAGCAGAGGCACAAGTATCTCAAAGGAGATCAAGAAGCGGCAAGATGATAATGACGCAGAGATTGCCAAGACATTGCAAACGATGCACAAAATGATCGTCAACAAAAATTTCTGCCGGATGGACAATGATACCATTTCGGAGAAGAGTGTGCCTATTGCTGCAGTTGTCGACGAGGTAGAGAAGTACAAGATCAAGGTCTCAAGCGCCCCGAGCCCGGATGTACAGGCTGCTGTTAATGAAGTATTGAAAAGAGATTTCCTCGGTGGAATGATTTCGCTGATATCAGTCGGTATTGATCAGATGCTTGGAAATGCGTCAGCAAGAGAAACTGAGAAATTGGATTTCCATACAGTGTTTGCCAACAAAATTTTGCTAAGAATCGACTATAGCTATACAGGTACAATGGATCAAAATTCAGACGAGATCGTCAATAGAGTGAGTGCTGAAGGAAATGTTAAAACGCGTTTCTAAGTTTTTGAAACTTTATTTACAAATTCTGAAATACACTGTACAGCGTGGGACATATCAACCACTGGTTTCTTAAGAGTCGGAAATGCATGATATTTCTTGACTCCAAGACTGATAATTGATGCCACCACAGAAAAAATGCGTTGCTGCGTAACAGCTGAACAAACCATCTAAATTTACCACAACATCTATTATGCAAATTTATAGTATATGATATATAGCTACGAATATTCTTGGCCTAAAATCCCCATAAAATCTCCTGAAGAGTGAGTTAATCACGAAACAGGCTTGTCGGAATGAAAGTGCAGTCTCTTTGTCTTTCCATATTTTAAAATATCTAATGTAAACTAAAGTATACAAAAGTACGATTTTCAGTTAATAAAATAATAAAAATAGGGAAGAAAAACCAATGAACTACTTATAATACATTGAAGGCCCGACGCCAAAATTTGTAAAAGTACAACTACACCTAGACACTTTTGAATATTTCCGTTTTCCTCTGAATTTGTATGTACAGGGTAATCATAAGCGGTTAATTGCAGTATGACACACGAAAGAGAGTCTCGATGGGGTTCACCGTTCGCTATTAAACGGCAAAAAAATTTAGCCGTTAGTCATGAAAAAAGTTAACTGTAAAAATGTTTCTTTTAATCACAATGCAACGGAAAGAAATTAATCGTTAGCCGTAAAATGGCCACAATTTTAACCGTTAGCCGTGAGAGCCATCACCCCATGAAGACCATTACCAAAGCAAGGAAGTTCTTAACTATTGACTATATCCGTTAGGTTATTGCTAGCTCTTCTAGCGTCTCTGTATGTTGCCGATGCTGGTAGAATTGGCATCACAATAGCAACAATGTTATTTTCATATTTTTTTTATAGTTCTTACACCATTGCTACCAGTATTGCTAAGGATGTTTTAGTTTCTAATATCATTTTTAAGCTCATGATGTCAAGCTCATTGCTAGCACTGATGAGAAATCTAACATCTACAGCAATAACATGCCAGAAAGGGATAAATTAATCTTTTGTCACGCGACGGTCTTTTTCTATCAGTTTCCAGTCTTTCTGAATGAATCGGATTGGAGTTGTCGAATACTGGACAGTCTATACGAAATTGATGTTTGTGATTTTCTAATTGGCACTTATCTTGTTTTGGAAGAGATGCCTAACTTTCAGTGGAAACACTAACTGTTCCTGAACTTTGAATTGGAGGAAAAGGAGCTACAGGGAGAATTGCGTGCGGGTGTGTTGGGAGACTTACATTTACTACCATACTATCTGGAAAACACCGAATCTGGTATGCAGTGGAACGGCTCGATGTGATCGAAGGTAAAGGGAAGTTGCATTCAGACGGCGAAACCTGGGCAGCTTGATCCTTAGTTTCGACTTTTCGCTCAGTAAGGGAAATGGGTGGGACCGTCTTATGTCGTCGATGGCGCGCTGGGTTCGACTTCCTGGGAGTTCCATCTCTTGGAGGCTCAGGTTTCAACACATCTGCCAGAGTGTGTCTCCTCCCCAATTTTTTCTTACAACTCGCCAACTCCTCTCGCAGTTCGGTAATTTCCTTCTGACAGCTATCTAACCTTCTTTTAAGCTCGATATTTTCCTCCTTATAGCTATCTTTGAGTACGGAATTTTCCTCCTCGATTTCCTTCGATTCTTTGAGCAAGGCATCTTCCTCCTTTTTTTCCTTTACTTCTCCTTGGAACTTGGTGTCTTCGATTCTACAGTGCATGACAGATACGTTAAGTCCGGCACATCCTTTCTGTGCGTCCTCATCTGAAGATAAAAAAATACATTTAGAGGCAAAACTGCAGAAAGGGTCTTTAGACACTAACTAACAGATTAATAGCTTTTTTCATTTTCGCTGATTGTTCGTTCTTAATTCGCATGACGGACTTCGCCGAAAAGGAGAGACTGACCGTTGTCAAGTTCTTAAGCTGAGAATGATGCACTTTCCAAATTCGTTATGGCTTCATTTTTATTTCACTTAGATCGAGTAAAGGAACTATACCTTTATTGACACCGTATTGACAGAGCCCACTAGCCATATTCCGGCGCTTATTCAGTAAACGCTCTGTCTCCTTCCCTGTTTCAAATGATGGCCTTGCACCAGAATGTTCGTTTGAGCTTTTCCGTTGTGTTCTCTGAACTTTAGAATCTCTGGTTTCTTCCTACAAAAATAAGAATGAATCACTGAAATTTACTAATTTCTGTTCACGCTCGAAAAGCATTTCTGGATCACATAGTCGAGTCACGAAGAGTTTTCCTATTTGTGTGTCAGTACAGAACAGAAACATTTCTAAAGATGGTGATTTTAAAGTGACAGTACTCTTAAAACACTTAAATTAAAATAGGACCCACAACAAACAACAAGAAGTGGCAAAGATTCATGAAATCTTTCATGTAAACAAAACGTGGGGTCATTAGCGTCATCTTGCAGAAGAGTTATTAGAAGCACTTCATTTGAAAAGTGCAGGCTTGTCGTGGGGAAAAAACTTGCCTTAAACATTTCATTTCAGAAACCCCCTTTGCTCTTCAGCCCTATCTAGCGAGCAGGTGTTGGCTATTTTGCAGTTCAAATCTGTTAACCTCTGTCTTCTCTCATCATCCAGATGATTTCCACAAAATTCTTGAATAACCACGTGGATACGAATTCGTATGCCTACTTCGAGTTCGTCTACACATATTTGCATATAACTCGCGCCAATGAATCGCAGCAAGAGAAAAAGAAAAAGTATATTGCAGGGGTATTTAGGCGACTTGTTTGAAAGCCTTCACGTGAAGTGGAAAGAGACACGATTAAGGAAAACTTAATTTAGTACTCTTTGAATACGACATGAACTCAGTGCGTCGAGAAATACAATTACTGAATCCGTTTTAGCCCATAAAAACATTAGTAACACCTGTTTTTCATGTAAAAAATTAAAACCAGTTTGACCGAGTTGCACTCAATGCCCGCTTTTGAATGGTGTCTGTTTTTGTCGCTTTTGTTTTTATTTATTTTATTTTTCTGTGTTATTTGTTTGGTCCTTTGTTTGATGAAAACACAAAATTTTTGGTCAGTCGAACGTCGCTAGAAGTTAAGGGAAAAAAAATGGGGTGGCCTGGGTGAGAAGTTGGTGCGTAGGGTCATGCAGCGTAAACAGCATAAATTATCCAGGTGTTCCACGTATTTGGTTCTTACGCTAAAAGATGGCGATGAAATCTATTAAAACTATCTTTAATTCAAAAAAGCTGATTGCAACGAACGATTAACATAGCAACAACACGTCCTTAATACGTCCGCTATTTCATCATATTCTGCTTACTGGTGGTGGGTTACGGCGATTCTTGTCACGTTATACAGATTACGAGATTGATTATATGAACGAATAGGCATCACCAATTCGCGCTGCAAGATGCTGAAAAATCCTGTACGGCCGATTTCCAGAGACAATAATAAAAACAATCGATTCCCACAACAAAGATTATGAAAGGATCGATTTTACAGAAATTACAACAGCCAAGAACACGTCGAGTAATTCACAGAATCTAAGCGGACGAGAAAATAAATCTAAAGAGGGGAGCGAAAGTCGTAGTTTGTTCGTTCGACCCAGGCTCTGGCGCTTCCAATATATTGGCAGCCGCGATCGAACATCGTATGACGGCTTTTATTAGAGCATTTTCCAGCAGCGAAAACAATACTGCACTATAGTGTTTTCCATATATTTCCATCAGAAAAATTTCCCATAAAAACTTTGCGATGGCTTCCATGTCTCTCATGCCTTGTCAACTCGCACTTTGTAACGATTCCATTTAATAACATGAATTCCCAAGGAGTTAGAAGTGTTCACTTGCCAAAAGTCAAACCTGTTTAGCTATCATATTAAATCGAGTCTTAAGGAAACTACTTCATCGTGTCCTCGTAGTAAAAACATTTCGTATAAGTACAAGTTAAACCTGTTTAACCTGAGTCAAACCGATGTTTGATGCAAGAAGGATTATGTGACAAAAGTAAGTGTCGAACTAAAAGAGGCTGCCCAGCTATCGATTTAAATCGAGTTTTGATTTATACTACGATCTTGCACTCGTAGTAAGAGCTACACAAATACCAATTAAGGCTTGATGCAATGTTTAAGCCACGAGTTTAACCTAACACTTCGTTTACAAAGTGCGCCATTCTAAGAAATAAGTCATGAAAAATACCATCGGTTTTCGCCGATGACCCCGATTAAACAAATACGACGTCATAAAAGCCATAAAATTATTACTGACGCTTTCAGATCGATTTGGGCTTAAAAAATTGTTTTTGTTCTCGCGTACTCTTTGTTAATTTTGTACCCAGTCTGCAGTCTGCATTTTGTACTTATGACTCATACTACCACATAAGCAAGCCTGCCCTCGTTGCTTGAGTGAGTTTCAACTCAATCCAAGGGATTTCCCCTCGAAGAGAAGGTTTCAGTTTCAGTAAGCGTTAGAGTAGATTTCAATAGTTTTAGACGGCCGATGCCTTTTAGAAACAAGACTCGACATACATAAGGCGAATATTACAGGAAAACTTGCCTCTTTCTTCGCTTTATAATTTCATTGCACCTTGCTTTCTGAACCAGCTGTCGAGTGATATGGTTACAACTCACGACATTCGAATCGAACCGATTATTAATTAAACAGAGAAGAAAACTTCGCTCGGAAAGGTGCTATATCACGGATGTCTCTTAACATCACGCCTCATGTCCTTATAACTCATACTACCACATTAGCAAGCCTGCCCTCGTTGCTTGAGTGAGTTTCAGCTCAATCCAAGGGATTTCCCCTCGAAGAGAAGGTTTCAGTTTCAGTTGCCTTTTAAAAAAAAGACTCGACATACGTAAGGCGAAGATTACAGGAAAGCTTGCCTCTTTCTTCGCTTCATAATTTCATTGCACCTTGCTTTCTGAACCTGCTGTCGAGTGATATGGTTACAACTCACGACATTCGAATCGAACTGATTATTAATTAAACGGAGAAGAAAACTTCGCTCGGAAAGGTGCTATATAACGGATGTCTCTCAACATCACGCCTCATGAATGTTACTCCCTAATCATCAATACTCAGTCCATCTACACTTACGCTGATTTACGTGATTGAGCAGATGCAGTGCGCGACTAATTGAGGTGTGATATCAAAGCGAGTAAACAGCGCTTTGAAAACCCCCAATTCCCGAAACACTGTGCTGAAATCGATTCTTAAAATAACAATAGAAAGAATACGAAAAGAAAACGAGTTAAAGTTGGCACAGTCTAGCTAACAACACACCTCTTTCTGATCTGCCATGGTCCGTTGGGATGTTTTTCGCCGGGATGATAATACCGCTTCGCATGTAAGGTTGTGACGGGAAGTCAGTGGTGTTTTTAAAGATTAATATGGACGTCACGAACAAGCGTGTAAGATCTAATTACACTTGAAGGACACAAATATGGGGTATAGCAATCGTTACCAAGTTTCTGTCACGGGAGTAAAACCAAAAATTCTAATTTATTCGACTTGTCTCACGTATCAATCAAATGAAAAACATGCAATTATGACAAGATTCCCACCCCAGTCATCAAGGATGGACTTGCCTCGCCGGCTAACGTGGATCTTTCATTCCGGGAATGGCAAATAGCTGACGTGACATCAGTCCCTTAGAATGTTCGTAAATGTCAGACATGAAACGCTCATCCAAAAACTGCAGAGGTATTATCTGCATCACTATTATGCATCACTATTCAAAAGTTGGACATTCCCCTATTAAAAACTGGTAGTATAGTAGGAGTTTTCCTTTTAGGACTGAGAACAAATTGAACTCTGTAGATCATTCTCGTTCTTCTTGCAATTCTGCACGTGTTTTATGAGCCGTCTTGTTTACTAAATGCATTATAATTATGAAAAAGCGTCAAGATAACCTGCAATTTTCTTATTTTGACTTCGGTTTATCAGCATGATTTAAATTCATCTTTAGGGTCTTAATGTATTTAGTTTGCCCTTATAGATTGATGCAATGTCTCAATGCAATGCCTCAAAAATACGGAAATCAAAGTATATGTGTAAGCGCGTATGTATTCACGTATGAGAAGATCTCAAGCTCAATGGGGTTAACCGATAGCCTATAAAAAACAAAAGGAAAACATCTGTAATTCTACCGCGTTCAAAATCGTTCGTGTTTAGACAAAAAAATCCCGTTCTTTATTTCTCCACCAAATAAGTTAAGAAACGTACCATCTTTCCTATCAAGATCATACCGCTCGGCCGTGAAAGGTCTAAGTACGAGACTGATTCAAAGGGCGTCAATGAGGTGAAAGCTTTTGCGGCTAACGGTCAAAATATTGGCCATTTAATGGCATGCGGATAATTTATTTCCGTCACAGTTAACAGGTATGTTAAACATTGATTTAAATTACTTTAAAAAGTTAATATTTTGTCTACACTGTTCTAAAACCCATTTCCGATCGGTTGTTTACTTCCTCCGGAATAAAAAAATATACATCAGAGAACATAGTGACGGTATTAGAAGAATTGCAAAGTACAATTAAAACATTCTCCATAATTAATAACATTACTATTTGTAAATATCATGGTTAAATAAAATCCATGATTTTCACAAGGCGGTATAATGTTTCAGGTTTTATCACATGCGGGGCAGAATGACTGAATGCAAATTGACTGAGACAGAGGGCATTTTTTCTTAATCACGAAGGCACTTTAATTTTGGTGATCAAGAGGACATGATGGCTTGATGCTGATTTAACCTTTTGCTGTTTGCGGCAACGACTTATTGATTGCAATATAACTAGATGAAGCCGTGTAACGTTGTTCACTGCATTTTAAAAATAAAATGTTCATTGAATCGATTGGTCAGTTACATTTGTTTTGACATTTGCGGCGGCATAAAAAGGGCTTCATCGCGCGGACATCGAGCGCGAATACAGTTCCCTCAAAAAATTTGCCCTTCATGTGATACTCAAGTGCCCTCGAGCAATTAAGGATTAATTTTACTTGTATTTTCAATTAATTTCACTTATATTTTTCCCAAAATTTCCCACGTCGCTTCGTGACTCGGGCAATTTTGGGGAAAACTTTGAAAATACAAGTGACATCAATCCTTATTTGCCCGAGGGCCCATACGATTACATAAACAAATGACCCCACATTCCGAACTTCTATAAGAGAATCTATAAGATTTTTTTTAGCTGCGGAAGTAGAGCAGTGTTCTCCGACTTTAGTTGTCACCCTAAATCTTTCCATTTGCTCCTCTTTACCAACTTGTCAGCTGTTTGTCAACTCATTCCACGTGCAAAAAGCTGACACTTCCGGTTCGCAGAATGCAACTCAGCGAGACGGGAGCCAACTATCTCTGTTACTGATACTAGAATAGATTGTGTAACTTCGTTACTGCGTTAGCAGATAAGATACTAATTAAACAGTCTAAGATTTTGACACATTTCAAAATGTTTACACCGAATAGCTAAATGCTTTGGCCCTTTTGCGACAAATGGTTATTCCCATTGAGACACTCTACTTAAGCTTTTAAAAAGTTTCAAAACTTTTAAGTTTTGAAACCATAAATGAGATAATCGATTGTCATTTCAAAACAATATCCATTCTGTGTGGTTGGTGCATTACGTCAGACCAAGATGTTGATGACGGCAAATGGGGCAGCAGCGGCTGAAATAAAAATGAGTAGAATAAGCTGAATCCTGAATAAATTTTAAGAAGGAGAAGTTTAGACCTACCTATGACTCATACCTTTTTTTATCTATAATAGTTTTTGTACCATTGAGGTGATTTTGGACACAAAATCTAACAAAGTGGCTGGACATCAAAAAGTGAACTGATTAACAATCATCCTATTCCGGTAGCAACACTTATCACTATAGATGTGCGGACTTCTTGGGTGTACTTACACGCCATTCTGTATCATTGCAAAAGCACACTCTCTGTGAACCCTGTGTGAGCATGGCAGGATCTGATAACCACTGAGGGCGTCCTGCAGTTAATGGGAAAAACGATTTCATTTATCATTCAATTGACTCACACGTACTCAGTATGTTGATGCAGTCCTGAAAAGGACTGTTGTTGGTAACAGAAACTGGCGTGCTGAGATAAACGGAGCGGATGTCACTATCAGTTCTTTGATTGACTGATCGATTGGAGGATCTCGAAAAGGGATGAAAAGGAAAATTTGCGTCTATCAAAGAGTGTTAACATTTGAATTGTATCAATTCTAAGTCCCTCTAAGAAAGGAAATATGATGATATGATAGCCCGTCATTCAGACAAGGAACTGTTTAATCGATCCACCTGTGCACGAAATACTTTAAGTGTGTTAGTAGTAATTTCACAGCCCTGCCATTTGATTCGGTTGCTACACTTATATCTAAACCATACCACAACGTTTTACGAAGTTATTTTGCTTTACTCAGTGATTAGCCATCTAGCCTCCAAGACGCCAATCAAGTGACCCTTATATGCGTTTATCAATCTTGTTTTGCTGCAGTTGCTAAAATCAGGGCCTTTGATCTCAGCCATTACCTCCAAACAGATGCAACATTCATCTTGTCCCGACTGTGGAATGCATTTGGGTTTTCCATGAAGCCGTTTGTTCAGACAAACATCACATTTGGAGATGTCGTGATTCAGAGGGTGATCCATTACAATTCTAAACAAAGAAGGAGCTGTAGTTAGCCTTATCCCGCATTAAAAGAATCCTTCATTTCCTAACAGTTTAATTAATGAACAAACTGATTAATTAATGTTTAGCATGAGCCAGACTGGGAAGACCTATTTATCCAAAGGAGTCAAAAAAGCGCGCATATTACAGAATTCAGTCTGCTTGTACTTACCTCTGTCTTCCAGAACCTTCGCCTCTTCGATTCTAAAATAAAAAAAAAACCTGCCTAGTAACATTGATAAAATTTTGATAAGCGAATGATAGCGCTGTCAATTCTAACATTGAATGGCATATCTTTTTCATATTGAACGCTCGTATTTTAGCCACTCGTGCGGAAAATATTACAAGGCGGCTATCAAGAGATGTAGATTAATTTTTGAGCAAAAGATTTTCTATTACCCTCATCGTGGTGCTCAGGGACCTGTCCTTACAAATCGTAAGGGTGATAGTGGGGGGAGGGACGGAGAATTTTGGATTTGTAGAAATAAAATGTACTTGATTCCCCTCCACCCAAGTCTTTCTAGAATTCTAATGATTCCCCCCCCTCCACTCTTCATTGGCAGTCAATATACCAGAGTCCCACCATCTGATCCTGAAAACAACGTGATTGCTCCTCCCCTCTTATCCTTCAACCCCTCCTCCTCAGGTGATGAATAATAACAGGGCCCTCAGTTAACTTACCTCCTCACACTGCTCGCTAAAGTTACACAGAAGTGCATGAAATGGCTGCTGAGGCCACATGCTAACTCCGGGGAGCTGTCTTGCCTCCCTTCCTCTCTTCTTCCGTGCTCTTTCTGTTCGTATTTCATGCTCCTTTCTTTCAATTTCCCAGCCAAACTCTGAACTTTCTCTCTCCCTCAACACTCTTTCCACCAAGGCGCACGCTTCTTCCACGCGTTGTACCAATCCAAGCAAAGAGCTGCCATAGCTTCTGTTCGTCACTGAGTCACCAGATTGACCAAAACGTTGATCCAAATTTTCTACTGCATTGGTAGCAACACTGTTTCTTTCTCTGTTAGTGCCAGGAGAAAAAAAAGGACTTCTTCAGTACAATATACTGCTACCAGAGTTCCTCTATAAAAATCTACCCATAACGTTGCTACTTGACCTGACTGGTGCTAACAGATTACTTTTGTCCTTTTCGGAATCACAAAATCAAACACTTTGAAAATTGCTGTAATGACATCCTAAAAAAAACAACAACAACAGAAACAGCAACAATATCAACTGTGGCACCAACTTTGCTGAATAGTGAGCATTATTACACGAATTAGCTGTATAGGGCTATAGACTTACAAGTATCTCTGTCTGTCGCATCTTCTGCATATGGTGTCTCCTACAAACTGAAACAAGAAAAAAAAGATAAAACTAAGAAATTTCAAAAGGGGTGTGGAAAGAAGTGATGATGGGCAACGGGCAAAACTGCAGTAACTGGAGTTTAGAAAACGGGATCAACAGAAGTTTTATTTGTTCATGGGTTCTTTCTTTCTCATTTTTCAGATCGTAATTTTTTCTTTTTCCAAATGCCGTCGTTGGTCGCTTGAGTCATTTCAACTTTCCCCGAGCAGGTGCAAGGAAAGACAACTTGCTGGTCAATTTAGAAGGAAAGAAACTAAAGAAAAACATGTTAGTCACCTCTTCAAGGTGGCATGAGCACCAAGGTCCAGGAATTGCCTCTTGCCACTCTCTCCATCCACTAGATCTTCTCATTTCCCTTCTCTCCCTTTCCATCACTTCTCTATTTTGTCTCATTCTAATCTCTCTTTCCCTTCTTTCCTGGTCCCTTTCAAGTTGTTCCCGCTCCAATTCACGCTGTTCTCTTTCTTGCATTCCCCTGTTCATTTGGACCGTCGTTCTGGCTACTCCTTGCACCAACGCAAGAGGACTGTTGTTCGTGGACTCTAAAGACTCAACATTGCAAGGTCTTATGTTCCTCGAATACGAACCAGCTGCAGACGAGTCGATAGCAATGTTGTTTGACCCAGCAATCTGGAAAAATGAAACAAAATAAGATTATTTTCAAAAATGTTTATTGTATGGCCAGCTCTTCGAGCGGGCGATACAGACCCATTTTTCCCGCTTGGAATGCTCGTTTTTATGCTTCATAAATCTATGAGCTGTTTTTGTTTTAAGTATATGAAAATTGGTAAAATTTTTTCCTGTAGAGATATCGCAAAGCACCTCAAGGGGGCAGTCGTAACAGCGAAAAAACAACGATTTTCGTGAGTTTATTTTGCAATTCCCTAAGGTATTTTTTTGTCATAAAGGAAATCAATTTTTTCACCAAGCTTGTGGGATCAAATTTGCCGGATCATTCTATCTCATAGTTTTTTCCAGTTTTTATGTCTTAGTCAAGAAAAGCTGCGATCTCGGCTTCAATTTTGGTGATTGAGAATGACTTTTGCAACGCTCTTCCCGCCCCAGCAGACCTGCTACGTAGTTCCAGAATAGCAATATCAGTGTCTCTCTCCTCATCTATAAGCTTTGATGTATTCAGTCTTTTTTACCTCTGCCCCCATCCATGTGCCTTGGTCAGGGCGTGAGCCATTTTGATTACGAGAAAGCAGATCCGAGCGTAAGATAGGGTCTATAGTATGTCTGGCCACGAAGGAGTCTGTCAAACCGCTGGCTTCGTTTTCCATAATACAGGTATTTGCAACTTAAGGAAACCAATGTTCTGCAAACAGAAAGTAGAGTAGGAAAAATTAAAGTGATTGGATATAGTTTTCCGGCTACATTCAGTGCACTCATGAATCAAGTTCCACCATTTGCAGTCGAATGATTTTCACACGTTGATCAAAGGATTGAAGGTTGAAAGCGTGGGTGTAGTATGTCAAATCGTCGTAAATTTGCTTACAAGAAAAATCTGCTTTGTAAACATCCATTCAGATGCCTCTGGGCTGAATCGGGAGTTTAATTATTCCTATTACGCATAACACATTATATTACAACTGCAAGATATCCTAACATGATAAGGGTGAAATGCTTGTCTCCCGCAGTCACTGTCGTTATTCACAATTTTCGAAAAACTAGATAAGCAGGCAATGGATAGAAACGTATATTTAGACATCGTCTGCATCCGGTACCAAGCTCTACTGAAGCTATAACATTTATTCAATCATTTCCGAACAAAATGCTATTTGCGTATAAGTAATAATGGGAAGACAGTAGGCAGGCCACAGTGGGAAATCCCGTGAAGAATTTCACGGATTCGCCATTTTTCAGTACATCGTCCATGAAAATATTCCGTTTTAATGTTGGCTTGTTATTGAGTTCGTTTGGAAGTGTTTTGTTCTCACATCTTGTAATAAAGTTCTGATATAACGCGCGCTGTAATTGGTTGAAAGGGCGTGCTGCAATGGCATTGGACCAATACAAAGGCCATGAATACCGTGGTAAGGAAAGAAGTTCCATTCGATCATTTTTCTCTCAACTCAGAGGCTAGTCGGCTAGTGTTTGCATGGTTGAAGTCCAACATGGCTAACAAAATTTGTGTTCTGCAAAAAAAAAAAAGCTGTCACGCCATTTGCCAAACTGTACTATGTCCGACCTTTTCCAGGACTCCTCTCTAGCTTTTTTTCGCCGGTTAATTGAAAGTGAAATTTCCGAACAAGCAAGCCGGCAAGTAGCCACAGGAGAACCAAGCCGCTTGCCTGGCGTGTCGCCATGTGCACTGTAGAGTTATTCATTGGTCAAGTGACTCCTTTCATCTCTCTAATTCAACTGTCTTTCGTTCAGTGATCAAGATAGCAGTAGATGTACCATACAACACTCGCGCTTAATTAATTTGCTCTTACTTTGGAAGGTATCAAAGATAGATTTACAACACAATTGAGTGTCCATAGGAAATGTCCTTACAAAAGCAACGCTGAGTAAAGCAAAACACTAAACACAACAATAACAATAGGCCTTTTCTTGGCCATAATCAGTCTCAAACACTAGCACCTAAAATGCGAAAAACACATGTACCGTTGGAGAGCGTTTGAGAGCGCTTGGTCAGAGCTGTTGAAGAAGGATCAAAGGAGCCATCAAAATCTTTGAAAGGCTTCAAACTAAGACGAACATCAAGTTTGATCTTCTCGAAAACCGGTCTCAGATTGCATACTAAAAAAACAGCGATTGCTTTTGTTCTTTGTCTCTCTTTGCTTGGGTATCTCCATTGGGCCTGTACTGTGCCTGTTGAAGTCCCCTACGTGTTCTTGTCCATGACTGCTAAACACATCATAAATGGAAGTAACTAGGGCTACACTTTCTGAAATCGTGCTAGAAGAGAACTGCCAAGTGGTGGTAGGAAAATTTGGTGTGGTAACAACTAATTATCTCACAATGGGCGCCGATGGTCTGACTGCAAGTGAAGGTGATGCTCTCTGAGTCTCATTTCCTACAGAAAAGTCTTCAAAACTTGAAAAGCTTGTTTGATGTTTGTTACTTAGCAGCTTTTCATCCCCGGAAGTTAAACGAGTCAACGCCTCAGCTGAAGCCACTAGCGCTGGGGAAGTGCCCGTCATTGGTGTCACAGGTTGGTAATTCACTGACATTGGATCTCTGTACCGCGGACTCAACCCCCTGGGTTATGAATTCTCTTGCATCGACCCGCTTCTATCTGGAGCCGGTGAACAGGGGAGGCTCTAAAGTGAGGAGGAGCTGCTATTGCTAGTTATAGAGTGCTGAGTCCAATCGTTTGAATGCTTGTTGCTAACTGACATGTCATAACTTTCTGCAAACGAGCTCTGTGGAAGACTCGGATCTGTTGAGTGCCGCAAGCGAGAAAGTTTTGATTAATACAAGTTGTCTCCAAGGGTGGTATCTTCCCATTCTGGTAATGTGTGTCAAGTGCATCGAACAACGCTGGATTCTGTTGCACAGTCTGTTTTAGTAATCTGCAGTTTTATATCTTTTGAGGAGCACATTCATGGTGAGTATTAAGTTTTAGTTTGTTATTTGTGATAGTCCACGACAATCTTTTTTCTCTTCAACTGTCCGTGTTTCCCTTTTGTATTCTTTTTGCCTTATTGGTTTTCCTTTACCATTGCCAACTATTATTCGAACGTTTCTATCAAATTTACGACTTTTTTTGACAACTTAAAATTCCTGATGTGGCTCCTTTCAGAAGTTGTGATCAACATTTCATTTCATACATGCTCGAATAAATCATGCAATCTGTTGAGAATATATCTCATTAAATGAAATTAAGACGACTATAAAACTTACTTTCGCCAGATGGAAATACAAATCCACGAGAATTTCTGCGTTTGATTTATTTTGTGATCATCATGCTTTTCACGGTCCTAGTTTACTTATTTTTGGAGAGCCATGTTTTTATAGCTCCTGAAGAGCTATTTTTGGATTTTCTGTTATTCCTTATGTAATTACCTCGTAAAATTCGACGTGTACATGTAGCCAAAGAGAACACAGATAGCCAACTGGAATTGTCATTGTCTCACGTGAATGCCAGGCCAGTAGTGAAAAAAGTGAATTTTTAAGCTTTCGTCTGACAGAGACTTTAAAAAACACGGGATAACTCTCGGGAAACTTACCTCAGACTCTACTACAAATAATGTTACATACGCCTCTAAAGGAAGCCTAAATGGCCCACACAGCATACTGTAATCGCAGAAGCGAACTGATGTCGACATCATCACTTTGATTTTCAGAGCAGTAAGGGTAGCGCCTTCGCTGAGCTAGCGACACGGAACAAGTCCGAAAAATCATCGACATGACTGCTCTATTCTGCATATGTGGTGATTTTGAGGGTACTCGAAGAAAATGAAGGAAACCCAGTGCGAGCGGTGGAGTTTCCTTACATCGAATGCCTCGCAATCAGCGCAACTGGACGGATTGCGTGAATGTCATGCCTCAAGAACACACTGTAACAATATTGCGTGACACTGTCACGACCGCGTGGTCCGCTGACGACATCGGTTTTCTTATATTAAATATATCTTGTTGTTCCGACATCTTGGTTTTGTATGTGTTCTCCTCTACATTGCCCGTTCTGGCTTGTTACACACACCAACCCGTTATTACGTCAGAACGTAAACAAATTTGACGTGGGATATTTCACCGTGAGGTTGCACGACTTTTCAAATTAAAATTTTCCCGAAATTTGCCCGTTCGGCGCCATTCTGGTGCTTTCAGCGCGCTCCTGTGGGTTCGTCACCTTTTTTGTCATATTTTCTGAAGAGGGATGAAAGTGTATGCTCTGTGGATACTCTGGCTCTTCTAATGATAACAAGACGCGAAAAAAGGCCGAAAACTTCAAGTTGGAGATTTGATTTGCTGACGATCAAGATGTGCACATGAGACAACAACTCTCGAAGGTTGGTCTTAAGATGTTGATGTCTTCTGTGAATCACGAAGTTGTATGTGTAGAAGGTCGTGAGATATTCGTTACGATAATATAATGTAGTTTAGAATTTGATCTTTGTTTACCTAAACTTTGAAACAAAATTGCGTGTTTTCTTCTTCGTTTTTGGGAGGTTGAGGTAGATTTTCTAAGTCATGGCTCACAACTGTCTTTGGCCTTTTTACTCTCTAAGTCTGTTTTACATGTTATGTAGGCATGTGTCTTAAACCTTTAACTCCCAAGTTAATTCTCCCCTCTAGCTGTTACACATTTCCTAGTAAACATGTTACGAGAATTTGGTGTAACAAGGTAACATCTATCTGACAGGTTTGAGTATTCTAATTACCTGTTTGCTGAATAGTGTACAGATATTATAGAGAGAAGTTACCTGTTAATCACTTGTGGGGATTTAAGGGTTAACAACAGTTATAGTCTTGTCTCAATCATCTCCGGTTTTATCTTATTTTGTTGCCGTGTTTTGTGAGAATTTTTCTAATTGCCTTTTTGGGCTTGAAGTGCTAAACTAGAGGATAAACTTTGGTAGAACCTATTTACCACATGGCCCCTAAATCACTCTCACCGTCAATTCATTGTTTATTTATTTAGCTTTCAGTCTTATCAGTTCATTCATCTCAAACAAATGCGTGGGCTTAGTCTCATGAGTTTAAACTGTGTTAATTATGTGTTATTCAAAACGAATGGCATCAGCTTCATTCGGTCTTGTTTATTTTAGTAGAGTACTTCTTCCAAATGAAATGAATTTTGAGTCGAAGTGTGCTATGAAACTCAAAGATTACAATTATCTAACTTTCTCTGGTTCTTAAAATATGAGAGGAATGATACAACAAATGAATAATTACTGACTTGGAGCTGGAACTCCTTGTTTCTTTAGAGTGTTAACTACAGTAAATTTCTGTTGTATTTAAAAGTGAATTTCAGGTTAAAATGTCTTCAAACCAGTTTGACTAGCATTTCACTTTGCCAGAAATGTTTTGATCCTTCAATTTTTATTTCTTAAGTGAGACTGATGATAGGAATTAACTTATATGTTCTCTGCTGTTCAGGGAGATGTAAAGTAACCCCAACACCCAGAGTTGGTACTACTGACATAATGGATAGGTGTCACATACTGTTGCAAGTTGGTATTCAAGAGATTGTCATTAGTACCAGATGCTTACTACTGGGTTAAATTATCAATCTTTTGTTTCCTCCATGAAACTTACCTCAACTAGCTTTATTATGCCATATGCAACTTGTGTCTATACTTTATTT
The DNA here is from genome assembly GCF_964200805.1 of Pocillopora damicornis. Taxonomy (NCBI): domain Eukaryota; kingdom Metazoa; phylum Cnidaria; class Anthozoa; order Scleractinia; family Pocilloporidae; genus Pocillopora; species Pocillopora damicornis. The sequence goes on from NC_142677.1 coordinate 6,185,824, forward strand.
GCTACTGTAAAATTACCAATAAAGTTTCTGAAAGTCTTGTACAAATTTCATTGGAAAAGAATATGAGGGGTGATCAGGTGAAATATGGTTTGAGTTTTCTGGATGAGAGTTATAAAATTTCTTAAGTGACTAATGTATGAATAAGTTAATTGGCTGCCATAAAATTGGCACAGCTAACCCTTGGCCAAAAACTATAAATTTCCTCAAATAGGCATCCAAGTCAGTGCCCGTTACGGCATTAAATACAATTTTAAAGTCCCCTTGTGATTTAAGTCTCATTTCTCTAAAATCTGATTGGTGTAAATCATCCATTTCATGTAGAGATCAACAAATCTCCACATTAGTTTAATCTGACCTCTTTGGTCTTGTTCCTAGGAAAAAAGGCTTTTGGAAATGTTTTTGTTTATCATTCCATACTGTTAATATCAGCTCTACTAGTTCTTTGTTGTTTTGCTTGTAATAAGAGTCTTTTCAGACCATCAGATTGTCACGTATCTTGTAATTTAATAGGTTGGAAAATAAGGTTGCAATGAGTGTATATGATTCTGTCTCGCAGTTGAAATGATAGATGAAAAGGATTCTTGTAAGGAAATAGTTGACTTATTTAACTTTTCTTTACTTGACATTGACCTTTTTTATTTTTGGTAATGATCTGCCCAACCGGTTGTGACTCATGTAAAAAAAACCTTAATTTTTTTGCTAAAATTGCAAGTACATTGCACTAACAGTACAGTTGATATTCTACAAAATGCTACAAAAAAGTGAGTACTTAAAATGATTAACATTAACTTAAGATAGCATTGATATGACAAAAGTATACTATTCACTACATTTGTGTTCTTAGACAGGTCTCATGTATCCTTCACAAATAACATTTACATTGATCACCCAAAAAATAAAGCAAGACTCAAATTTGATTGTATAATCTTTTGCTTTCAGAAAATTACTTCCTTCCACATACCACACATCAATCTTAAGACTTCAACACTTCCATCTAAGTTACAGAGGGAAAAAATGTCAAGTTGTTTTCTGACATATTTTCCTGCATTTCTTTTGTGAGAAACTGATGCAGCTACATACCAGCGGTTTCTCACATCAAACAAAATTTACAGAACATTTGCAGACAAATTGCCTCTCTACCAGATAGAACTTGCTTCAAAACTTTTTTTGTCCCCATTTGGCTTTTGCTCTATCGAGAAATGTAAAAATATATCCGAGAACTGCACAAAAATTCATGTTAATCAGGTTGTCATTACTTTTAAGCAACTATCTCATTTGAAACATGCACTTTTTTGAATGTGCAATACTCATATTCAATAGAAAATGCAATCTCGAGCCCAGGGTCATTTTTTCTCCTTGTTAGCAATATGGTCACCAAATAATGACCTATGGGAGAATCAATACAATTTTTTATTAGTTGATAGGAAAATGATAGACTCCACAGAGGGAAGTATGATTTACAGAAGGGATTGATCAGGCCAGAAGTAAAGTATTAACAATGGTAAATTTAGATTGTTTATACTTGTGTTACTGTTGTTTGTTTTTTTTTGTGTGAAAGTTTTCACTTGTAAACCACCAGTCAATGTGTGATATGACATCCAGCCAAAGCTGCTGCAAGCTGCAATGGCAGGAGGCTGTTTTTCATGGAATGATGGATTGCCATTGTTGTTGTCAAAGACACATAAGTAGAAACAAATTCTATTCATTTGTTTAAACAAAACGCAGAAAAGTAGGCATTGTAGAGGCCATGCAAGAGTATGGAAATGTACCAGTGTAAAATAGTTCTACATCAGAATAGCATAGTATTCAGTATCAAAGAAGAAATCGAGAAGACCAATTATGTAAGGAAATTGTGAAGAAAAGGGTTCCATTGTTAGGAGAAAAAAAAAAAAAAAAGAGGTCTGTTGTCATCCAAAGCCCTTCTCGGGCCATAGTTTTACTATCTACTTCACTGTGAGTAAATTGCTCAAAAGATCCATTATACTCACATCTTGGGTACTCCAAGAAGACACTTCTGATGGAAACACAGAGGTAATTGTTTCATATTTATCTATGAATCTGGCAACACATATCCTCCTTTTCTATCATCTAAATTTTAACATTAAATAAACCAAGCAATCAATAGGGGTTGAAATACCTGAGGAAATATCCGGAGGTTCTTAGGTGTGAAGGTTTTATATGATGCTACATTAACAGCTTTTTTGTTATTTTTTCATTTTTATTTTTTTTACAATCACAGTCTACAGATGTTTGTGATCTTGTGAGGCTTCCAGTCCCTCACTGTGTTTGAGATTACGCTTGCCTTGGTTTGTGTTGTAGAAGCAGTGCCAAACAATGAAAAAGACAAGGGAAATACTGGAAATAATAATGGCAGGAATAACAGCCACAAAAAGTATTATTCCTCATTTCAGTCCTATATAAACAAGGAAGTCAAGTTCATGGTCAAAATTTATAAGGAATAACTGCCTAGTTTCATATATCCACAATTAATCTCATCTGTTTGTTTTTCTGTCTATGTGTACTTTGCTTTGGCATTTCTTTACAAAATGTACAAATCAGCTGAACAAGAAGCAGAAGAAATGGATAAGAGGGATAACCTGCCTAAATTGGACTCTGTTTCAATGATTCTGATGGGAAAAGTATGCCAGAAATGCAATGTTCCTAGAGTGAGAGTAAATTTAATTCTAGACTTGTACAGGAGTTCAGAATATAGATCTGGAGATTAAATCAAGCACTAGTGAAAGCCAAAACCCAAGTAGGCAATAGATTTAAAAGGTTCTTTTCCCAGTGGACTAGTAGTAAATATTCAATGTGGAGTTTTAAGATTTATTACAATGAACTGGGCTCTGCAAGGCTACAAAATGAAAACAGTGAATTGAGGGGGCAGAAAAGAAAGCTTGAAGATGATCTGAAAGAGGAGAGGTGCAAGATAGGCAAAATTGGGGAGAAGTTAAAAGGAAGCAAAGGCTTACATTAAGAAAATTGCTGTTAAATTTAAAAGACAAGTTCAGAAATTAATGAGACTGCAAAAGGAACAGAAATCAAGAGGCCCTGCCAAAAGAAAACATTTTCAGATTACACTGCACAAAAAGCATCAATCTAGAGTTCGAGAACAAATGGTCACAGATTGTGAAACATCACTGTCATTTCTTGGGCTTCATAATTTTGTGGGCACTAAAATTGAAATATTTGATGAGAACACTCATGAATACGAGACTCTTAACTTGGTTGATGAGGAACATATTCAAACCTCATCTCAAACTGAAGAACTGACTAATGAGAACATTGATGAAGTAAATTTACCTCTCTACATCAAAGAGAGATTTGATGTTTCAAATGAAGCATACCACAAACTTATGATATGCAAGCATCTGCCTAGATCTTGGAAAATTCAAGACAGAATTAGGGAAGCAGGATGGGATATAATTAGCCCAGAAGAGTTAAATTATTTAGGAACATTGATTTCACAGTTGTGGACTCAATTTATAGCCATAACTGACATGATGAAGTCAAATCTTCGCCTTTAGTACTGAACAGTTTCAACAGAAATCTAAGGCATTCATGGATCAATTCCTACAACTACCGGTATATCACACCAAGCATGTGACTTCATACATGCACGTTCTTTTTTGGCAAGTGCTCAAGTTCTTCAAACTGTGTGGCCAAATTTGCTCCTTCACTCAGCAAGGCTTTGAGAAGCTGAATATTAAAACAAAGAAAGATTACTTTACGTTAACCCACCAACGAGGTCTTGATGTATTTTCACAGACTGTACAGAAAAGAAGCTGCATGAGATATTTAGGGGACCTTGGATGCCAAAGGAAAAGTAGAATTTTTAACTGCAGTAATTGTGCTGCACAGGGACACAACAATTTGACTTGCATGTCAGAATGTAAAACGTGAATTCAAACTATGTTTTCCCCATCCCATGTGATTAAATTGAATGGAAGTGGGTTAAACAATGTGAAAATGGTCAAATACCCAATACTATGCAAGCATGTTAAACTGAACAATGATTCTTAAACTGACTTAAACTACTGTTTAAGAAAGTTTAATAATCATTGTTCAGTTTGAGTAATTTCAGAAAACTCGTGATTAAATTTTCATATTCCATATCTAACTATGAGTCTACTTGTCTATCCAGTTTTCGTTCGTGTTTTGTGAAATCAATAGAGGCCCTTTATGTTAGTTACATCCCTCATCATTTTAGATAGGATTCCCATATATGATGCTTTTCACCCAGCAGCATCAATATTACTTCCATAAATCACTGTTACATTCTTAAGAGGTTATCCCAATGTAAACAAATTACCTAACTGAATTATTTTCATGAATCTAAAATCGTACCTTTCCTGCAACTACATAACACAAATCTCCACAGACGTTCAGTATCCTCTCGTACCATTTATTTCCCAGAATATTACAAAGCTTGCGATTCTTATTACTACAATGAACATTTCTTCCTTTTGACTTCTTCACAACTCCATTGTCTGCTAAGTATTCCTAGTAAATATTTATATCGATGCATTCCTCTATTCGCACTTCAGGAGATTCCCGTTTGCTTGAAAATAGGCCGAATTTTTATTTTTCCAAAAAGACGACAACATAGGACTTGCCTTGTCTTCCAAAGATTGATCACTCGTGAAAAATCGTCGCTCGTGAAAAATCGTCGCTCGTGAAAAATCGTCGCGCGTAACGGCCGAGAGCTAGTTACTCATTGTTCGCCAGTTGTTCGGCATCTCTCTAGTCAACATATTCATTCGAACATCTGATGAAGTGGATTTTTACCTTGTTGCTACTTTTATCTCTCTCGGCGATCTACAGAGCGTGTGACGACACTTCAAAAACACAGTCAACTTTAGTGCAAGTAGCCATCGCATTCGTTAAAAATTTCGTGCTTACCTCGATTTGATGCATTTTTCCTTCAGCACAATTTTTATTTTTTCATTGTATCCTTTCCAATTTCACACGGGCTCCCTCTTCTAACGTCTTAAAAAACCCTTCGAATTCTCTGGGCGAGAACATTTGCCTTTAGCCGCCATCTTGAAATTTTTCTGTGATTTCGCACCCAGGCCGGCTCTTACTTCATGTAGAAGACAGGGTGAAGCCCGACAGATACCACACGTTGAAAAAGGTCATTCGACTTCAACAACGCAGGGGGTTAATATTACTTATTTTGCAACGAACGCTGAGAATGGTTCATAATTTTAAGGAAAAGGCGATCTTTGCCGTGATGAATTCTTACCCATAAGCAATTCGCACGTTTTTCGCTTCTGACAGAAAAAAAAGAAACTGCGTTGAATAAAGCTTTCATCCCGAAACGTTCTTTGTCCAGTTTCGTCTTGCTTCTTATTAATAAATTTCATGCAGCATGAAGTCTCTGTACACACTAACAAATTCGCGAACCCAATCATTTTTTAAATATCTCTATCAATATCTGACCATAACTTTGAAGTCGCTGAGCTTGTTGGCAATTATGCTTACCGTTGTTCAGTTCCAAGATAAGTCCCAGGAGTATTTCGAGTGAGTATTCAAGGCGCCGTGTAGCGAAAAGTCATCCAAATTTCATATGTGTGCGAAAAAAGTGTGGCTTTCTTTTTTAGGCCCGTGGGTGCGTAAATTAAGCAGTCACATGATCAATTGTCTAAATCTTTTGTCCTCATTTTGTTTTTTTTATATCGCGGCCAATGGAAACTCATAGTTAGTGTCAACCGACCCCTAGAATGAGAAGGTTAACATGTAGGTACGTTGTTTATGATCACGTGCATTACTTGAGCATTCCTAAGAGACGGACTTGAGCTTTTCTCCGCCGCTGTGCCGTCTGGGCTTTGAAGCGCATGCATGGAATAGTGCACATCGCTGAGCACATTGTTGTTCGAAAGTTTTATAACACGGATACTATTTAAAGGAGCTGAAATCACATAGAAACGAACACGCCGTTCGCTGTCGACCCTCACGAAAATAAGTTGAGCATTTTCGGAACGGGTCGATCCGCATGCCTAACAAGAGATCAAATTACAGGCGAACATTTATGACTGAACCCTATCGAGAATCATAATATATAGATTTAGCCAAGCTTAAAAGCGAAGCTCGCATTTTTTTTTCCCCGCACGTCTCAAGAGCACAACGCCTTGCCCTGGCCAGGACTAGAACAAATCTCGATCTTGATCAAAAGCATCTTCAGAAGTGACATCGTATTTTAGGACGTGATCGTGAACCAAGTAGAATTCCGGTACAAAATCTACAACGTCTGAGGAACAAGAACAGAAAGGTTAGAGAATTTGTTTTCAAATTTATTTGTTCGAGTACACTAAGTCTTCGAAAATGCATTGTTATATTAAGGTTAGGAAACATATGCTTAAATCCTTTGAGACAATACGTAAAGGTTTAATAAAGTTAAAATCTCGAGGTAGACGGTATTGCTCACTGTTGTCTTGTAACAAAGTTATGTGTCTTTTCAAGAGTCAAACCCATGTAGCAAATTATCGTAAATCTCAGCTGAGCACAGATATAGAAAAGAAACCTGGCCCTCGCTCAGTGTATGTTGATCCCAGCAAAACGGTAGCAGCACTATAAAGCCAAGGTAGTAAGTTTGTATTTGGATAAAATGCTGGACAACAGTGTGTTGCAATGAGTTTGTGCTGCTTTATTTATAACAGCAAACAAGGAATCAGTTCTACAAATGACCTCATTCAAGTAATGAGTACTGGAAATCAGTTGTAATCAAGTTTGTCTTAACAGTCCTATTTGATGCAGACAGAATTACCTACAATATTAAATGTGCTTGAAACTGACTATGAACTAGAATACAGTGAAATTTACACTGGTACTGTATATCCAGAGACAAATAGAAGTATATCAGTCCTGTACCTCTTTACAATGTCTTTGAATCACTATTATCACAAAACTGCACCAATTTTGTATTAACTGTGGGAGTTATTGGTGTTTCTATCTATTGTAATGCTGATATGGGGTTCAAAACATTTAATTCTCATGCAAGAGGCCATCCTCGAGGTACATGTGTGCTTCTTGAAGTATTATCACTTAAAAGCATAAATTTCAATTTAAGTTGTGTTATGGTCATCTACTCTCTCTGTTAGTCTTTTATTAAATCATGTAGTTATTGGAATTCAAACACTTAAGCTACTATTGAAGACAATGGAAAAAGACTATGAAAATATATATTTAAATGGTTGTATATTATCATCTGATCTACTCCAAACTGTTGATGTTGTGGAGCTGAATTGAGCTTTTAATTAATGTTTGCTGTGACAACAATGAGGGACTATTGTGTGATTCACTTCATAGCAAATCCATTCTTGAAAATGCTCTAATAAACAATAGTGAATGCACAGGGTTTTGATGCAGCTTTCCTTCTATTGTATCAGTTGTATTTGTAAACCCACAAAGAAGTCAAAACATATGTATTCCCTGCTTGTTCATAATGAAAATTACGTACAACCAATTCCAAAGCGTTCAACATTCTAAAAAACCTTATGTTGTGTCTAACACATAAATAGATTTCGAAAATTCTTGTATATGCTTCTTTGATAGCTGGAGAAAGCGACCAGTTTTCCTAGAAAATCTACCGAGCACGTATGGTTGAGAAGCTACAGTTCCCTCTTGTCGTAATATATTATTCACATCTGTCGAAAGCGATGCCTTGACAATGTCTCTTTTCTTCGCGTGTTGTGTATTACTTAAATTTCGATTTCGAACTCGCTAAACGCAGAGACTTCAGTTGAGGCAAGAATCGTTAACACTGATAGTAAGTTTAGTTACCGTTGTTATTCCAGTCTTAGTTCACTTGAAACAAAGACCTCCTGTTAAAAAAAAAAAAACAATATAACAAAACAAAAAAAAAACTACGGAATGAAACACGGAATCGAATGTTTCTTTTGAATTATCACCAGAGTAATTCTAATATACATCATATCACTTTTCTATTTCTTGTCCTGATGTCACTGTAAGCCCTGCGATTTTCCGACCAACGTAGAAAGCGAAGTTATAGCGAAGCGGACGAAATAATATTGTTTGTATTCTATGTATACATATCAGAGCGACTTTGCACTGTCCGATGGAGAGGTAGCAATGTCCTATTTTGGTGGTAAACCCATTTGGTATAACTATTGTTACAACTACGATCATGTGATTAGATGTTACCCCAAAACATTCACAACATTCATCGAAGATGGCGAAAGTCTGGGCCTGTTTTGTCAAAGTAAACAAGCATAGCGTCAATGATGTTAATGAGATCTCCTTAGCTCATCTCTCTAGCCTTTCCGAATTGCGTTTCTTCATCTGGTTAATGTAGGTACCAGCAGAGGAAAATGGAGTACGAAGATTTTGACGAACAATTGAAAAACCAACACGGCTCAGTTCATGTTGACGTCACGGTTAACTAGACATTCATATTTTCAACGGGGAAGCCCCGCGGATGTTTTTGAGGGTATTCCAGGGCGGAAGACTTACTTCTTCAATGGAATCAACTTTCATTAAATATTTTGTAGGTTTCCTTTCTCGCTTATGTTTTGTGATCTATTTTACCAAAAGATTGAGTTTAACAAAAGACACACTTTAAGAGAAGCGAGTCTAATTCGAACGGTTCTAAATGTTTTGAAATCTTCATCTTTCCGTAAACTTGCGATAAACCTCCGAACAATCTCAGAGGTTTCGAAAGATTAGCCAAATCGATAGTACCAGCAGTCTTTTACGTAAGCTCTCGTTGGTCTGTCTGGTTGTAAACAAGTAGAAGGCACTCCGAGAGGACTAAGTTTGTAAAACAAATAGAATCCGTACATCCTTCATGGTGACATCGTTTCATGATCCCTCACCTCGCAAATTTGGGAGCTCGGACAAGCACTTGAATTCGAGGCTCGCATACTAGTTATTTTTCCATGAGAAATGTAGTTGACTTCCGATAACTTGAACTTCCACGGGAAAAGACTCGGGAGTAGAAAACAAAGGACCACAAATGAGGGAAAAACGATGTTCACTTTTTTTTTATTTTTATTATTATTCCTTTGGTATACATATTCGTCAAAGATTAAACGGCTGCTTCAATACAAATTAAATGGTTTGGACTGCAGTTCACTGTTTGTTTCGATTTGTCACTTATTGGAGGGCGTGATTTACCTTGATTCGAGTTATCGAGGGTAAAAATATAAAGAGGATTACCTGAAGGGGGAGCAGGAGATTTGAGTTATCGAGGATAAAATTTCAGTAAATGTATAACGGACATCAGGGGGAAATCATGATCAGATTAGGTTCGCGTTGGCGCAATGTCGAGTTAGGGAGAGTTCGAGTCCTCGGAAGTCGACTGGAATTGTAACAGTAAATCGGTTATAGATTGGAAATAAAAGCAGATACAATTTTGTAGATTTAACACCTAAAAATGAAACTAATGTGGTGAGATAAAATTCTTTTGTTTATGACTTGAGGGAAAACGGAAGAAAAACCGAAAGCGCTTTCTTTATCCGTGACAATTTACACATACACTCTCTCCAGGAGAAGCTCTCTAAAAATGGAATCTGTGTTGACGAGATATTTGGCTGTTAAAATTGACTATGCATACACAAGGACTGAGCAATTTAGGCTTATTAAAGAAGCTTCTTGTTATAAATGTTTAACTTGACCGTCGTAAGGACAAGTATATACACATGCGTGCCGCCTTTTTCCGCTTAGAATTTCGCGAGAGAGTTGCTCTGAAAGCTTTGTTCGCTTTATCAAGGTAGAGAGACGATGAATCTTGAGAGAAATAAAACAAAAAGGCAAAAAGTGTTTGTGTCTGAGCCATATACTACAAACCTGGAGTTACATCTGCCAAGTCTATCGAAAAATTGTTGATGATGAAAGAGATAATTACATAGCTATATGTATGAGTTAAATTTTGGATAATTACATGGCTATTTGATACGAGTTACATTTTTGATAGGCTATAAACAGTCATTCGTTTTTGGACAGACATTGAACAAATGGACAATCTCTTTTCACCCAGGAGCAAAAATAACTGATTTAAACAACAATGTTGAAACATGTGGTCAGCCGGACTTCAGATTCCCATATCGATATCGATTTGATAACAGAACCAAATATGTATTTGTATGAGGAAGTTTTGAACACAGTAATACTGAAAGTATGTGACCCATGCATGTGCAAGATACAGATCACTCGGCTTTCATAACGAACACTTATAGCTACAAATCACACTACATTACCAGAAGTGAAATTTTGAATTTTTGTACTTCGAATGTTTGTACTTTTGGCTCATATATCATGTTTGATATGATTAACAATATCCCAAGATTTCCAGTTTCGGTTTCGAGGTTTCGCCGAATCATTCGTTTCTCTTTTTCATTCTGCTCAGTATAAGAAGGTGAATGTCTCAATATCAGGGCTGAACATTTTCCTGAATGAATACTCAGGCTGGTATGAAAACTCGAAAGGTCAGGCATTTTGCTCAAGCCGCATTGATGTACACTTCGCTGAAACTCGCACTCCTTATTCGCCAAATGAAGGTATTCTTTTCACATGTCATGACTGGGGTCTGTTAAGCGCTTATGGCATCTCTCAACTTTTCTTAGCATACCAACGGAAAACTTAGCTTTTGAATCAAGTTTTCATGCCACCGCATCAAATCAACAGAGGAATAAAATCTACTCGAAGACATCAGTACTTAATTAAACAAGTTTGACTTCTTAAGGCTACAGATTACATACCTTATTTAAATACGGTCTTGCTACGGCACGTACGCGGGATCCACGGGATCTCATCAAAATCGAAGTTCCTGATTTGGAAGAATAATCATTCCATCATCTAAATGCGACTTTCACTCTTGGAAGCAGATTCCAAAACCTGCCCTGCGGTCATGGAATCCGCTGTGTTGGGAGTTATGACAATATTACGAAAGAAAATAAACAGGAATTTCAGAGCTTAAAATAAAACCTCAAAAATCGTTTTACCATTAATTCATCACATACCATGGCATCATGATCAGTAGAACAGTTTAAAAGGCTTTCCTAATTGTTGTCAAAATTTTTTTAAACAGATTTTTCTATGTATTTTTTTTAAAACTAGACTAGTGAGCAGCACTCTGAGAACAGTAGTTGTAAGGGTAAAATTTCCGCTTCGGAATGTTTCGGAATTTTTACTTCCAGAGGTCAATACTTAGATTAATGGTCAGTGTTGCTAAAAACAGATGACATGTTATGCAGAGGGAAGGAAGCCGGCATCCACGTCGGTATTTGCCGAGGAGATCATGTAGAAGAATTGCAAAGTACAATTAAAACATTCTCCATAATTAATAACATTACTATTTGAAAATATAATGGTTAAATAAAATCCATGATTTTCACAAGGCGGTAAAATGTTTCAGGTTTTATCACATGCGGGGCAGAATGACTGAATGCTAATTGACTGAGACAGAGGGCATTTTTTCTTAATCACGAGGGCACTTTAATTTTGGTGATCAAGAGGACATGATTGCTTGATGCTGATTTAACCTTTTACTGTTTGCGGCAACGACTTATTGATTGCAATGTAAGTAGATGAAGCCGTGTAACGTTTTTCAATGCATTTTAAAATAAAGTGTTCATTGAATCTATTGGTCAGTTACATTTGTTTTGACATTTGCGGCGGCATAAAAAGGGCTTCGTCGCGCGGACATCGAGCGCGAATACAGTTCCCTCAAAAAATTTGCCCTTCGTGTAATACTCAAGTGCCCTCGGGCAATTAAGGATTAATTTTACTTGTATTTTCAATTAATTTCACTTATATTTTTCCCAAAATTTCCCACGACGCTTCGTGACTTGGGCAATTTTGGGGAAAACTTTGAAAATACAAGTGACATCAACCCTTATTTGCCCGAGGGCTCATACGATTACATAAACAAATGACCCCATATTCCGAACTTCTATAAGAGAATCTATAAGATTTTTTTTAACTGCGAAAGTAGAGCAGTGTTCTCCGACTTTAATTGTCACACTAAATCTTTCCATTTGCTCCTCTTTACCAACTTGTCAGCTGTCTGTCAACTCATTCCACGTGCAACAAGCTAACACTTCCGGTTCGCAGAGTGCAACTCAGCGAGACGGGAGCCAACGGTCTCCGTTACTGATACTAGAATAGATTGTGTAACTTCGTTCCTGCGTTAACAGATAAGACACTAAACAGTCTAAGATTTTGACACATTTCAAAATGTTTACACCTAATAGCTAAATGCTTTGGCCCTTTTGCGACAAATGGTTATTCCCAATGAGGCACTCTACTTAAGCTTTTAAAAAGTTTCAAAACTTTTAAGTTTTGAAACCATGAATGAGATAATCGATTGTCATTTCAAAACAATATCCATTCTGTGTGGTTGGTGCATTAAGTCAGACCAAGATGTTGATGACGGCAAATGGGGCAGCAGCGGCTGAAATAAAAATGAGTAGAATAAGCTGAATCCTGAATAAATTTTAAGAAGGAGAAGTTTAGACCTACCTATGACTCATACCTTTTTTTATCTATAATAGTTTTTGTACCATTGAGGTGATTTTGGATACAAAATCTAACAAAGTGGCTGGACATCAAAAAGTGAACTGATTAACAATCATCTTATTCCGGTAGCAACACTTATCACTATAGATGTGCGGACTTCTTGGGTGTACTTACACGCCATTCTGTATCATTGCAATAGCACACTCTCTGTGAACCCTGTGTGAGCATGGCAGGATCTGATAACCACTGAGGGCGTCCTACAGTTAATGGGAAAAACGATTTCATTTATCATTCAATTGACTCACACGTACTCAGTATGTTGATGCAGTCCTGAAAAGGACTGTTGTTGGTAACAGAAACTGGCGTGCTGAGATAAACGGAGCGGATGTCACTATCAGTTCTTTGATTGACTGATCGATTGGAGGATCTCAAAAAGGGATGAAAAGGAAAATTTACGTCTATCAAAGAGTGTTAACATTTGAATTGTATCAATTCTAAGTCCCTATAAGAAAGGAAATATGATGATATGATAGCCCGTCATTCAGACAAGGAACTGTTTAATCGATCCACCTGTGCACGAAATACTTTAAGTGTGTTAGTAGTAATTTCACAGCCCTGCCATTTGATTCGGTTGCTACACTTATATCTAAACCATACCACAACGTTTTACGAAGTTATTTTGCTTTACTCAGTGATTAGCCATCTAGCCTCCAAGACGCCAATCAAGTGACCCTTATATGCGTTTATCAATCTTGTTTTGCTGCAGTTGCTAAAATCAGGGCCTTTGATCTCAGCCATTACCTCCAAACAGATGCAACATTCATCTTGTCCCGACTGTGGAATGCATTTGGGTTTTCCTTGAAGCCGTTTGTTCAGACAAACGTCATATTTGGAGATGTCGTGATTCAGAGGGTGATCCATTACAATTCTAAACAAAGAAGGAGCTGTAGTTAGCCTTACCCCGTATTAAAAGAATCCTTCATTTCCTAACAGTTTAATTAATGAACAAACTGATTAATTAATGTTTAGCATGAGCCAGACTGGGAAGACCTATTTATCCAAAGGAGTCAAAAAAGCGCGCATATTACAGAATTCAGTCTGCTTGTACTTACCTCTGTCTTCCAGAACCTTCGCCTCTTAGATTCTAAAATGAAAAAAAACATGCCTATTAACATCGATAAACTTTTGATAAGCGAATGATAGCTCGGTCAATTCTAACATTGAATGGGATATCTTTTTCATATGGAACGCTCGTATTTTAGCCACTCGTGCGGAAAATATTACAAGGCGGCTATCAAGAGATGTAGATTAATTTTTGAGCAAAAGATTTTCTATTACCCTCATCGTGGTGCTCAGGGACCTGTCCTTACAAATCGTAAGGGTGATAGTGGGGGGAAGGACGGAGAATTTTGGATTTGTAGAAATAAAATGTACTTGATTCCCCTCCACCCAAGTCTTTCTAGAATTCTAATGATTCCCCCCCCCCCCTCCACTCTTCATTGGCAGTCAATATCCCAGAGTCCCACCATCTGATCCTGAAAACAACGTGATTGCTCCTCCCCAGCTTATCCTTATCCTTCCTCCTCAGGTGATGAATAATAACAGGGCCCTCAGTCAACTTACCTCCTCACACTGCTCGCTAAAGTTACACAGAAGTGCATGAAATGGCTGCTGAGGCCACATGCTAACTCCGGGGAGCTGTCTTGCCTCCCTTCCTCTCTTCTTCCGTGCTCTTTCTGTTCGTATTTCATGCTCTTTTCTTTCAATTTCCCGGTCAAACTCTGCACTTTCTCTCTCCCTCAACACTCTTTCCACCAAGGCGCACACTTCTTCCACGCGTTGTTCCAATTCAAGCAAAGAGCTGCCATAGCTTCTGTTCGTCACTGAGTCACCAGATTGACCAAAACGTTGATTCAAATTTTCTACTGCATTGGTAACAACACTGTTTCTTTCTCTGTTAGTGCCAGGAGAAAAAAAATGACTTCTTCAGTACAATATACTGCTATCAGAGTTCCTCTATAAAAATCTACCCATAACGTTGCTACTTGACCTGACTGGTGCTAACAGACTACTTTTGTCCTTTTTGGAATCAAAAAATCAAACACTTTGAAAATTGCTGTAATGACATCCTAAAAAAACCTTTGAAGTTGTTCCCGCTCCAATTCACGCTGTTCTCTTTCTTGCATTCCCCTGTTCATTTGGACCGTCGCTCTGGCTACTCCTTGCACCAACGCAAGAGGACTGTTGTTCGTGGACTCTAAAGACTCAACATTGCAAGGTCTTATGTTCCCCGAATATGAAACCGCAACAGGCGAGTCGATAGCAATGTTGTTTGACCCAGCAATCTGGAGAAATGAAACAAAATAAGATTATTAGCAGAAATGTTTATTGTATGGCTAATTCTTCGAGCGGGCGATACAGACCCATTTTTCCCGCTTGGAATGCTCGTTTCTATGCTTCATAAATCTATGAGCTGTTTTTGTTTTAAGTAAATGAAAATTGGTAATATTTTTTCTGTAGAGATATCGCAAAGCACCTCAAGGGGGCAGTCGCAACAGCGAAAAAAACAACGATTTTCGTGAGTTTATTTTGCAATTCCCTAAGTATCTTTTTGTCATACAGGAAATCAATTTTTCACCAAGCTTGTGGGATCAAATTTGCCGGATCATTCTATCTCATAGTTTTTTCCAGTTTTTATGTCGTAGTCAAGAAAAGCTGCGATCTCGGCTTCAATTTTGGTGATTGAGAATGACTTTTACAACGCCCTTCCCGCCCCAGGAGAGCTGCTACGTAGTTGCAGAAAAGCAATATCAGTGTCCCTCTCCTCATCTATAAGCTATGATGTATTTGTCTTTTTTACCTCTGCCCCCATCCGTGTGCCTTGGTCAGGGCGTGAGCCATTTTGATTACGAGAAAGCAGATCCGAGCGTAAGATTGGGTCTATAGTGTGTCTGGCCACGAAAGAGTCTATCAAACAGCTGGCTTCGTTTTCCATAATACAGGTATTTGCAACTCAAGGAAACCAATGCTCTGCAAACAGAAAGCAGAGTAGGAAAAATTAAAAGTGATTGGATATAGTTTTCCAGCTACATTCAGTGCACTCGTGAATCAAGTTCCACCATTTGCAGTCGAACGATTTTCACACGTTGATCAAAGGATTGAAGGTTGAAAGCGTGGGCATAGTATGTCAAATCGTCGTAAATGTGCTCACAAGAAAAATGTGCTTTGTAAACATCTATTCAGGTGCCTCTTGGCTGAATCTGGGGTTTAATTATTTCTATTACGCACAACACATTGCATTATAACTGCAAGATATCTGCCTGACACGATAAGGGTTAAATGCTTGTCTGTCGCAGTCACTGCCGTTATTCACAGTTCTCGAAAACTAGATAAGCAGGCAATGGACAGAAACATATATATTTATAGATCGTTTTCATCCGGTACCAAGCTCTTTTGAAGCTATAACATTCATTCAATCATTTCCAATGAAAACGCTGGTTGCGCATAAGTAATGTTGGGAAGCCAAGATTGAAGCAAAAACTTACTAGACTTTCCATCCGTGTGTATACAATCATGCTCGCTTGTCAGGTTTGAAGGCCTGTGTGCAAATTTTCAGCTTTCTTAAGAAATCGCTACATTAATGTAGCTAAAGCTATTAATGGAGAGAAAGACCAAAATGGCGAAGGACTTCAAGTCTTAATTTAAAAGCTTAACGTGATGTTAGAGGCTGAAACGTCCAAGTTCCTTTCTCCCGCGCTCGATCGTTAGCCCATCGAAACCTAACAATTTTAAAACAATAACTTGCGTAAGTTTTTGCGCAACCTCGTTTTAACGTTGCTTGTGGCCAATAAAAAAAACACGTAAACAAAATGGTGTTCAATTTAAATCACAATATCCTGCTAATATTGGCGCAATCACAGCTGAGGAAAAACCCCAGAATTACACATAACTGAAAAAGAAACGTGGGTTGGAAGAGCTGAAATGCGGCCAAGGCGGTTGGACGGACAATGTGACAACCTTATGCACCTACTAGCGCAACGGGAGATGAAGGTGATGATGACAAAGGAACGCACAAAGACAGTTTAATCGTTATGTCCGGCAGAGGAGTTTCGTTTCGTCATTGTCTTTTCTTTTCATGTTTCGATATCTTCTTCAACATCTTCCTGTTCGCCGTATTTATATTTTGGGAAGAGACTTACCAAGATTGGGTACAGGATTGGAGTGAAAATTTTCACATCTTAAAGAGCATTTAATCACCTTTGCCTAGAACTTTCGCCACATATCACTGAAAGGGACACCAATTACAGGAAAGCTATTGCAGTGCGTCATCAAGTCGCCATAACATTATTATATTGGCTCGCGGACACTCATCATCGAACGATTGGAAATCTATGTGGTGTCAGAAAATCCACTGTTTGTGGCATTGTGCGAGAACTGTGCGAGGTGATGGCTATAGTTCTTTTTCCAAAATATATAAATGTTCCCAGAAAACAACATGAAGTCCAAGGAAAGATTGAAGGTTTTAAAAGTCGCGCGGGTTTTCCCTAGGTAGTTTCAGCAGTCAATGGTTTCCATGTCTCATTCATTGGATCTCAGCAAAGCCCAGATAATGCATGGAAAAACCTAATTGAAATAGCTATTACATTACACAATGGGCTGAGAATTTCGTCTCTATGGTCAAACTGTGATAATCAGGTTCGTGAACCTTAGTTTAACTAAGAAAAATGACCTGTAATAACTTTCATCAGGACCCGATGATCCCCCCGCCAAAACAAAGGCCAGAAAATGAACAAGAATGTTTAGTTTTGGCACAGTTTGAAAGTTAAACCCAGTTTCTGATTATCTTGATTAACCTGAAGACGGGAGCGACACAATGAAGGGCAGGAGTCAGGAGGCAAAGGGGCACAAAAGTACGGGAGGTGGGAGAACGTGGTACGGGAAGGGTGCGACTCTGACTCTCCCCCCACCCTCCCACTTACATCTTGTACTCATAAAAATGCTTTCTCTCTTTTTTGGATACAGTGTAAATAGTTTCACCAATAAAGAGAGTCAAGATCTTTGGAAGGAAACTCCTACAATAGGGTCAAGGAATATTCCATTTGTAATTACAGTTGATTGATGAAATTATGTTGGATCAACATGAAATATAAATTGTAAATTATGTAAATTACCAATGGCAAATTATGATTGCCTGGGGCAATTCTTGAAACCAAACATGTTTTTGATCATTTCAAAACCTGGACACCATCTCGAATCAATTAAAAATGCAGTAATTTCGAGTTTGCCAATTCACATGTGTAATAAAAATTAATGCTGAAATTATGCTCTAAAATTAGGGAGTAGTTTTGTTACCCAAGATGTGACATATGCTAACTTTGCCATGCATACTTCATGTTCACATGAAATGCCAATTTGAGTGCAAGAGTAACATCTTCTCATCTGAGTATTAACTTAAGGTCTAAAGATGGAGAGCGGGAAAATGGGTCCGGACTATTCTAGAGGCCTACGGAGACTTCAGTGAACATTTGCAGGTGACAGGATACCACAAGAAACCTCTTAAATTTTACAAGGTTTAACATGGATATGTAACCAATCGAACAACTATTTCAAATAGGCTTTTCCAACCGAATGCCAGTTCAAATCTAGGCAGTGCGGCGATTAGAGTCACGTGAATGATAGCACGGCACATTTGTGATCTGTGAACGCGAAATAGTGTGACACTTACCAGAGTTACTCTGCAGTTTGTCGACGTCTCCTCGATTTTCCAAAAATTTTTCTTCGAACAAATTTCGATGAAATTAAAAAATGTTGATATATTTTGTTTGCCTAAAAGATTGCAAAGCTATTTAGCCACGCTGCGTGGCTTAGTAAACGATTCCTGTAAACGTGTTTTCCCAGTTTATCAGCTTTTCAATCATGGCCATCACGCCCACTGTCACTTCTTCACTTCTGTCTTCGAAATTAATGTATTTGCATCGCGAAAAATAATGATTACAGCAGAAAACCGATTTTTCAAAAAGGAAATCGGTTTCAGTCATCCTTAAGGCGAATTGATATGAATGCCAAAGTTCCATTGAAGAAGGAAAATCAGGTATGGCTCGAGTTAACAGAATATTTTCGAGGTGAGCCACGCAAATGATAGACCATCTGTCAGGGCCTGACTGTAATTTTCATAATGCATAATGATGCAACTTTTTTCAACGACCGTGGCACTGTTTACAAATGGAAGCAGAAACCACGTGGGCTTTGAAATCTAATTTCGTAAGCGCGATGCTAATCGAACATTGTCCTCTTCTCACTCTAAACCAGTGGTGTCGGTGGTGTCAGTTTATTTATAAGAAAGTGTTCTGTTTGAATACCAAGATCTACTCAATCAGTGACATGGCCTCAGCTAGCATTTATTTCAGCAAAACTATTTTATTTCATTAACTTTTTGTTCTTGCTCAGTTACAAGGGACTGAGTTATTATACACCAGACTTTTTTGTTCAGTCCCTCACCAGAAATGATAATTAAACAAACACACAGAGCTCTCTGATGTAAATGTATAAGTGAGACTTAAAAGACATCACACATACCATCATCTTTCTCTGGACAGCTGATGGAGCCTCACACACAAATTTCATCACTTTACACGTGGATCACAACTTTATTTTCAAATACTAGAATCATTTATTTACTAAGAGATCCTAACCACTGTGCAAAAAGAAAAAAAAGAAAAAAAAGAAAAAAAAAAGAAAAAAAAGAAAAAAAAAAGAAAAAAAAGAAAAAAAAGAAAAATAGGAAAAAAAAGGAAAAAAAGAAAAAAAAGAAAAAAAAAGAAAAAAATTAAATGTACATTTAATTTACATCATTTTAAATCAGCATGTGACTGTACATTCTTTAATGCTCTGGAAGATTAAAAATAGGACTGAAAGAGAAAAAAAATTTTTTTAAAAAAATAAAAGCATGATCAATAGGCTAGTTTTGAACTGTTTGTGCCTGAAAGTCTGATAACTAATTTTTTGCATCAAGTTCCAGACAGCCTGCAAGATAAAGCAGAACAAATACAATGAACATTTTTGTAAAAATGTAAGCAATCAATGAAATTGTTATTGATTTTTTTGAGAGAACAAAGAAACTTGTTATCCATCTCATTGATGATTTTCATGTTGTAAATGTGCCTACTAATTCAACTGATTTAGCTAGTTTGGCAATCCTTATGGCATCAAATCTACAAAACATTTAGCCAGCCATAGCAGGTGCCCATTCAGTTGATGGAGCAATAATCCTCTTCTAACAAGAGTAAATGAAAGATTCTAAGAAAATGAATAACACTTTTAAACTTAAAAAACATGTTTTGAAAGTTCTTCTGTCATCTTCAGATCTGAATAATACAAAGTACAAAGTTGAATTTAAAGTGCGCAACAAAATGCTGACTGGACAAAACAAACTATAGTAACAGAACAACATATGCATTTACAAGGAAAGTCATAAGCCCTTTAACTCTCAGATCAAATTTGTAATTCTCCTCACTTTCAACCATATAATTCCTATAATGTTATTTCAGAGAATTTAGTATTGGATCAACTAATTATCCCCAAATTAATATTTTTCCTTATTCTCATCACTCATCTGGTTGATATTGTATTAATTTTGTCAGGAAAAATTCTGTCTTGGTCACTAGTGGGAGTTAAAGGGTTAACATGATAAAGTTGGTGATCAAGAGTAGGTTCTCCCATTGAATGTGGATAGCTTCTTTGATTTCAAGTTGAAAAGTTGTGGATGCGGGATCTTGGATGTTAAAACACTCATCTGAACATCTGAGTGCAACATTGTGGAGAATTGTGTAGATGTCTGAAAATGCGAGAGGTCCTATCACTGACCAAGTACTTGTGTACATATGTGGATAAATGTAGAGAGGTTTCACCAACATGGCAGGCATAACAACTCACATATAAAAACTTGTAAAGCACACATGTATGGAGCCTACAAGGGATAGGGTCTCTCACACCTTGAACATGTTGCCTATTTTGAAAGGTGAAAAAACCAACTTTATATCAATGTTGTTACTATAACACTTAGCAAATTGGCAAACCTTTTTTGGCGTCACAACAGAAAAAGGGTCAATGTAAGGTAATTTGAAATAGAAGTTAATGGTAAGTGTCCGAAATGGAGACCAGGGAATTGCATTCATTATGGGTGAGCATGAGGTACCAATTGACAATCGTTTCAACCAGATGAGCTGGAAATATATTCTTTTTAAGGATTTCAGTGAGTTTCTCGATGTCTTCATGGAAACCCAACCATGTGTTGTTAATCTTTTAGGCTCCACCAACGAGAGTGCAAATGAGACCCAGTTTGTAGGGATAAGGTATAAAGCTTAAATAATTGGTTAAATTCAATTTTATACTTTGTATTATTCAGAACTGAAGATAACAGAAGAACTGTCTAAACAGGCTTTTTAATTTTAGAAGTGTCATTCATTTTCTCAAATTTGTTACATATCTGCTTCTATCCAGACCTTTTGGCAGTTAAGTGATTCCTTCAATAAAGGTTTTATAGCTGCTATGAGTAATTTTTGTTGTAAATATAAGCTTATAAAAAAGAAAGTAGCTAGCAACCTTGAGTGGCCCAAGGTTTACTGGGTAATATTATTTGAGAGTGTACTAGTCGGTAGAGTAAGGGAAATTTAAACACAGTTAGGTGTAAAGCAAGCTGCAAGTTATGACACTATTAAGGATCTTATTTTAAAGGGTTATGAACTAATTCCTGAGGCTTATCTTCAAAAGTTTAGAAACTGTAAGAGAATCAGTAGTCAGCCTTATGAAGAATTTGCTAGAAGGGACAGTTATTTGATCATTGGTGCCATTCACTGTGGGTAGACAATTGACTCATGATAAGTTAAGACAACTAATTTTAGTAGAGGAATTTAGGAGGTGCATTCACAGTGATGTCTGAACGTTCATTGATGAACAAAAGGCAGAAACGTTGGAAGGCACTGCACAATTAGTCAATGAGTTTTTGTTGAGTCACAAAGTGAATTTTGTGGAAAAACCCTGTCTGCATCATACTCCACCTGGTAGAGTTCCACCTCCTTTGGTACAACGATGGCTTCAAAACCAGAGAAGTTGACTGAATGATGGAGGACATCCAAGACAGAATCCTGCTAACAACCATACCAATCATTTCAGCTCCTCATGGTCAAGACAGGACAAGTTTGATCAAAATAAGCCCATCAAGCCAACAAAATGTTACTATTGCAGAAAAGAAGGTCACCTGATTTCTAGAAGCCCATAAAAGTGGAGAGTGGTGCAAAAACAAAATAGCATGGAGCCTAAGCCTAATAGTTTTATCTCTAAGCTGTTGTCTTTATCTGCTGTAAGTGAAGATACCCCTCCTGAGTTCTAAGAAAGAAGATTCAGGTAAGTCCTATAAGTGAAGCAAGTGGCCTGTCTAAATCTGTCGTGGATATTTTTCAGCCCTTCATCCATGATGGTTCAGTGTCATTGTCATGTGATATGTCTGACTCCATACCAATCAAGATTTTGAGACACTGGAGTCTTGCAGTCTTTACTGTTGAGTGACACTTTGGTGTTTTCTGAGAAATTGTCCACTAGTGCGAGTGTTCTAATCAGAGGAATCAGTTCTGAGTATACCCCAGTGCCACCTCATACAGTCTACCTAACATCAGATCTTGTGTCTGGGCCTGTGAAAGTGGGAATACAGCCTATGTTATCATTTGAGGGAGTGCACCTTATCCTAGGAAATGACATTACAAGAGACAAAGTAGTTGTTAATGCTATTGACACCTAAAAGCCCAGTTCAGAAAAGTCTCCAGATCCAGTAGAGAAGACAATTCCCAGTCTGTACCCAGCATGTGTTGTGACGCAAGTCATGTGTTAGAAGAAAGAAACCAGTGACAAAGAGGTAACATTAGCAGAAACCCTCATGTTCCCCCCATGTCTTTAAGGATGAGCAACTGAACACCTCTGTTTCTGAGCCAGAAGAAATTCTTTCTGAGAAGAGTTTAATGGAACAGGTTGAAAAGATGTCAAGCTCTCAGCCCATTGCAGAACAACATGAAGACCTGGAAGTTTTTGCCAATATTTTCTAAAAGTTTCAGTGAAAGTAAAGTCTTTCAGAACCCCACCAGCTACTTTACAGATGTTACTATAGCACACGAGTCAGTACAAGAGTCTCTTGGATTCAGTCCATTCGAGCTTGTGTTTGGGTACACTGTGAGAGGACCTCTTAAACTGCTTAAAGAGAAGTTATCACCTGGCAGTACTGAGTCTATTTATCTTTTACAATATCCCAGGTGGAAATCTTATTAAGATCTTGGAAGATCTTGTAAGATCTTGGAAGATCTTGTAAGAATCTTATAAGATGGCAATTAAGATGAAGATCTTACTAAGATCTTATTAAGAATTAATAATCTTAATAAGATCTTGCCAAATTTCTTGAACAAATCTTAACCAGGTTTGAGCATTGTAAGATCTTAAAAGATCTTATTAAGTTTATACAAGAATCTTGTAAGAATCTTGACAAAATTTAACAACACATGGGGATTAAGATCTTGGAAGGTTCTTAACAAGATCTTTTTAAGTTTATTTAAGAATCTTGTAAGAATCCTCACAAAATTTTACAAGAAATGGGGGTTAAGATCTTGAAAGGTTCTCAACAAGATCTTATTAAGTTTATTTAAGAATCTTTTAAGAATCCTAAAAAAAATTTTACAACACATGGGCATTAAGATCTTGAAAGTTCTTAACAACATCATATAAAGTTCACTTAAGAATCTCAGTTGTAAGAATCCTAATCTTTAAGAAAAGGAAGATCTTACAAGCTTCTTGACAAGATCTTGGTAAGTTTGTTAAGAATCTTAATAATTAAGTAAGATTTGTAAATGTAACATCATAAAGATTCTAGACAGGATTTCATCTAAAGTTCATCTAAGAGTTTTGTAAGAATCAAAATTTTAAGATCAGTAGGAATTTAAATGTTCTTGACAAGATTTTATCAAGTTCATTCCAGTACATTCTTGAGTAACTTGAAATGCTTATCCTGTTCTGTTCATAAGAGAGCATGGGAATGCATAAGGCTTGAAACCTCTCACACATGATGTGAAAAATCCCATGTCCAAAAGGGGATCAAATAACGTCAAGTAAGCTTCCATGGTATGGTGTGCAAATTTCAGACCCGAGAACACAATACACATGCAGCTGCTTTCTAACGAGGTAATTGTTCCACTGGAATTATGGTATCAACAGATTAAATTTGGACAGACTTTTCAGATTACATTTGATGATTGATTATGAAATATACTGAACAGCTAGTTTAAATAATCACTAATCATGTTCATAGGGAGTGTCTAGAAAGGGATTAAACCTTCCCATCTTTGCCTTGAACATTAAGACACCCATAGATAATGTCACCACATTCCACAAGCAAGAGACTTTCGCTGATATGGTTCAGAAAAAAAACATGGCAGTATGCAGACAGATGGCAGAATGAAAAGATGTATTTAAAAAAAATTTATAGCTAGCTACTTGTAAAAATATTTTTCAAGAAAGTTGCACGAAATTTGTACTTTCACCAAGGCATTCCACGCCACAGCGCATACGCAGAATTGCAAATTGTACACTTGATCGTTGTTGTTAACCGTTTTTGCATCATATCGTTTCGGACAAAGTTCGACAGAAATTCTACTTTGGTCGAGTGTTATCTGCCTGGTTGAGAAATTTAACTGTGCCTTACAGCCCTAAAGAAGAAGAATGATTTTGAGAATTAGGATTTTACCGACCAAATTCTTTACAATATAACTAACAAATAAACATCGAAAATTTGCAGACCGGTCAGATGGCAGAAATTAAAAGTATTTTTAAAAAGTTTATAGGTAGTTACTTACAAAATACTTGCAAGAGTTGCGTGACATTTTGTACTTTCACTAAGGCTCTCCCCAGTCTCCCGCTACGGCCGGCGCAAAATTACAAATTGTTCACTCGACCGTTGTTGTCAACCGTTCACGCGCCATTTCGTTTCGACAAAGTTCTACAGAAATTTTACTTTGGTTGAGTGTTATCTACCTCGTTGCGAAATTTAATTGTGTCTAAAGCCCTGGCGAAGAATAATGATCTCGAGAATTAGGATTTTACAAGCCAAGTTCTTTGCAAAATCACTAATGTTACTGTCGCTTAAAATACAGAAAATGACGCAGTCAGTAAGTAACATGAGTTTACAGCACACCAGAGAAGATAAATCGCGTTTTGCTTTTCTTGTGAAAGAACACTACGATTACACATTCAAGGTTGCGATATCCTTGTTTTATTCTGTCACGTGAAGTGGCCTCAGGTGAATAGTTTACACATCTAAGCACATAGAAAGCACACGTATGATTGTGCACGACACTCGCTTCATAACTCAAGGAACACATTGGTCTTGGTAGTTTAAGTATCTTGAGAAGATTTCCAAAAAAGCAACTAGTGCACGACTGCAACTGAAGCAAATGAAGGCAAATCATCCCGAAGGTAAGTGCTACTGACTTTTATTCATTAAGTTCACGTTATCAACATTACACATCTGCTGGAAGGTGATGCGATAGACTTATTTCTCGCACTTTTTAGATTCTTTTAGCATGGACGAAAAAAGTGACGATAAGTTTATGTAATTGTAAGGCCACGGTATTTTTATATAAGGCAAATCATAAAATCTCGTCAGGGTTCGATTTCGTCAGGAAGCGTTTTTGTTTAGAATTGAGTGGAAACTGACACGAGATGTAACGCTATCATCATCAAAACCCCGTAACGGCGGCTGCTAACCTTACTGCACTTGTAGCAATTCTCTCAAGTCAGTTTTAAAAGAGAGATTGTTCCGGATTTAAGTGTTGTAGGCAGAATCATCGTAGCTTCCAGTCGTCTCGCATGGAAATGGTTCACAATAAACAATTAATTTGTCTTCGGCTTTACTAATAACCACTAGAAGTTAAGCTTAAAGGGTGCAATAACAACGCGAAATCGATTATGGAATTACTTTATTCCCAAATAATGAATTATAAATTGCCACGTTCTACTTAAAAGTTTCCACTGATGATGATGATGATGAAAGCCAAACTTGGTTCGATTATCACGACCATGTCCACAGTGATGGGAATCTTCCCAAAGCAAACAAAAATTACCAAAAAATGGGAAGTTCTTCTGATGATGTAAGAACTCTAAATATTCAATGTTGGTGCATGATAGTTCATTTCCCCCCCCCCTCCTTCAAGACTTCATTGACTTAGATGGCTTAAGGAAGAATTTTGGCACTGTTATCCTGTCAATTTTTACTCTAACACATTCTATACCTGTATTAATTCCATGCAACATTTTTTGTATTTTGTTTGGTTCTGTTTAGTTTTTATTTGTTTTGTTTTGTGAATGTGTGTGTATTTTTTTCTGGTTTTCATTTAATGCTGAGTCATGATTCCTTGCTTCCCTTTCTCACAATTTTCTTTGTTCTAAAGGTTAATGAAACTTAATTCAGTGGAGGGATTGCTCAACAAATGTAAACATTTTTTCAATTCATATTCACAGGAGAACTGGAGAAATAGGATCACCTGTAAAAATGATTTTATCCTGAATAAAGTAGACTTTGAGTCCCATCTTAATGCTACAAGCACAGAATGGGATAGAAGGGTGGCAACTCCTGATTGTAAAAAGGTAATTTTTCATTTATCAACTTTTTGTGGGAATTTGGAATAGTTGTTTCAGCAGTGCAAAGCGTAAACAAAGTTTGTTGGATTGGAGTTGGGCAGTGCAAATTGCCAAGATTCATAACTGGGAACCTGTGCATAAAAATTTTGCTCTTAAAGATGATAAGTTCTTGTTAAAGATAGTCACTACCTCCTTTCCTTTGCGTACAGATGAGGCATGATGGTGATCAAGGAGAACCATTGAGAAGCTCCTCCCCTCTACCTTACTAAGTACTCCTCACAATGAAACCAAGCTCCTATTACTCCTCTCTGGCAGGGATTTTAAAAAATACGCTCTCAAGGTTTTAGTATATTTTGTACCTGTATACAAATTACTATTTTCTTTTTTTCTTTTTTTCTTCCCACAGGAGCCATAAATCAGAAATTTGGTGATGCCCAAATGAATAAGAGGTGGTCTCAAATAAGGCTCTACTTGAATAAAAAAAATTGCTTGGATTCCAAGAGAAAAGTTCACAATGTAGAGGGCAATGTTGAATGAACTAAAGCTTGGTTGATATTTGTACAAAATTGAAATATTTGCAAATTTGCTTGTCAAGTAGCTGTCAAATTGACTAAAATGCCAACTGAGATGAGTGTTGTGAGCTTTAATTCTTTGAACACGTTTGCTGCAATACAAAATTTTGTTGTTTTTTTTTGTTTTCATGCTTAAATTATTCTAAAAGAAGAAAAACCATTGCAGTTTGAATCAAACGAAGAACAATTTAAAACTGGGACATGCCTTTAGTTATTATGGCTTATTTGTGTAAGGATAACTATGGTAGTTCAAATCAAACTGTCAAATGACTCCAACAATTAAAACAATTGTTTTTTTTAAATTTTTAAAACACACCAAAGGGAAGAACAAGAACTCTTCTTGTACAGTTGTCATTTAAATCGTGCATGTTTACCAGTTAACGTTTCTTATCAAGATATTTTTTAGTAATTAATTTCACAGTGTTGAGAATTTGCAATAAATTTTGCTTAATGTTGGATGAAGAAATTCTTTCTTAGTTGTGATCTCCATTCCTCAATCATCCAGTTACTGAATATTGCATAAACCATCAGTTACCTACTATGGTCTGAAAAAAATATGATACTTAAGAATTTTTACAGATTCTGCAAAAATTCTTGTAAGTTGTTTGAAAATCTCACAAGTTCTTGTAAGTTCTTTTAGAGATCATTAAGACATTGTTGAGAATCTTAACAAGTTCTTTTGAAAACTTGTGAAGGTACTTAATTAAGATTCTTGTCACAGGAATCCTACCAGATCTTGTAAGATTCTTGTAAGTTTCTTACTAAGATACTTATCAAGATTTTTAGTTAAGAATCTTATAGAATCTGGTAAGATCTTGTCACAAGATTCTTACAAGAATCTTGTAAGATCTTACAAGATCTGGTAAGATCTTGTCACAAGATTCTTACAAGAATCTTGTAAGATCTTACAAGATCAGGTAAGATCTTGTCACAAGATTCTTACAAGAATCTTGTAAGATCTTACAAGATCAGGTAAGATCTTGTCACAAGATTCTTACAAGATCTTGTAAGATCTTACAAGATTCTTGTAAGATCTTACAAGATTCTTGTAAGAATCTTACAAGATTCTTGTAAGAATCTTACAAGATTCTTGTAAGATCTTACAAGATTCTTGTAAGAATCTTGTGACAAGATCTTACAAGATCTTGTAAGGTCTTACAAGATTCTTAATTAAGAATCTTAATAAGAAT
Source organism: Pocillopora damicornis (assembly GCF_964200805.1). Taxonomy (NCBI): domain Eukaryota; kingdom Metazoa; phylum Cnidaria; class Anthozoa; order Scleractinia; family Pocilloporidae; genus Pocillopora; species Pocillopora damicornis. The sequence continues at coordinate 6,213,734 of NC_142677.1, forward strand.
CTTAGTAAGAAACTTACAAGAATCTTAGTAAGATCTTAATAAGATTTCCACCTGGGATGTTTCAGATTTTTGCACGAAGCTTGTTAGAGTGCGTGAGTCAGCTAAAGCTGGTCTTAGTTCTACCCGGATGTCTCTGAAAGAGATGATGTAGATACTGTAAAACAAAACTTTAAGCCAGGTCAAAAGGTTCTTGCATTGTAGCCAATGCCTGGTAACAAACAAGAAATTCACTTGTTACTTTCTAGCTCCTTATCAAGAAAGTCATCACAGATCTTGAGGATTGTAAAGCATATATTGATGATGTGATTATCTTCAGTGACACTTGCAAAAAACACTTAAGAACTACCTGTGAGTTCTTCATGGGATTGAGTAGAGCTAAGCTGACCATAAATCTTTCCAAAAGTGAGTTTGGCCAAGTGCAAGTCACTTATTTGGGGCATGTCATTGGACAAGGTCAAGTGAAACCAGTTGGGGCCAAGCTTGAAGTGACAGCTAACTTTCCACGACCAGAGAATGAGAAACAACTCATGCGTTTCCTTGGTATGGCTGACTAATACAGAAGGTTTTGTCCTAATTTCACCACTGTTATAGAACCATTGATGAAATTACTTAGTAAAAAGGTAAAATTTGTTTGGACTGTCCTATGTGAAAAGGCGTTTGAGGAATTGAAAACCATATTACAGAGTGCCCTTGTATTGACAGTGCCTGATTTAAGCTCCCTGTTCAAGATGGCATTTGATGCAAGTGATGTTGCTGCTGGTGCTGTGTTGTTACAAGAGAATGATGAAGGTGTGGAACATCCAGTTTGTTATTTTTCCAAGAAGTACAACAAAAGCGGAAAGAACTACTTCACCACTGAAATAGAATGTTTGGCACCAGTGTTAGCCATACAACATTTCAAAGTTTATGTTGGTTCTTCAAGTTTGCCTGTTGTTGTTTATAGTGATCATAACCCCCTTGTCTTTATTCATAAGTTGAAGGCAAAATCAACAATTTCTGAGGTGGAGTTTAAAATTACAAGAGTATGTTTTGGACATCAGACGCATAGAAGGAAAGGACAATGTTATTGAAGAACGTCTCTCAAGAGTATAAATTTTTGTCCAAAAAAGTTTGCAAACTTTTTCCTTGAAGGGGGGGGGGTGTGTGTGTGTGTGTGCGTGTGTGTGTGTGTGTGTGTGTGTGTTATGAGTAATTGTTGTATTGTTGTTCTAGAAATCTCCAAACCACTTAGTCAGGCTGACTTGCGTACCATAGAACTTCCTAGAACATTTTATCAAGTCAGGCAGTTATTGTACAATACTAATGGAAAAGTTCTTTGGTAAGCAGTTATGTAGTAGTGGTTCTTGTTGCCAGAGAAATGACTGTTTAGAAAGCCATATGGAGATAGTTACTGTGGGAGATTGATCATTTGAAGGAACTTTGGAGACAGCACTTGAGATTGTGTCAGTAGTGAGCTAGGATATAGACCGTGGGCTCAATTAAGTTTATGAACAATAAGTAATGTAATGCATTTAAGATTTGCTCCTTGTTAAGAACATAACTCACTGTTTAATAAAGTAGTGGGGTTTGTAGGATTTAGTGGTGTTCTTCTGTTCGTTAGATTATACCGCAACATAGTGCATGATACAAGTAGCAACACTGCAGACAGCTGCACCAGTCATGAACAGCCTGAAAGCCAGCCAGAAATACATACTTCTAAGAATTCAGACTTTTACAAGTCCCATGACTAGAGAAATATGATAACTAGAAATCTGGAACAGCTAATTATACCACAATCAAGTATTCCACAAAGAACAACTCAAGGAGGTGGACACAACACAGAAAGGCCTGCTTCTATAGCAAATTCACACCAAAACCATTGTTCACATTGTGGGCAACCTGGCCACCAAAAATCTCAAGGTTATCACATAATCTGCCCTTACCTATTACAATTGATTTCACAATCAATCTTGATAACAAACACTATCAGTAGCCCAGCAACAGTTTCCTAACTCAAGTGTACCACCACAATTCACTTCAATACATTTTCCATCTTAAATTACACAATCAGTCACATTCTGGAAACAGCCAGTCTTGCTACCTCAGTCAGAAATAGGAGGTTGTCAAGGCAGCAACGCTTGTGCAGTTATTTCATTGTCGTTAGCAAAGATATATTCAACGAACAAAGTCACCCACTAACCACAAATTCAACCACTAACTCCAAGCTAAATTTTCTTGCCTTCATGTTATATATGATAAGGGGAAATCAGGCATATGATAGTTTCACGCAGTCACCATCATATCTTGGTATTGTCGAAGCCACACCTTTTGTCAGAAGCAGCCTGGGTAGTTTGAGTTATGAGGAAGAGTTAACTATTTGTTTTGTCAAGTAAGAAATGTATGTAAACATCAAACAACGGTGGTTGATCGAAAAGTGATATCGACATATTATCAGACGCAAAGGAGGTTAAGATGTGTCTCAAGTATTAACGTTCTTGCATTTATTACGTTTAAGTTGTGTTGGGGAAGCAATTGGGCGGTATTGTTTGATGCACTGTTACATTAAGCTTCTGTCGAACAGAAGAACGTTCACATAAGCAAATCACCCGGGCGACAAGTTTGTAATTACTAGTTACAGATTAAAAACTAATTTCGATTGCAAAACAGCTCTTACTACCAAAAGAGGTTACATTGAAAAGTTTTTCAAGTTTAACGCTTGTACTAAACAAATACCGAGGAGGAAATGTGTTTTGTAAAGAACATTGGTGAATGGAATGGGAACATGCAACAAGCTGTCTGGATAAATTTAAATCAGCTTTCGTTGAACAAAAACTAAAAAAACACTACTTACCCTTCAAGACTTTTCCGTAAGAACAAACTCCATCCATTTTCCGATCGGATCACATCAATATCAGTCGGAAAAAGTGTAAACGTCATTCTATTCGTTCCTTGACGAAATTCATCGGCGTTGGAATCACAAATCGTTCCTGAGAGGGCGCGAAATACACCGAGCATGCGCACTCAATGTGCCGCTGTGTCTGCGTGTTCCGCTCGCGCGAGAGACACTGCTCCTCCCTTCCCCACCCCTACTAAGCATAATTTTTTCCCGAACTTTGTCTGTTGTTAGAGAATCTATAAACCAACCAAAATCCGTCTTTTGCGTAGATATTTTGATGACTTTAGAGGGTACTAGAAAGGCGTCATTTTTTCGCATTCGTAATAAAAAAAAGGCGAATGAAAAAGGATTTTCAGTATTTTCAGGGCGGATTTTCCGTTCCTTTACGATCATACTTGACCTTCTAGAATACATAATGAGAAGTAAAAATGCTATAGAATACTCCTCATCGAAAATAATGGACATCGAAGTCCTAAAAGCGACAAAATTAGCTTTCGAGTCAACAACACGACGATTCTTAATTTTACATGGCATCGTTGTCTCCATTCTCGAAACAATTCTGAAAGTTCTACGACGTGACTCAAAATCTACTCTTAAAAAATACCTTTTGGACATCTCATTATTCAAAGATAATATTTACCGAGCCTTGGAATCTTCAGATTGTCGCTAGGCCACGCTTGAAGTCCGAAAGTTTGGTTTTCATTTCAAGGCCCCAATACGTGTCGATTCGGAGATGGGAATAAATTATCTTTTCCTAGTAGTGAATTTTGTCCTGACGCAGCGCTTAACAGAATTTTCAACTTCGCGTGAAGAAATTTTCTGGCGGTGAAGTCAAATACACAACGATCTAAGCATGATGAATTCTACTTCGTGGGTTTCGTACGGGTAAGAAATTCGTAAATTTTTTGGCTTCTGACAGAAAATCAAGGGATGTCAATTTTTTCTCGCGCTCGATTGTTTTTCCTCTTCCTCGGTTTTTTTCCTCGTCCTCGATTTTTTTCCTCGAACTTAAGGTGGCCCAAAATACGGAGGCCCATTGATACGGTGGCCCATAGAGGACACGCTAGTACGCTATCCACTTTGTTCAATTTAATCGCACGAGTTCAATATTCTGTTAAGTGCTGCGTTAGGACAAAATTCACTGGGGAAGGGAGGAGCAGTGTCTCTCGCGCGAGCGGAACACGCAGATACAGCGACACATAGCTCTGTGAATCAGTACAGTAAACCTTGATTTTGCGAATCTAACGAGACACTTTCAGAAATAGCTATCAATATCTTAGACCAAGTGTGGATTATCTAATAAATCTGATTACATTGCAGGTTTGTACATTTCTAGACTAAGAAAGAACTTTCCAACTGTCGAAGCCATTAGGCACTTTAAGCAGTGACTCCTCTCCGATGGCTACGGTGACCGGAAGTAAAACTGTTCTGCAAAATATGTCAATGCGCATGTCTGTAATTTACTTTCCCCCTTCTCTCCGCTTAGTAATCCTCCGAAGGCAGCGCAGTAACTCCCACAGTTGAAAACAAGCGATCCAGCCGGTACGTCAAATCCTAAACAATTCATTGCTATATCTGTCCCTGTATCGAAATCTTTATGGTAATGTATGAGCTTTCCCGCTGGCTAGGTTTTTGAAATGATCAGAGTTTGACCTCGTCGTTGTATTTTCACTTGGCAGTCAAAAGAAAAGCACTGATGGCCAAATTGTAGCATGTTTACTTGCTTTAATGTAGACTGTTCACTGAAAAAAACAAAAAAAAACGAGCAACTAAAGGAGTTGGAAGTTTTGAACCTGTCTTGCATGCCTGATGTAACAGATTGATAATGAAAATCTCTTCCTCGCCGGCTTCGCGATCCAATGTGACAACATTTTCTTCCTTGTTTGTCGTCCGATCAATTTTCAGTTCATCTGTTCGTTTATCTGTTCCAAATCATCAGCTAAAATTCATTCAATTCAATTATTACAGCTCTAGTTTTCCATTTTGTTTTGACAAGCGCGAGTCATAATTCCCCTTTATAGTGTAGTTATGGCATTTAAATGTAGTCTAAAATATTTAGGATGAAATGTTTTTCGTCAGTTTTACACTTTTGGAACTCACCCTTTATGAAATACTGGTATAAAATAACAGTAGTTACACTTTTTTCGAGTTCTAAGTCATGCAGGTGTGTGAGGTAAAATCTCACTAAAGAGGGTTTTTTTCTTGATTTGACTTATAGAATTTTGCTTCTAGACTGGAAGCTACTATATTATAAGCTTCTGCTAGAAATGTTTCCTTAATACTACAGTCAACCCTCTTAAAACAGACATTCCTGTAAGGTGACACATACCTACTGGACCACAAAGGTGAGCAATCAAGCCGTTCGGTATAGCTATCGCTTGAAATTTCAAGCTGTGGATGCATTCGAGATAAAGGTATCAATACTTAAAATTAAAAAATCTATCGTCATCCCTAGATATCTAGGGACAACTAGAAGAAGTTAATGGATTAGATTTTTAGAAATTATGGCTTTGGTCCACACATAGTTTTCGAGAAACGGGCCCTCAAGCGTCAAATGTGGGTTGACTGTGCATGGTTTTGGTCTCGTAAGGAGCTGTCCATGGCTCCAGAAAATTCTAACGGAAATATTCCATTCTCGTCAATAGTGTTATCAAGAATCCTCCTAAATTTTTAATGATCTGTCTGGTCTTTTCAACGATAACTTTATAAAATTTCATTTTCGTCAAAACTTCATGTTTCTTTTTGTCACAGAAAATTCTTAACGTCACAATTGGAAAAGGTCATTCCATCTGCCAGGTTGACTTTAGTTTTGAAAAAAATTGACATTATAGAAACTGGGAGTCAGTCAGTATAACTTTCTCTTAACACGTTCTAAGAAAGCAATCACGGAAACATAAGCAGAATTACAAGTCAGAAAAAATAATCAACACTATAGTAAGCGTCTGTTACAACTTTTTAAAAGTTTGTTACCTCGATCGTCCGTTTCAGCATCGGCAGCTTCCGGCCCAGTGCAGTTACATCTCACTAATTTGGACAGACGCACATACAAAGTTTGTTTACAAGTCTACAGCACATATTCCATTCTAAAAGCAAGGGTAAACTGGCGCCAAATTTGTCACACTCCTATACATGTAACCATGTGTTTGAAAATGTACTTTTTTAGAAATCATCATTGAAACCTGCCATACAGAATCATCAGTTAGGTAGAAGTGGCCATTGTACAACGTGCTGGCGCGGAATCTCGAACCTCTAATGTATTAGAACGAGGTAATGATTTTCGCGCCGAAGTTTGAAACTTATTGCGTGATGTACTAGCGAGCCCGTTGGTTATGGAAGTGAAATGGAGATAGTTGTCTGGGCAACATTATTATCCTTATGTACTTACCGTTCCGTCACCCCATGTCGTCCAACACTCCTGAGTTTGTTTACATTTGGATCAGTAGACAGAACTTAACCTACAAACACGAGAAACCGAGCGAAAAGCTTTAAGATGCTCTTGTTTGAGAAGGAAAGAGAACCCCTCATAGAGTACTATACAGTTTGAGAACATTGGCTCGCTGATTATTATTATTTGGAGGGGATGCCATAATGCGATTTACTAATAGCGTTTATATTTAATCAAGTCAAAGGGCTATCAATGGGCAGTGAATCGCGAACAATTAGTACGCTAATCAATCATTTTATGATTTAATCTACAAGTCGTAATATTGCGTATGATTACGTGAGCTTGCTGATCTTTCAACAGAGCATGAAATTTAGTTACCACACCACATCGTCCACAAGCGGGCAGAAAACTGAAGATTGTCACTCATTTGTGAAACACTAAAGTGAACTTTCTCATAAAATGTTTTAAGAAAGCAATCACTATAATGAAAATTATAGTGCTGAAATTATTCTCCAAAATTAGGCATTAGTTTAATGTCCATGATGTGACATGTGCTAATCTAAAAAGAAACTACTAGATTGGATATGCGTTGTTTCACGTGATCAAGCCGTAGATTTTAAAACTTGTGGATTTAATTTGACGGACACTGCAAGGTTAGCTGCGTTTTGGGGGACAGTTGGAAAGTCAAATTGATGAATCCGGTTACCCCTGAGCTCACTAAGTTCTCCTATTTGAAATAATAGGTGGATTTGAAGATGCGAAATCTCATCGATGGTAGTTTTTTGTGACTCTTTTTCTGATTGTTTCAACCATGGAAACAAAGAAAGAAATTGCGATGCACGCTTCACTTACCATTTCTGAAAACTTTGATTTCATTCTTTATTCTTTATTCCTTACCTTTTTTGTAAACCGCAAGGCCTCGTATCCCTGCATGAAGTGAAGTGAAACTGGGAAAACAATGGCACTTGAAATGAATATGATATCTCCAAGACAACACTCGAAAATTATTATGAATCAATGTTGAGTTTTTTGGTAGAGAAACTGAATGCAAATAAAAAGAATCAAAACGATCAGAGTTTAAAAAAAATAATTCGATTATTTTTTTTTAACTTTGAAGAATAACTCATCACGATATACTAAACGTAATTCAGATATAAAAGTGGAGATCCCCAAACACCTAATATACTCGTGTTCCGAAAAGGTCTGACCCCAAAGTTGCATTGCGCACAGAAATGTTAAATTATTTTGGCATGAGAAGAACAGGTCGGATGCTGAATACCATATGATCGATGCGTGGCAAATTTCGCGTTAGGCTTAAAGTGACTCAGTGGTGATTTGATTGTCTTTGGCGCTCGAATAAACTTCCACGTTCCTTTCCCTTTTGAGCTCCCATGCAGCCACAAAGAAAAATACATTCCTTGAAAGTGCACTGACGCTAAAAGTAAATAGAATGTTGTCTATTGTACGTGTTGATGAGAACATCAGTCCGTAAATTAAGCCAGTTCTTTCTTTTGAACAGCTAACACCTCTTGATTCGCTCCACCATGGCAAATTAAAATTAGCAAATCAAATTTGGAATAAGCATGCATGAAAAACCTCTGGAGTGAGTATATTATAACTTAATTGCAAGAACTTCCTTGCAACTAAAGGAAAATTGAAAATGATTAAATCTTTTGGCCTCTGAATTCTGAAGTCAAGCCCCTTTTATTGCATTAATTGTCTCTCTATTTTGACTTGTTGAAAGGAGGTTAATGTTTGGACATTGATTAGCCTGATCCAGAAACGTGGGCTGATAGATAAAAGAAATTGAATTAGGTGATTTCCCTTCTTTCATATGCGGTTTTACTTTTGTTTTTAAGATTTCGAGAATATTCGGGGCTGCGTAAATTATCGTCAAGCGCAGGTTATCAACAATAAGAACTAGTGATATTTCGAACGGAAAAACAAACAAAAAAACAGACGTAGATGGGATCGAAAAACCAGTTCAAAACACCTAACAGAAGGAAAGAAAGAGATAATCAGAAAGTTTTTGAGCTTAATTATTCATGACCAGATTAAATTTGTATCTTAACTTACCCTGACAATAAACTCTCTAAAGTTGAAGAAACAATTAACAATGATCTTATTGGTGCTGACATATGGTTTGCCCGAAATGGTATGAAGAGGAGCAGTTCAAAATACCAAGGGTTAGCGTTGGGAAAAAACAAAGGAACTAACGAGCCAGGGTTCAAGTGTGACGAGTCACAACTTGCCATATACAACTCAATAGAACTTCTTGGCGCAACAATTTCGAAAAGTACATCGGAAAAATATGTACGTAGAAAAGTGAGTCAAGAGATCGCTGTATGAAAATGATGCAGAAAATGTTGCCTTTTGAGACTTTCGGACCAGTATAACGTTTTCGGTCTCATTCATTAGATTGCTTCAAAAGCTTCTGAAAAGTCGCGCACTTTCTTACTTACCTACTTGCCTATTTGCTTACTTACTCATTTATTTACTTACACAGATGATGGCCTAATGTTATCGGGCTCTGTAACAGGCCCAATCACCACAAGTAATAAAAATAAAAAAATCATATGATTTTCACCCCAAAATTAACCAACTGAGAAGCTTGGTATTTCCTGTAAAGATATATTTTTTTCTGTTGTTTTCTTTTTCTACCGGCGGGGCTGCTTAGATGCTTGGGCGCTGGTACAAGAGGAAGGTGCTTGGAAAGTGAATTCGAGCGCGAAATGCGTGACAATCAAATCACCAGAGAAAAGTGAGCGAGCTGATAGGAGTCAATTAGAACGACGTGAAACTTGCCACACACCGAGCACATGGTATTGAAAATTGAATGTATTTTGAACTGCATTAGACTTGTTTATCCCTCACCTTAAGTTTTCAATACTTCTGTGTGCACCGCAATTTCTTTGTTTGCACGGGTCAAGCAACCAGAAAAAGAGTTGCAAAAAAAATTATATTGACGTCAGAAAATAAAGAAATGCATAGACCAATGAGTTGTTGCAGTATTCTATATCCTCTAAATCTTAAAAAAAAAAGATAATTTCTTATTGCTCATTTGTTTTGGATAGACACATGAGAAACGTTTTTTTTCGATCCGGTCACAAGCATGGGAAAAAGAAAAATGCTGAGTCGTGAGGAGTCAAACCTCAGACCTTTGTGCCCTGATGCTCTGCAACTGAGCCACAGAGACTCCAAGCTAAGCTAAGCTATTGCTGCATACTGCTAGGATCAACAATGTGGAAAGCCTCATGTGTTGAATAGGAAAATGATGAATCATTAGCTCGGTGGTAAATGAAGAAAGATGTTTTCCGCTTTCAGCATTTCGAGCAAGGAACAAAGAAAAAAATTAGACTCACCATCTTTCTTACACTATTAACTCACACGAAGCTTTTGACACTGCTGATGCTAACAGTTTGCAGGATGTGTGTCATATACGAGCTTAATAAGCGCTTGACTACGTTTACAGTAAGCTTAGTGCTGCAGCGTCTGAGTTTGGCCTGACCCGAAGATTAAACTCATGAGCTCTCAAATTTTTATTTCTTAACTCTCTGAGACAGTTTAGAGCTTCGAATGATTGAGAAATAAATTCAGAGGTCCCACATTTATAGTCCCATATTACAAGCATGACTTCTTGACTGTTCCTCTAAACGTCGTTATACTGATCCAAAACTTGAAATAGTCCATAATACTATTTCTATTTTATAACGATCACGTGACTGAAAGGTTCACTTCAAGAATACGGTCGCACTCGCAAATGTATTTGAGATTACAGCTTTTTAAACGAAATAATGAACAAGAAACTTACTAAAAGCATGCAGCTTATTCTCTGAATTATTCATAACTTTATAATTTTGCGTTGTATAGAATCAGCACCCAACCCTCAATAGGCGACGTATTTACACAGCGTTTCATACTTACATACATACATACTTCATTGAGACTCCCTTCAACAAGGCTTTTCAGTCACAATGTTAACTGTTACATAATACTGGTATTAAGAAAACCTATTTACAGGAACATAATTAAAATCAAAATATATTCAAAATTATTCAAAATATATCCAAAATTATTTGTTACATACTATTGAAAAGTATCCGCTGAAAACTATTAATTTTTTAACTGTTCTTACTATTGTCGGCTAGCCCATTCCATTCCCTTGGACACCAAAAGTAAAATGTCCTTTGTTCTATGGACAATCTACATCTGGGAACTACAAAATTGTTACATCCCCTTGTGTTCTTGTTGTGGAATGCTGAACGTTTAACAAAGTATTTGCCTTAATAATCTGGAGCTAAGCCATTCATACATTTGAATACTAAAACTGAACCGTTAAATGAAACCTTCTCCGTAACATCCAACCATGTAAGAGATCTCTGTCCTTGAGAGATATGGTCGAACTTCCCTACACCTAATACAACTCTGATAGCAAAGTTGTGTAACAACTGCAGTTTGTGTAGATTACGTTTAGATGTTTCCACACTGAGGAACAATAAAAAAGTTTACTAAACACAAAGCTATTTATAAGTAATGAAAGTATTTTCATGTATAAGAGGCGTTTAATTCTACTTATCTGTCCTAACTGTTGATGCAATTAGAGGCTGATTTAGTGATATGTACATCATAGGTAAGATATTGATCAATAGATATCCCGTGATTCTCGGGAAACGAAACTATTCAGATAGTTTTGCCAAACAGGGATAAGGAGATATGAGGTAGCCTCTTAATAAGTTGTGCTCACCGTTCAAGCGGAGTGTGGTTTAGTAACAACCAATGAACGCGGTTATATGAAAGTAAATGCAAGATTTTACGTTCCATTCTGCAAGGTTAGTCTTTTTGGTTGTCCAGGAGCCCGTTTATTGAAAGTTACGGTAACCATTGGTCCCAAAATGCCGTTTATCAAATATCAATGGCTTTAAAATTCAAAATAGAAAATGTGAAAAAACTAAACAGAACGAGCTGGGTTTTGAGCGAATAACCGCTATGCTATTCCTTAGATTAAGATCTTAGAATATGACCCACAAAGTTACCAAAATTTGCGAGAAAAGGGCCGCTTGGATAAATCGAATCATTTTAGAATACGTGCTGTGTTGTATAGTAATACGTTTAGAATAATCGATGATATCAGTTCCGTTTTTTCGTTGTTTGTTTGTTTGTTTTTTTTTGTCAGAGTATAGTTCATTACCAAAGCAACTCAATATCCTAGATACATACGCCTAAGGAAATCTTAAGCCAGGCGTTCTAGACAAGAAGATCAGCATCGACGAGTTCTTTAACTTTGCCTCTCTAAATTCTGGGTTGTTAGTGAAAAACTTAATATTTGACAACTTGCGATAACGTTTTGATAGCTTGATTATGGAGACCCACATAATTTGAAATTTCACACTTATGTAAAAACGTATCGATCAATCAAATTAAAAAAAGTAATATGGTAAATGATTTAAACTCAGAGTAAGATATGATTGTGTAGTCTGATCATCTAGGCCTAGTTGCTCGAAGGTCGATTAGCGCTAACCCAGGACTAAATCTATATCCGGGTTTTTGTATTTCTTTGTTTAAATGCCTTTTTGGAATAATTTTCTCTTTTCTTTTTGGAGCATCCAATAATCATATTTTGGACAAAGAGAATTAGACTGAATTTTCTCTCACAACTTTCAGACCTGAAACCAGATTTCACTCTAATCCTGGGTTATCTCAACCCAGCCTTGAACAACCCGGCCATGGGCGTGAGAAGTCCTGAGTAGGTAGAGCCTTCTTACCAGGACGATCAGACATTGAATCTAGGTGCTAAAGCTGTTATAAAATTTATGCTAAAAGTCTACAAAATCTGAGCACTTAACAATTATCAAAAGGAAATAAAAAAAATCATGCTTTCAGCTCCATTCACAGGGTCCTCTCTATTTTATCAACGAGGCGATAAGAGAAGAGCTTGGGATGGACGTTGTCATTCAATCATTGCCATTTGTCTGACTGTAGAGAGGATGGCGACAAATTGGGCAGCTGCGACTGCAAATTTAAAGGAAACATTTCAAGTAATGCAAGTTAAACTTTTTTTAATTAAACGCGAGAATATTCAAGTCAAGAGCACCGTAAAATCACGGGTAGAACTAAAAGAGACTGCAAAGCTCACAATCGACCCAGCATTGCTGTGGATTCAGAACTGTTCTAAAGATGCACGCAAAGAGATCTTTTCTCTCGAGTGTTGTTACACCAAAACCCAGCTAATCACAACAGCCAATTAGAAGTTAATATCACGAACCAATGAGAGATTCAATTGAAACAAAGATAAGTTCCTTCAAAAGAAAGAAGACGCAGGACACAATAATTTATTTCCACCCCCTAGTCCACGCAGCCAGAAGTCGAGAGATGGACAGAGTCAGGCAACTAACCCCCACACACTCCGCCACAACTCCACATACAAAACTGATTCAGAATTCTAACCAGATACCGTCAAATGGAGGGGACCACAAACGCGTTCTTCGTTTTGTAAGTTAATTCATAAAAAATCACGACTTTGTGAGCATACTTACACGCCATTCTGTATCATTGCAATGGCACACTCTCTATGAACCTTGTGTGAGCATGGCAGAATTTGACAACCGCTGAATGCGTCCTGAAAAAAAATGTTCCAAACGTCCATTAAGTAAAAGTATTTACAGGTATTATCCATCAGTTTAACTTTTAAAATCATTTCTTATTCGAATAATTCCATTAAACGCTTTCTTTTGTACTCAGAACATTGCTAAAAAAAACTCAAGCGCTCTCTTAGTATCTTTCTGGATTTGTTCCTCAAACATTAAATTTTCTAGATTTCACTTTCATTGTCGATAACAAGGCTATAATTAAAGCAGATGGGAAAAAGGTGTTGGCCAATATTTCCTCTTGCAGGGCCGATTTTGTGTGCAACTAGTGTCACGGATGTCTTTAGACAGTTTTTTGAAATCCATACTCTTGCAATAGCAGAAAGGAAAACGTTCCAATGTATAAATGATACGACGAGACATTATCCAATGGAATCCAGACATAACGGCAGTGAAAACTGTGTAGTTGCTTTATATTAACCGAGCATAAACATTGACCAACAAAACTAAATTTATAGATAGAACACAACAAATAACATAATGTTTCACAACGCTATGAGAACACAAAATATTAATAATGCAGTTGAACTGATGACGAAATCCGCAAACACTGACAATCATTTAACAGGTAGACACGACAAACAGGAAACGATTTGATGTTATAAGTTTGTTCTGTTGTCTCACGACAAGGTCACTTAGCTTGATGTAGAACGCAACGTTTCGACTGCTTTCTGAAGAAGACTTGCAGTAAGCAGTCGAAACGTTGCGTTCTATATCAAGTGACCTTGTGGTGAGACAACAGAACAAACTTATGATATCACCCAACTACCACGATGAACAACAACCTATTTCATAACAAGAAACGATTTGTAACGAACAAGACAGAGAAATCTCCTTCTCTGGAAATTTTGCAGCAACACCGTGTTAATGCGAAAAGTAAGTCACTACCTCCAAACAGATGCAGCACTCATCATGTCCTGAATTTTCTCGACAAGAATGTCTGCCTTCCAGCCTTTTGTCCAGACAGACGTTACACACATCGCAGTGGAAGGAGCGGTCTTTGAAGATGCTGAAACGAAAACAGGAACATCACTTCGCAGGTAAATACTCGAGCAAACTTAACATGACTCGTACAGAAAATAAGTTGCTTAAGCAAAGTGAAAACCCTATATTTCTACTCGATTCGATCTACAGAATGAAATCCTGATGCCTATGAGGAAGCAAAAATTGATATTTGATATATCTTGAATACGATTTCGCAAAGACGGAGGAGAAAACAATGGCGGTGTCAAGTTTCATATGCGTATCGATCAGGGCTTGACTCTCTCTTATTAAGCGTTGCTCTCGTGCTTAGGCTAGCGCCACAGTTTCCTTTCCATTCATACGATAACACTTGATATTGAAGCAGACCAATTACTCCCTTACTCTTTTTGTAAAAAAAGAATATCATCCAATAAACGAAAAACGAACAATTTTGCCATGGATATCGTTTCACCTACCGGCAGATACCACATTTTGTGCAGTGATATGGATTTTTGTCTGTGCCCGTGAAGTGTTTACACATAGAACAGAAATATGCCGAGAACTTTGTTTTACATCTGGCACAGGTTTGGGCGTCCTGGTTGATCTTAAAAAACAAGAAAGCATTAAGAGCAAATCGCGTATAGTCTGAATATAACTTCTTCATTTCCAGATTTGTGAAATTTTGAATAAATGATATGTCTAAATACCTCTTGTTGATGGCCACAAACCGAGCACTCGACATAACACGCCTCTCTTGCTTTGGAATTATCATTTGAACACCCAGAATTGTTATGACAACGATGGCAAGGAAAGAACTTTCCGCAGCATGGGAACTTGACGCGACAGAGCCGCTTATAATGTTCACAGAGCCATTGTGGACCCTCGACATCAGCGGAGGTTTGCGTAGGTGTTCCTCCACCACCACTTATCGGGTTGCTGACTTCTTCTCTGTCATTCCTGCGTTCCGCTTGTCTTGTTTCACTTGCCTCCCTTTCTCTTCTTTCACTTGCTTGTTGTTCTTTCCTGACCCGCTCTTCTCTTCTTCTTCGTTCTTTTTCCTTCATTGCCTTTTCTTTTTCTTCCTTTCTTTTCAAGTTTTTTTCGACAAGGGAACAGGTTTCGGCCACTCGTCGCTCTAGGTCAGCTAAGGAATCATCATTTGAGAGAGACGGTGGCTCTTGGTTAGCAGTGTCCTGATCTGCAAGTGTTCTTGTTTCCCATGTGAGATTTCTGTCCATGGCTGCCTGTGGCAAAGCGGAGATTTCCATTTCAGGGGATATCAGGCCTTGGGTAATTGTAGTGGTATTAGATAAAAATGCAGGATTTCCATTCATCACTTTAAAATCGTAGTTTCTCTTCCGTTGTACTTCAGGATCAGTACGTTGATCCTTGACTTTTCTCTGTTGTGTTAAAAGGGGTGTTTGCTTCAACGGCGTGTCACCATTCATCAAAGCATGCGGAGGTACAATTCGCGGGTCATCGCAGGAAAGGGTTTGGAGATGCTCCGATCTGTTGCAGGGAAGAGAAAGTAGAGGACGAGCAGGCACTGGTAGATCCCAAACTGCAGGGTTAGGATCGAAGGAGCCGTAAGGGTTTGGACCTTTTACGTGAGCAGATACTTTTGAGCTTTCAGAACGAAACGATGGGGCTTGAAAGGAGTAGTCTTGATATTCTTGCTTATTAGTTAAACAAGATGACCTTTGATTCCTTGAAAAAGTGTTGGAAGACCCTCCATTGGCATTTTCCGCTGTATTCCTTATGTCATCGATAGGAGTGGTAATGCTACTGTCATCTGTGTGGCGAGCAAGAAAGCAAGGCCTTATACCAAAGAAATTTGATTCTTTTTTATCTACGGTGTTTTGCATATCATCTCGTGGTTTAACCCTCTCAGGCTTTGCGTCCTTGTCGTTCCAGTTAATAACCGATTCGAGATTCTCATAACCTCGGCTCCTGTTAGAGAAAAATGGATCTTGTCCTCCACCTTTTAAGCCTAGAAATTTCCCAGGCGTTGTGTTTTGACTTTTTACTGATAGATGCTCTTTACTCTTGTTTTTACTCTTTTGAGATATCTTCAGTGACTTAGAATCGACTTTACGTTCTCTATTTCTTCGGTTTTCATCCGTAACATCATTGCACCAGCTGGTTGAGGCAGCGGCACCACCATGACGCTCCACCTGGTCAGTAATTCGTGGAAGGTTGTCGGATAGACCACCTTCCCCTTGAAAAAGTGGTTCAGCAGATCCAGTTGAGGAATAACAAGGATGACAGTTTTGGATTGCAGAACTACCGCACGAAGCATTTTTTACTGCACCATCAACTTCATCATCCATAGAATGCCCTAGCCAAACATCGGTTTTAATACTCTTATCCAGGTTTTCTTTATTCTCACGTAATTTGCCTTCCGTTTGAACCCTCAAGGTTAATGGCGGAACGAGTGGTGGTTGATTTATCTGTCCTTCCTCTGCATCGTTGCTACAATAGTTGAACTCTGAAACACTGAGATAAGCCATGCTAGATCTTTCTTCCTCTGAATTTGCAACGTTTGGAACTTCTCTTCCGCGTTTCTCCAATTCTAAACCACACGAACAGACGGAATTCATTGACGATTTAACTTTCTCTTCTGGCTCTGACCTTGACCTTCTGGACACCTCATCAGTACCTTCTTCACCAGTTGATGATGATGATGATGATGATGACGAAGATGATGATGACGATGACGATGGAGGTAATGATGGTGATATACTTACTTCACTGGATGATGATGTGGGCTCCGCCAGATTTTCAGACTCATCAGAGTCACTGAGCTCTGTTTGAGTACTAAGATCACATGTTGAGGGAATACTTAAGAAATCTGTTTGTGTCGCTGATTCCGACAAGAACGACTGGCTGGAAAGCAAGGTTGGGAGGGGAAAAATACGGCCTGGGCGTTCGGTTCTAAGCTGCATTTCTAGCGGCTGGTGCTCCTAAAAAGAGAACGAATCAAAAACTATAACAATAGCCAAAAACTAACTTTTGATCCTGCTATGGAGTTTAAGGCAAAAAGAGGCTGTTCTCTAATTTAAAAGACAACCATATTTTAGATTTCTTCATTGTAATGCACAAATCCCTAAAATTAGCTGAAAAAGCGGTAAGAAACATTCTCACTCTGACTTTGTCATATTTTTGATTTTGTTATATTGGTAAGGTGGATTTTACATTTAGTAGATGAATCGCTGCATAACAAGGACTCATCATCATGGTTGAAGAACAAGTTTCATGCCTAAAGTGATGAATACAACATTCAAAACACTTACTCTCATTGAAATATCCCTTGCGTTTCCAGTCAGATGTGACGCAACACACCAGGCATTATCACTTTTTGTCTCGAAATGAATGCCAAAACTACGAGCACATTTTTCCATTTTGTCAGCGATGACCTTCTCAATAAGAGAGCAATTGCACGGTTGAACTTCTTCTCGAACAATCTCAACTTTTCTACGGCTTTGAGAATAGTGAATCAAGTGGGTTTTCACTTTGATGGCGTCTTCATGGCACTGAATTACTATTTGCCCTATGGGTGGACCTTGGATTTTCAACACGAGCTGGCTGTCTTTGACTACCACGTTCACAACCTCACCAAGCTCGTCTTCATTGGTTAAAATTTGCTTTAAAAGCTTTCCGAATAGAAAATCCGCAATTACTTTGTCTTGGAAGATAAATGCTAGGTTTCCTTCGCAAGTGTTCTCTGTGTTGACGAGAACCAGAGATTGCATTTCAGATTCTGAACCATCCTTAGCTGCCGATAGCACGAGTGACAAAAGGGAAAAATCACCAGAAATCGAAGAAAGAGTTCTTTCCGCAGAGGCTGGAAGTTCCAATTCTATGAAATATTGTATTGCCAATTCTATGTTCTGATGGCTGCATGAGATCAAGTGAGGCAAGCTGTCTTCTACTGCATTCAAACTCCACGCATTTATTTCATTTAGTGCTGAAATATCAATCCCACGAGATATTGGACACTCCACAAGAAATCTGCAAGATCCTCTCCACCGATTATTATCAGTTTTCAGTGCCAAAGTTTTGAAAGTTTGCCTCGATTTCCTTTCTCCAAAGTTGTCATCTCTATGTAAAGATTTTGTAAGCTGCTTGCTTTGAGAGTTACAGGAAGTATCTGTATCGTTTTCGTTAGTGACTTTTCGATTGTTAATCACCCCAAGAGGCGTCAAAAAAATTAGGTGGTGCATAACTTGTTTGCCAAGACATTGTATGTTTGAACTAAAAAACGCAAACTTAAGCTCTTCAACGAGCACTACTTGAGATACCTGCGGAGACTGTTGGTTTGACAGGAAAGAAAATAAACTATGCACATCAGCTATCATCTCATACATTTCCATTTCTACAAACGTCTGAAGGATTACTGCCAGAGCAATCATCAAGTTTGTATTTTCGTTAAGAAATATAGTTTTGCTTTCCGGTTTAACAAATCTCTTCGCTTTGTCCTCAATGAAGTTCTTCAACCGTCCGTACTCATTTTTTAATCTCTTTTGAACTTTCGGGAAGGTTTCGCACGTCCTAGATTTGATATGACACACAAGAAAAATCACTCTCAGCAAAATGACTTCAGAACAATCCAAATGATCATAAAACATACTTGCATATGTACACGAAAGAAAGAGAAAAGCGACACTTTGACCCACTCCAACGTTAAACAAACAAAGACCAGCTTTGAACCAGTTAAAGCTCAGCTTTGCACACAATTCCTTGGAGACGGAGGAATTCACAAAATCATCACTTTCTGAGAGTGCTCCTCGACAATTCCAAAGATCAGTCAGTTGATGCTGGTTGAGAACCCTGGTTATTTCTATACCAAACTCAGAAACCAGAGTTTCAAGTTTTAGTTGTTCTTGATGATCAGCATTAGGAGATGGTGTTCTTCCTCTTTGTGAAGACAATTCAATGAATTTTGGCTTCAACTCGCACTCAAATGAGACTTGGCAAATTCTTTCCACATTTTCTAGAACTGTCTGACTGTGCGTTAAAGATTTTTCTTCACATCCATCGAGCCATTCTAGCCTCGCAAGACCTGCATTGCATTTGAGAACATCGGGGTGAATAGCACCAAAAGCTCCAGTGAAAATCTCTGATGCATCGGTAAAGCATTGCCTAGAACGTGCGAAGTTTTCCAAGTGGAGAAAAATAAGCCCCTGCTTTGACAGAATAGAAGCAAATGTTGGGTGATCTGCACCACATCTTTCACGAAGAACCGGTACAAGATAGGAGAAATAGCTAGAGACAAGGTCAAGATTACCTTGATAAAGGTGAATGTCGGCCACAGTCTCCACAATTGTGACTGAGAAGTCTAATAAAAAGTTAGTACTACTATCAACAAGTTCCTTCAGCCCTTGCAAGGTCGATATCTTATTATCAATAAAGATCGTGGTCCCATTAGAGACTTGAAGCATCGAACAAACTAAACGGATTTTCAACAAAATGCAGGTTAAGAGTCCCTTGTTTTGGTGTAATTTTGTTTCACAAAATGCCTTTAAATTCTCAAGTTCGTCCAAAGCTTTTCTAAGATTCCTGTTATCCAAAGAGGTTAGGGCTTCATTGTAATCAACAACTGCAGTGATTCTTGGTTGTATGGCAAAGCGGCTTACATTAGAAAGGAGATCGTTTTGTAATTGGAAGTCGGTTACATAACTTCTTTGAGCCTGGTGCACTAGTCGTAAGTTGTTTGTTATTGTTGTTATTTCCTCCTCGACAGTGACACACTCTTTTCCCGTTTTGACTACCTCAAATATCGCAAGAGCTCTTTGAAGACTAACTTTTGCGTTTTGGAAACTTCCTTTGGTAATATACACACAACTTAAGTTGTTAAGGGCAACTCCAAGGCTAATAACTGATTCTTCGTCTCCGACATTCTCAATATACTCTTTTAACTGCTCAAATACTTTCTCAGCTATATCATCACAAATCGCGATTAAAGCAACAGCACCAACTACATTGGCGAAGCGGACAAAGAAGTTGTTCTTAGGAGTTGTTTGGGACAACAAAATTGCCCCAGTTCGCAGACTCCACGCCACATTCTCTATCGATATTTTCTCTGCCTTGTTTACTATCTCTATCTCCTGGAAAGTGGGTTTGGATAACTCACTTGGCAACAAGTCTTGGAAATACTGGTAAGATTTTTGTAATGATTCTTTCGCGTGAACTAAGTTCCCTTGTTCCAGATAGTAAACCGTTAATCTAAGGGATTCAGTTCTATCTGGAGGATCCATTTTCCATGCTCTAAGATAGTGAAAACAGCTGGTTCATTTGGACTAAGTTCCTTTACCTGAAATGACAGTGATGATGATATCGATGGTTGTAAAGATTATTTACAGAATACTTTGCTCCACCATAATATAGCATTCATTCTCATTTAAATTAGTTGGACAAAAATAGAAACATGAAGTGAACCGATCCTTGATAGAGTCCTCTATGGGTTTGTTAGTTTTATCTGTATTAAGGGACTAGTCATTGGAGAATTAGTCGTTAAAAACAGAGTATAAAGGAGGACTTAGAAAACTGACTGTAAATCAATCAACTAACCCCCGCTTCCCCCCGTGATAAATATTGACAGGTCCTTAAACGACAGGTCCACAAATCCACATCAATTACATATCTTACTGTACATTTCGGGTAACCTCTTGTCAAGTTGTCTCACCCGTTAAATGGAAAAAAGCAAAGGCCTAGAGTAGAAATACTTTTCTGTTCAAGCCGCTAGGATAACGATATGTGTTTACTAAAGAGTTAGAGTTGACTAAACTCGTATTTGGCGAACAAACAGAGGGGTAAGAATTTTCGTGCGAGCCCGTCCACGATTAGACTCCCACTGCTCGGTTGTTACGAGACGTTGGCAGCGAGCCCGTTGGTCATGGAAGTGAAATAGATATAGTTGTCTGGGGCAACACTATTATCCTTATGAACATAACGTCACCCCATGTCGTCCAACACTCCTGAGTTGACAGAACATAACCGACAAACACGAGAAACCGAGCGAAAGCTTTAAGATGCTCTCGTTTAAGAAGGAAAGAGAACCTCTGATAGAGTACTATACGATTTAAGAAGGTTAGCTCGCTGATTCCTATTTTGATCGGACGCCATTATGCGATTTACTGATGATGTTTATATTTAATCAAGTCACTGAGGCCTATCAGTGGGAAGTGGATCGTGAACAATTATTATGCAAATCAATCATTTTATAATTCAGTCTACACGTCGCAATATAGCATATGATTATGTGAACTTGTTGACCTTTCGACAGAGCATGAATTGAAAATTTAGTTACCACACCATTAGGTCCACAAGCGGACATAAAACTGAAGATGATCACTCGCTTGTGAAACACTTTAAAGTGAACTTTCTCATAACATGCTTTAAGAAAGAAATCACGGAAACATACACAGAATTACAAGTCAGAAAAAATTAACACTATAGTAAGCGTCTGTTACAAATTTTTAAAAGTTTATTACCTCGTTCGTCCGTTTTCTCAGAACGCATCAGCAGCTTCCGGCCCGGAGCAGTTATATCTCACTAATTAAGAAAGATGACACATACGCAGTTTGTTAACAAGTCTACAACACATATTCCATTCTAAAAGCAAGGGTAAATTGGTGCCAAATGTTTTACACTCTCATATACGTGTAAACATGTGTTTGAAGATGTGCATGGTTAAATATCAACGCAAATAAGCTACAAATTTTACAAATACAAAGCCTTAGAAACCAGCATTGATATTTACCATAGAGAAACAATCAGCTAGGTAGAAGTGGCCATTGTACAACGTACTTGCGCGGAATCTCGAACCTCTAATGTATTAGAACGAGGTAACGATTTGCGCGCCCAAATTTGAAACTCATTGCGTGACGTACTAAAAATAGTAGCTTACAGCCACTGAAGTAGCTGACACTTCCTGGGTTGTGCCTAAATCCTACCGGCTAGGAGCACTAGTGACGAGTTTCCGAGTCGGGTGAGGTTTTTCCATAAATCAAGAAGTAAATGAAATGAGCTAAATTCATTTTAAATGCATGAAGTACCTCTAACCTGTAGAATTTTCTAAGCCACCTAAGATCCTACCGACTATCTAGAGATACACGACCAAGAAACAAGAAGATGTTCATGAAAAAAGTGATTTTAATGTAATGTAACACTAAATGAAATTCCAAAAAGTAAAATTCAAAGCAAACTGTAGTAAAAATTGGGCAAAGTCGATTAAAATATGCAAGCTGTACCTCTAGCCGGTAGTATTTTCTAAGCCTCCTAAAATCCTACCAGAGAGAGGTACAAGACCAAATAAAATAAATGTACATGCACTCTTGTAAAAATTGATTCCAAAGAGTGAAACTACAACTTGAAGTGTACAAAAGTAAAGTGTGGAGCAAACCATAATAACAATTGGGCAAAGTTCACAAAGTATACCACCTGTACCTCAAGCCGGTAGTATTTTATAAGCCCCCCATCGACCCCTAAGATCCAACCAGCTAGAGGTTCAAGACCAAATAAAAATAAATAAATATATACGTATTCCTAAAAAAAGTGATTCAAAGAAGTGTAAGACTAATTTGTAGTGCAGAAAGAGTAAAATGCGAAGCAAACCGTCATAAAAATTGGGCAAAGTTGACTAAATATGCAAGCTGTACCGCTAGCCGGTAGTATTTTCTAAGCCTCTTAAGATCCTACCGGTTAGAGGTTCATGACAATAGAAATTTCATCTTGGGGATCTTTCCAACCAGTAGCACTATGACAAGGGCATTATTCATAAGTCTCGTTTACATTTGCAAGTGCAGGCCTTAGCGGCTACAATGTTAAGCTAAAACTCTGCTGAACAAGAAACTTAAGATCGTCGAGGGTGAAGGGAACAGCCATACAAAATATAGCGAAATTTCCTTGATTTAAACTCAACAATGTATTCTCCACATGTAAAGCATGTTATAATGTGCATGTCTGGTTCAATCACGTCGCTTGATTGTTGGTAAATCGCAACTGGTGTAACTGGAATAGTCCGCCATATTGCAGCGCTCCTAGTGCTCCTCGGGCGTACCTCTAGCCACTCAAGCTAGAGCAATTGAGGTACGCTCCTTGAGCGTACCTCAACCCACTTTGCGGGCATCCAGCCAAGTAAACAGAAATTGGCTAAGATACACTGGATAAACTTCTATTTACTTTGCGAAAAAATCTATCACCCAGAGACAAGTGCGCCCGGTGATTTTTAGATCTGCCAAATTCTGTCAAGGCTTATCAAACTTCAGAGAGGCCGTCGTCGTGCCTCGGAGCAGGACAAATTTTTGTCAGGCATGAAATCTGACAGATTTGTCAATTGACACGCCATGATTTGAAGGAAAATTTTAATCAAGGAAATTTTATCTCTATTTTTAGTCGGAGTCTTTAAATTCGAAGCCCGCCGAAATGATTTCTCAGTTGCGCGGAAATTAAACGGTGAAGATGGCAGATTCGTACCTCTGTATGCTGCATAACGATCCTTACTCAGAATACACAACTATTGCGGTTCCCAAGTTTACGTTCTAGCTGCATCTCCAGGGCCAAGTATTGTTCAATTTAGATCGGCTAAAGTAGTCGACAGCGCTTTCTTTTAGAGCCTTTCTTTTTATATCTGTCCCATCGATGGCGCCTGCTATGTTTGGTATATCCCAAAATTCCTCGAACGTTGCTATGGAGGCTCTTGTCTCATGTGATTGACAGATGTGGTTAACAAATACTTTGCTGTCTCAGTGCGTCCACGCTTGACAAATTAAACATTTGGCAGAGACAAATTTTGTCGAGATTTTTGGCAGGGCCAAACAAATTTTGTCAGTCCAGTGCGTCCGGACCCGTACTATGGTTTCTATTCACAAGAGAGACATTTGTAACTGTAGTAAACTGACTATCCGATGGTTTTGTGTGCTTTGACGGGTTGCGCGACAAAGCTGTGAAAACGAGTGATCGTTCTACGAGAGTTTTAAAGCTCCACCGCTCGTTCTCACAGTACCAACGCCACTGTAAAGGTGGAGGTAAAGCGAAAAAATAGGTAAACAAGCAATGTAAATAAGAAGGTAACTTATAAAGTCTGTGGCTTTCCGGAAGCTTTCGTCGCAATCTGACAAAGTGAGGCCATGAGCAATTTACTCGTCTTTCAATCGATTTTCACCTTCAACACACAAATTTGAATTAAAAAACTGCTTTAGTGAGTTTTTGTTCAGCATCGTTGCATTGACTACCATCATTCGAATAAAAAAAGAAAATGGAAGTGACGCTACGAGTCACTACGATTGTTTACAATCAGATGTGAAACGAGAACGGTGAACACATGTTTTGGCTGCATTCGGAATTTTGTTACACACAGGATATTATTGTTTCGTTTTCTCAGAAACGAAACGAATCTGTTTTGGCTTCAGGGCGATATAATTACCTGTAGGGAAAATTAGACAGTTGAAATGCAGTTTGTTATTGAAAATGTAAACAACCTTGAGCTGGAAAAACAAACTTGTAAAAATAAGGTCCTGAAATACATTAACCGAAAACACTAAAGAGAGAAGTGAATATATCTCAACAAGAAAACTCTGGCGATTCAGAGATTTTAGTTTCGATTGAAGTTGTATTATTCTACTTGAAAAATGCAAACTTTACTCGTTTCGCGTAACTTAGCAATGTAAAGACCTCCGCAAGTGCTGAGGGTCGTAACCAAATTGGGCCAATGGTTCCTTGGGTAAGAAAATCGGCAGAATAAAATAGCCTGCGCTTATCTGTATTTCTGGAAAGCAGCTGTCTTTCTAGGATCTCGTCGTAGCTTTTCAGAAGCTTTCTAGCCATCTAAACGAAGTGAGACCGTCGAATTTTACCTTTACAACGCGAGTAAACCATTTTGATAACCCCAATTTCGAAAACATTTTAAAAACCTATGATTGTGTCTAACTCATAAATAGATTTCGAAAACTCTTTGTATATGCTTCTTTGATTGCGAAAGAAAACGACCAGTTTTCTCAGAAAATCCGCCGAATACGTTCGGTTGAGAAACCACAATTCGCTCTTGTCGTAATAAATTATTCATATCTATTTGAACTGATGCCTTAACGGTGTCTGGTTTCTTCGTGTGTTGTGCTTTAATTAAAATTCGGGATTTTCCTAGGAATGAACACGCAATCGAATGTTTTTTAAGTTATCACCGTAGTAATTCTAAAAGACATTATGCTACTCTTCTATTTCTCATCCTAATGTCACTTTAAGCCCTGCGATTTTCCGACTAAAGAAGAAAGCGACGTTAGCGAAGCGGACGAAATAACATTGTTTATATTCTATGTATACATATTAGTACTCGGAGCGACTTTGCACTGTTCGATCGAGAGGTAGCAATATACGCATGTTCTGTTTTGGTGATAAACCATTTGGTTTAACTCTTGTTTACCACGATCATGTGATTGGAAGTTTCAAGAAACATTCGTCGAAGATGGCGCAAGTCTGATGGCCTGTTTTGTTAAACTAAACAAGCATATCGTCAATGATGTTAATGAGATCTCCTGAGCTCACCTTTCTAGCTTTTCCGAATTGCGTTTCTTCATCTGGTTGACGTAGGTATCAGCAGAGGAGAACGGGCTACGAACAATTTGACGAAGAATTGAAAAACTAACACGGTTTTTCTTGTAAGGGTTTGGGCTCGGTCAGTGTTTACCTCGCAATTGATATTCAAATTGAAGTGGGAAAGCCTCGCGGATGTTTTTGCATGAATTATAGAGCAGAAGACCTACTTCCTCAATTATATTAGCTTTCATTAAGTATTTTTTAGGATTCCTTTCTCGCTTTGGTTATGTTTTGCGATCTCTTTTACCAAAAAATAAAGTTTAACAGAGGACACACTTTAAGAAGTCTTCATCTCTACGTAAACTTGCGATAAATTACCGAGCAGTCTCAGTGGTCTGGAGAGATTAGACAAATCGATAGTATCAGCAGTCTTTTAAGTAACCTGTCGTTGGTAGTCTGTGTTAAACGAGTGGAAGGCATTCCGAGGACTTGGTTCGCGTTGGCGCGATGTTGAGTTAGGGAGGGTTCGGGTCCTCGGAAGTCGACTGGAATTGTAAAAGTAAATCTGATATAGATTGGACTTGAAAGCAGATACAATTTTGTAGATTTAATACCAAAAATGACACTGATGAGGTGAGATCAAATTCTTTTGATTAAAACCTGAAGGAAAACGGAAGAAAAACCGAAAGCGCTTTCTTTATCCGAGATAATTTACAAATACACTCTCCAGGAGACCCTCTCTAAAAATGGAATCTATGTTGACGAGATATTTGGCTCTTAAAATTTACTATGCATGCGCATGGACTGAGCAATTTAGGCTTATTAAAGAAGCTTCTTGTTATATATGTTTACCTTGACCTTCGTAATGACAAGTATGTACACACAAGCGTGCCTCCTTTTTCCACTTAAGATCTTGCGAGAGAGGTGCTCTGTAAGCTTTGTTTGCTTGATCAAGTCAGAGAGACGGTGAATCTTCTAAGAAATAAAACACTTGTTTGTGCCTGAGCCATATACCTACAAACTTGTAGTTACATCTGTCAAGCTTATTGAGAATTCTTTGATGATGAAAGAGATAATTACATGGCTTTTTGATACGAGTTAAATTTTTTGTAGGCTATGAACAGTCATTCGTTTTTGGAAAGATAATACACGACTTTCATAATGGTGGACATCGCGAGAGTCCTGGATCGAGTTGCATGAAAACGAGGTCAGAAATGCCAAATTATTGCGTCGCGTGCTTCTTCGTTTGTTACATATGGCGAGTACTTCAAATATTTCAAATCCGACATTTCTGACGGAAAACGATATACCTGGCGCTTCTCTTCTTGGAAGAAAAGCTGAGGAGTTAAAAATCTCAGAGATTAAATTTTGGCTTAAATGTTGCGGAGAGGTGGTGAAGCGAGTGCATGACTACATACGACCCTGGTTTCTGGGCCGAACAAGGGCAGAAACTGCTTTCATATTACTTTGAACATTTTATTAAGTTGGCTTATGCAAAGCTTTTCAATTGAAATTGTCTGGCAAGTAGCAACAGTGACTGTGAAGTCTTGTGAACGGCTTCTTCTGGTTGACCCTGTAATCTACAGTTTACTTGCAAAAGCTATTTTGTTATGACAGCTCTGTTTTTTTCAACAGAATTGGTAATAACATGCTTCTACATCCAAATTTTCTTAATAGTCGTGAATTTACTAGTTGACTGGGAATTAACACCTTACATGAATAAATTCTTACTGTTTTGTAGCTTTAATTTGTTGTGGGTTGAAATTTTTCCAACCAGTTTGTTTTTTAATCTCCTTTGTTTCAAAGTATGCTAAAGAATACAAAGGAAAATTAAAACCAAACTGGTTTAAACATTTTGCACCAAAGATAATTTAAACACAACATAGACAACATGGTCTTTACAGACAGAAAAGAAGTCGCTCAATTATGTAAACCTTACAATAAATAGTCAGAACAGAGGGGAAAATGTTGTCTTTATGTTAATGCCCAATTTGCAGCCCCTTACAATCTAGGGAGAGAAGAGATTTGTAGGCAATTTATGGGTTAAGTAATTCATTCATGCCTCACATGAATGTGATATTCACATTGATATAATGTTAGGTTGTGCATTACAACAGAATTCACACACTGCCCACATCTGGTTTACAATTCCCATTTGATGTATTAGAACAACTCTGTCCCAGATGTGAAAATTCTTAATCTTGTTAAAGGCAGGTTGCAGGTAAACTTGCAATTTCCTGTGTTTTTACCACATCTTCTACAGCCATCTGAGAAGATGCTCCAAGAAAGGGTGGCAAATTTAAACTGACTCCCAAAGGCAACAAATCCTAAACTATGAATCCCTTATTTGCCATAATGGAGTCTTTGTCATCAAATGGTAGATTTAAGAATCCACTCCATATGACAAATTCTCGATTGGAGATAAAACCTGTATACAGTTGACTTCTGAATGTCACTGCTCCACTGGGAGAAATACCAACCAAACCTTTAAAAGTTGTGTGATTTTTGTAAGCACTGAAAAGTTCTCAATTCAACTGCAAGCTGCTTGGCATTTGACATCTAACCTCAGTACAGTTGATTATGACTCTAGTAGATTTGTACATTCCCTTAAAAGATTTGGGCATTGTATCTATTAATTTTCTGCTGGGCCAAATGTTTATTTGTCCAAACTTAAAGAACATAAAATTGACCCATGTGATAAATATCTTACTTACTGTGGATGCTGATACATTAACTAATTGAGCTAAATGGTCCTCTGGGAATCCTTGCCTTAGTCTACACATGACTATCAAAAATTCATCAAGGGGCCTTAAAGATCTAGCTCTCCCCTTTTTAGTTAGTAGTCTGCTCTCACTGTAACCAGACTCAGTGTTTTTGTCAGTTTTTGACCGCCAGTAGGAAATGATAAAGATACTCGAAAACAGCCATTAAAGTGTCCAACCTTTAAAAGCCAGTTTAAAAAGCAGCATTGGAATCTTTTGACTTACAGTTTTCAAAGTTAAACAATCTTTTATTAAGAGCATCACGTTGCCGCTGGGTATCTTGCGGTTGGCGCTTAAGTTGTTGTCAATAATTTCTCTCAAGTAGGCCTCCTGATCGGTAAAAGCAGTTTGTGTTTCGTCTTCGACTTTTAAGCTACAATCTGGTAGATCTGGAACCATTTCGTTTGATAATTCGTTTAACGATTCATTTGATAATTCTTCAAGAACAACAGCTGGGATAGACAAATTTCGTGATGCACTTTTCGAAGCTGTCAGTTCGAAGTTTCTTTCCGCCGGCTCCTTTCCCTTGCGTGGCGATGTTCGAATCAATGAAAACACAGAAAGGACAACTCCATCTCTTAATTCATTTTTGACCGCGAGACATTTCTAATATAACCTTTCCTGAAATGCTGGGAGCATATCTTTGTATTTTCAGTTACCTCGAAGTGCTTTCCTTCGTCTCTTCTTATCGCGTGGAGGCATTTCTTCTTAACGGATTCTCGGTCGGAAATTAAAAATAAGACACTTTTTTCCCATCGTCTTTCCGGTAGAATTTCTTCGTACATTCTGGAACACAATAATGAGTCGGCATTTCCTCTTCTTGTAAATAATTCGACCGAATCGAGTCAAAACAGATCACTTATTCAACCTTCATTGATCTTTTGTTTTCGGTGTTGTTCTCAAGCATGGCCTTTCTGACCTTGGTTTCATGTTTAAGTAATTACCAGTCTCGCGCGCCGCCGCCATTATGAAGGTCGTATATGAACAAATGGACGATCTCTTTTCACTCAAGAGCAAAAAATAACTGATTTAAACAAAAATGTTGAAACATGCTGTCAGCCGGACTTCAGACTCAGAAAGGTCACACATTTTGCTCAAGCCGATTTGATGTACATTTCGTAGAAACTCGCACTCCTTATTCACCAGATGAAGGTATATTTCTCACATGTCATGACTGGGGTCTGTTAAGCCCTTTTGGCATCTGCCAACTTGTTTTAACATACCAACGGAAAACTGAGCTTTTAAATTAAGTTTTCATGCCACCGTATCAAAAGCGGAAATTGTGATGTTCAGTCAAAGTAAGTCGCGCTTAACAAGCGTATAAAATCTACTGAGAGACATCAGTGCCTAATTTAATGAGTTTGATTTCTTAAGGCTACAGATTACATACCTGATTTGAATACGGTCTGGCTATTGCAAGTACGCTGGATCCACGGGATCTCATCGAAATCGAAGTTCCTGAGTTGGAAGAATAATCATTCCATCATCAAAATGTGACTTTCACTCTAGGAAGTAGATTCCAAAACCTGTCCTGCGGTCAATGTAGAAAGACTAAGAGGGCTATTGTTTTATACAGGTTAAATGCAACGTATGCAAAGATTCTCAAGATGTTTCGTTTTGTAAGATCGTTGACGCCTCTTTATTTAGTCAGCCAGCTGTTTCCTAAATGGGGCGTGTGGAATGCACCTATACGCGTTTTATTTGTTCAAAATGCTCTCGTAGCTTCGGCAGTTTAAATTTCGTCATTTTAGCGAGAGCGTTATTCAGGAGTCGGCTGCACACCCGCCACCAATTTTCATGCAAATTTTCACTTGAAACCTCATAGATTCATTGTCTGCTGAACGCGCCTTATGTTCATGAAATTATTCTTTGATATGCTTTTTCAGTTTCGCTGCAGCCTCTAGCTTGAAAAGTGTGGCAAATGCTTTGCCTTGATCGAAGTTTCTCCAATGACCAAACCTCCATTACTTTCGAAAAATAAAATGAAAACTATTTTTAAATATTCAATTATGTACAAATTTTTGTCCGCCGGGCATTTGTTGGTTCATTTCAGAGCGTGCCCTACTGTTCAGCCGCAACCTTAAATAGATAATACGCTCTGTCTTAATTGCATGTCTGCCTTGTTGAAAAAAAATAAAATTTGCGAACATTCGTAGCCTACGAAACAAAGATTTATTTCAAAAGGAATAGAAGAAATTTATTTTTGTCCTCTAGACTGAAAATCAAACAGTTATTACGTGATAGAATGTTATTCAAGAGCAGCAGTTTCTAATACTTTTCTTGAAAATTCCTCCCACGCACTTATACAGCACTTTTCTGAACACGACGAGAGAAACATCGAACTTTGAAAGTTGCAATGTTTACAAGCAAGTTGTCTGTAAGAAACCCTCATGTATGTTTTATGAACTGAATAATCCCTTCGTCACGCGCTATTTTTGTTAGGCGCACAACAAAGATAGCGCGTGAATTGAAGACAGACAAAGGGAGTCTTCAGTTAAAAAAGGAAAAAACGATCACGAGAGAAAGCGTAAAGTACAGGGATCTGAAGGAAAATATTCGCACCACGCATCAGAAAGTCAATCTTCGAGCGGGTCTTCCCCTTATAACGATCATGTGACTAAACAGTTCTACGAGATGCGATCAGAATTACGATTTTTAGAACACGTCGAGGTCTGTTCGACTTCGATGAATTAAAGCGAAATGTAAACAAACATAGTAAATTCGACAAACCCCAGAAAAACTCACCTACGTTAGCTTGAAAAATGTTTCATGTGTCTAAATCTTTTGCCCTCCTAAACCGTAGAAGTGGGAGGACGTATAGTGTTCACATCGAAACTTTGCCGAAGTGAACGAATTCAGATGGATGGCATTAACAGCTGTCGATACCAGCATTTTTTACTAAATCCGAAATATTAACATTCTTATGGATTACCTCAATGATGAAATTCGTCTTTTTGCGACTTGGCTAAAAGCTAGCAAGTTGTTCATGAAAGTGAAAAAAAC